>NC_134266.1:104576395-104889363 GCF_031893055.1 Leptodactylus fuscus | reverse complement strand
AAAGGGTTAATGTGCTGATGGTGCCTGGACATATAAAGTTACAGTCTGATATGACATCATATCCTGTGGGATAATGCGGGAGCGTGAACAGAGGAGGGTTCATTTCAGGCATTCTAACTGCAGAAGGGTTTACATTAGGAATGGTGATGGGCCTGTTTGAAAAGATGTGTCTTTAGTTTGCACTTAAACCTGTAGAAATGGAATGTTATCTGATTGTTCAGGGTAGAACATTCCAGATAAGTGGTGCAACGCGGGAAAAGTCTTGGATACTGAAGTGGGAGGTTCTGATAATAGGGAATGTTAGTCTTAGGTCATTGCATGAACGAAGAGCATGGGTTGGGCAATAGACAGAGATGAGGGAGGAAATGTATGAGGTGCTGCATTATGGAGAACCTTGTGGATGGGGTAATAAGTTTATATTGTATTTTGTATTTAATAAGCAGCCAATGTAGTGACTGATAAAGACCTGAGATATTGCTGTAGCGTCTAGACCAGGGGTCTCAAACTCAACTCAGCATGTGGGCCGCAGAGAAAGATCCCAGCCAGTCGGCGGGCCGCACCGCGGCAAATTTAGCTCCACCCACTTTTATGTTGACTCCGCCCATTCATTTTTCATGTGCCCCCACACTGTATAATCCTCCTACAGTCACCCGTAAACTATATGTCCCCCCTCCATCTTTCCCCCAGTTACATATACACCCTTCATCTGCCCCCAGATTCATGTCCCCCCATCTCTGCCCTCAGATTCATGTCCCCCCATCTCTGCCCCAGATTCATGTCCCCCCATCTCTGCCCCCAGATTCATGTCCCCCCATCTCTGCCCCCAGATTCATGTCCCCCCATCTCTGCCCCCAGATTCATGTCCCTCCATTTCTGCCCCCAGTTTCATGTCCCCCCCATCTCTGCCCCCAGATTCATGTCCCTCCATTTCTGCCCCAGTGTCATGCCGTTCTCCCCCCTCCCTTCGTCTGCCCCCAGTGTCATGAGCCCCTTCATTCCACCTCAATGTTTAAAGAGGACCTTCCACCATTTTGCCCACAGGCAGTTCTATATACTGCCGGAAAGCTGACAGTGCGCTGAGTTCAGCACACTGTCGGCTTTCCCGATGTGGGCCCAGTGTGAAGAGCTTACGGTCCGGTACCGTAGCTCTTCTATGGTCAGAAGAGCGTCTCTGACACTCAGTCAGAGACGTCCTTCTTCACAGCACAGCCAATCGCGCTGTGCTGTGAGAGCCGGGAGGAACGCCCCCCTCCCTCCCTGATAATACTCGTCTATGGACGAGTACTGCGAGCAGAGGGAGGGGGCGTTCCTCCCGGCTCTCACAGCACAGCGCGATTGGCTGTGCTTTGAAGAAGGACGTCTCTGACTGAGTGTCAGAGACGCTCTTCTGACCATAGAAGAGCTACGGTACCGGACCGTAAGCTCTTCACACTGAGCCCACATCGGGAAAGCCGACAGTGCGCTGAACTCAGCGCACTGTCAGCTTTCCGGCAGTATATAGAACTGCCTGTGGGCAAAATGGTGAAACGTCTGGATTCAACTTGGATCCGGCGTCCCTAGGCTTGTGCGGGCCGCACAAAATTGTTCGGGGGGGCCGCATGCGGCCCGCGGGCCGCGAGTTTGAGACCCCTGGTCTAGACTGATAGATGAGCCTGGCTGCTGCATTCAGAATAGATTGTAGAGGGGAGAGTTTAGTAAGGGGAAGACTGATTAGTAAGGAGTTACAGTAATCAATGCAAGAGTAGATCAGGGCGACAATAAATGTCTTTAATGTATCAGTTATAAGGAAAGGGTGGATTCTGGAGATGTTTTTGAGGTGTAAATGACATGAGTGTGCGAGTGATTGGATATGGGGGCTGAAGGAAAGGTCTGAGTCCAACATAACCTCAAGGCAGTGGGTATACTGCCTAGGAGTTATGGTAAGACCGGAGACTGGAATTAAAATATCAGGGACAGGTCTATTTTATAGTGGAAACATCAATAGTTCCGTTTTTAAAGAGATTCAGTTTCAGATAGAGTGAAGACATGATGGGAATACAGCAGAAAAACTGTCACTGGTGTTCTATATTAGTGCAGGGGTGATGTCACGGAATGACTTATATAATTGGGTGTCATGAGCATAAAGATGGTATTGGAAGCCAAATTTGGTGATGGTTTGTCCAATGGGGGCTGTGTAGAAAGAGAATAGCAGGAGGCCTAGTACTGGGCCCTGAGGAACCCCAACGGCATTGGGAAGAGACAAGGCCCGCAAATGATACACTGAAAATGTGGTCTGAGAAATAGGAGGAGAACCAGGAGAGCACAGTGTCCGTGAGGCTGACAGAGCAGGGCATAGTGAGGAGGAGTTGGTGGTCAACAGTGTCAAATGCTGGTGAGAGATCCAGAAGAATAAGAAGAGAATAGTCACCATTAGATTTAGCCATTAGGAGAACATTGGAGACTTTTTTTTAGGGCCGTTTCAGTAGAGTGCAGAGCGTGGAAACCAGATTGTAAGGGGTCAAGCAGAGAGTTAGCAGAAACATAGTGGATTAAAAGAGAATAGACTAAGTGTTCCAAGATTTTAGCGATGAAGGGGAGGTTAGAGGTGGGTCGATAGTACAGGACAAGTCAAGGGAGAATTTCTTCAATAGAATGACAGCATGTTTGAAAGTGGATGGAAAAATTCCAAAAGAGAGAGAGAGGTTAAATATTTTAGTAAGGTAAGTTGGGACAGCAGGCAGCAGAGCCTGGAGAAGGTGTGAGGAGAAAGGGTCACTACTGTAGGTTGTATGTTGAGAAGAAGAAAGTAGATGATAGCCTTCCTCTTCTCTAACTGGTTCAAAAGAGGAGAATGAACAGTCTGAAGCACAGTAAGTGAAGGGATCAATGCCACCTGGGAATTATGGGAGGAATATGCAAATCTGTCTCTCAAGATGTAAACAGGGAGACAATGCCTCTGTTATGCTGCCCTCTAAGGGAAGCACCCTGAACATCATGCCCGACTTTCCCAGAAGCCTTTACTGCATAATGTGGGCTTTTTACCAAGTTAGTTTTTCAGCTACGGACGGCACCGTTTCTGTTTGGTTGGACTTCATCAGCGCAGCCTAGAGAGAACTAATCTGGTAGTAGTGATAGGCTGAGAGACCAGATTAGGGGATAACATCTATCCTTAGGGAGAGACCACCTATTCAGGTGTGTGGAGACTTATACAGCCATAGTCGCTCCACTGCAAGGGATCATGGGAGGAATATGCAAATCTGTCTCCCAAGATGTAAACAGGGAGAGAGTGCCTCTGCCCTCTATGGGAAGCACCGTGAACATCATGCCCGACTTTCCCAGAAGCCTTTACTGCATAATGTGTTTTTTTTTGGTAAAAACTAACTTCCCCACATTATTCAGTAAAGGCTTCTGGGAAGTCGGGCATGATGTTCAGGGTGCTTGCTATAGAGGGCAGCATAACAGAGGCACTCTCTCCCTGTTTACATCTTGGGAGACAGATTTGCATGTTCCTCCCATGATCCCTTGCAGTGGAGCAACTATGGCTGTATAAGTCTCCACACACCTGAATAGGTGGTCTTTCCCTAAGGATAGACGTTATCCCCATAACCTGGGAATTGGGCAGTTATTTCCTGACGGATCTTGTCAATCTTGTCGTGGAAATAAGTGGCCAGGTCTTCTGCACTAAGGTCTATGAATGTTGCCTGCATCTTGAGAGTGAGTAAGGAATGAAAAGTTTCAAAGGGACTTTTAGGGTTACAGGAGAGAGAAGAGAGAAGGGCAGTTAAATAGGCCTTTTTGGCAAAGATAAGGGCAAAACTGTAGGTTTTGAGCGTAGACTTGTGATAGACAAAATCTGCATGTGTATGTGAATTTCTCAACAGACGTTCAGCACACCTAGAGCACCACTGAAGAAAACGTGTCTGTGGCGTGTGCCAAGGATGCTGGCTCCTATGTTGAAATTTTCGAGTGGAGAGGGGAGCTGCCTCATCCAATGTACTTTTAAGTGTTTCATTATAGTGACTGGTGGCCAGATTGGGATAGGAGAGTGAAGAGATGGGGACAGAGACAACTGTAGAGTATCTGAGAAGTGCTTGGCATTAATAGCGCATAGATTCTTATATGTATGATGGGTAGGTGTGTCCTGTGACTGAGAGAAAAAAAAAACTATATGCATCCCAGGAGATTGTCCATTTCTCCCAGTTTTCTATCTGGCAGTTTGTGACTACCCTCCCTCTCACCTTCTCACCCTTCAAAAGCAGAACAGATCAGCAGAAAAATAAATCCTGTGTTCTGTGTATGATTTCTTTAGGATTGTGTTTCAGGAGCAAGTGGAGGCAAGATTCTTCTATTTAAATGTAACTTTTTTTTGTTAAAAAATAGCTTTTATGAATATAGAACTTATAATTATGTGAACTGTGTATTTGTGCAGTTCTAGACTTGCCTATTGTGATCTGTTTCCACAGACTATGATGATATTAGCTCAGTGGCGTAACTAGGAATGGCGGGGCCCTGTGGCAAACTTTTGACATGGCCCCCCCTCCCAACGACACTGATGCCGAAGACCACGACCAACCCCCCCTACACATTCCTGCGCGTTCTATTATGCCCCATAGTGGCCCCTTCACACAGTATTATCCCCCATAGTGACCCCTGCACACAGTATTATCCCCAATAGTGGCTCCTGCACACAGTATTATGTCCCTTAGTGACCCCTGCACACAGTATTATGCCCCATAGTGGCCCCAGTACACAGTATTATGTCCCATAGTGGCTCCTGCACACAGTATTATCCCCCATAGTGGCCCCTGCACGAAGTATTATGTCCCTTAGTGGCCCCTGCACACAGTATTATGTCCCTTAGTGGCCCCTGCACACAGTATTATGTCCCTTAGTGAACCCTGCACACAGTATTATGCCCCATAGTGGCCCCAGTACACAGTATTATGTCCCATAGTGACCCCTGCACACAGGATTATCCCCAATAGTGGCTCCTGCACACAGTATTGTGTCCCTTAGTGGACCCTGCACACAGTATTATGCCCCATAGTGGCCCCAGTACACAGTATTATGTCCCATAGTGGCTCCTGCACACAGTATTATCCCCCATAGTGGCCCCTGCACGCAGTATTATGTCCCTTAGTGGCCCCTGCACACAGTATTATCACCCATAGTGGCCCCTACACACAGTATTATCACCCATAGTGGCCTCTGCACACAGTATTATCCCCCATAGTGGCCCCTGCACACAGTATTATGTCCCTTAGTGGCCCCTGCACACAGTATTATGTCCCATAGTGGCTCCTGCACACAGTATTATCCCCCATAGTGGCCCCTGCACACAGTATTATGTCCCACTGTGGACACCCATAAACAATTATTATACTCTGGGGTCTTTTCAGACCCCAGAGTATAATAATCGGAGACCCGGGGGAATAAAAACAAAAAAACCTACTGTTTCTTACCTGTCCCCCGGCTTCTACGCTGTCGGCCTCTGCTGCCGTCCTTCTTCAATGACGTCGGACGTCACATGACCCGGGACTCAGGCCGGGTTCATGTGACGTCAGAGATGTCAGAAAAGACGTCAGGAAGGAGGTCTGGCAGGATCGTGGAGAGGTAAGTAACAGTGTTTTTTATGTTTCTTACCTCTCCCGGTCCACCAATCATTATACTCAGGGGTCCGAAAAGACCCCCGAGTATAATGATAGCAGCGGTAGCCGCTGTCACCGGGCCCCTAATGTCCCGGGCCCTGTGGCAGCCGCCTCTGCTGCTATGGCGGTAGTTACGAAACTGTATTAGCACAATAAGATGTGTGCATGATCATCATCATGACATAAACATCTGATGGCAACCGCTGGCAGATGTTATGCTGTAGCATCACTTATAGAGTGCATTTTTTTGTGGTAGCCCAGTGTATCATACAGTTGAAAAAGCAAGGTGTACCGGCCAGACTGAGGCCAAAAAGGATACTCTTTTGTATTTTGTATCAATGTGCACTTAGCCGAAGATGTCTGTTACACTGTAGATGTTCCTAAATGTAGCTGCTCTGCTTAAAAACACTGGGCAAATATTAAAAGTAGTCCGTAAAAAAAGGACAGCGTGAATCTACCTGAATAGGAGTTGCTTACACAGACTAGGGGAGCCACCTCTGTGTTGTCCAAATAGGGCTAAGGGCGAAGTTAGAATCACAACACCATTAATTTCTGATGCACAGATGTACTTGTTTATATGTATATTTATAATAAGACATTTTATGTGTTTATACCTGTGTATTAGCTTGTAAATCAAGATTTTTTCCCCCACTAATATAATAATGTCACATTATATCTACCAGATACAGTGGACAAAGCTTAAAACACATCCAATTTGTTTGGTAAGTTGACCGTTTGTTTGCTTGACCTGAACACCCTATAATAGGACATTTTGGGTCTGAACTGGTATGTTTACTTATGCAGATGCTTGATAAAGTTGAAATTGAGATGAAAACATGTCAAGATCCTCGACCACCCAATGGACCATCTCCCATAGCACTTGCTGCGGGCCAAAGGTTAAATGCTGTTTTTTTTTTTTTAAATCAGTTATCCAGAATTAAAGGGATTTTCCAGCCCCAAAAAGGTTTCTATAGGATAGATCATCAGAATGTGATCTGTGAGGGTCAAGTGGTTTCAGGGAATTGCAGCACCGCTCCTATTACCTGATTAGCAGCTGCTCCCACACATTTCCAGGCTACTAGCTAACAGCTGATCTGTGCAGGGTCTAGTTGTCGGATGCCCACAGATCACATACCTCTGTCTGGAGTTAAGTCATCAGTATGAAAAAATCAGTTTAGGGCTGGAAAATCCCTTTTAAAGATTTTGACAGTATTTGGGGGATGAGGTGGAGAGCACTATGATACTAGATTTTTTTATTATTATTATTATTATTATTATTATTATTATTATTTCCCATATTATAGTGAATATGGCTTTGCGGAGAAAGTTGTAGAGGGCATGTTCCTAGAAATTGGCTGTGTGATCATCAAGATTGAGTCACAGACATTTCGTGCATCAGTACAGCTTTGGCAGCTACAAGGTTACAGTGTTAGTCCAACGTGGCAGCAGAGTGATTTACGTTTCACTCGCCTTACCCATCCCCAGAGAGGAGAGGTAACTGTTAGATCCTAATAATACTGAAATAAAATTAACAGTAAAACAGTAAGTATTTTATTCTGTCTGATTGTGACTTTGTATTGCAGGTTCTGACATTTAAACAAGTAACATGGCAGACGTTACGCATTGAAGCTGATGCATCTGAAATATGTGAAGATGCCCCAAGCACTCCTCTACGTTTGCTCACCAATGGAGGAAGATTGAATATTGCACTTAAAAGAAGGGTAAGCGAAAATACAAGATAGAATAATAGTTACGTAGTAGATGAGGTTGGACACCAGTCCATCAAGTCCAACCTATAACCCTGCAGTGTTAACGGGCAAAAACCCCTTTGTCCTATTTCAGGGTTAAAATTCCTTCCTGACTCCAATCTGGCAATCCGTATAAACCCTGGATCAACTTGTCCTTAAAATATAGAACCTGTAATCCGTGATATGTTTCTGTTCGAGAAAGATATTCAAGCATGTCTTTTTTGGAGTATGGGATGGAAATCCACGCAAACAAGGGGATACATACAAACATACAAACTCCTTGCAGATGGATTTTTGCCCTTGGCAGGATTCGAACCAAGGACTCCCACGCCTGAGCACTCTTTGAATTTGTTCAATGAATCAACCATCACCACTTCCTGGGGTAGTGAGTTCCATATCCTCGCTGTTCTTACTGTAAAGAATCCCCTTCTATGTTTCTGGTGAAACTTTCTCTCCTCCAGACGTAGAGGATGTCCCCTTGTCACTGTCATTGGCCTAAGAGTAAAAAGATCATTAGAAAGTTCTTTGTATTGTCCCTTCATGTATTTGTACAAAAATTGGGAACACCAAAGAATTTATATGTATTTATGAACATACTTGCTGAAAAAATATTGCCATTCCTACCAGGGGAACAGGGACGCTTTAAGAAAAAAACTGCTCTGGAATCATGGGTCAAGAACTGATTTTATTTATTTTATTTGAATTATTTCTTTATGTTCCTGAGATATTTAACATCACTTTAAATAAAACATGGAGCATCATGTAACTTTTTTTTTATTTTATTTTTTTTATTTTTTTATCCAGACTAAAGATTGTATGGTCTTGTCTTCCAAGCTGTCATTCTTCTTAGATGAACTGCTTTGGGTTCTCACAGACTCTCAGCTACGAGCGTTGCTCTCATACACAAAATCCCTAAGTGAAGCTGTCCAAAAATCGGTGAGGCAAAAAAAGCAGATTGGTGTGGGACAGGTAAGATATTTAATTTCTGTGAAAGAAGTGTAGGTCAGTCTACTCCTATACCTGTGACCCAATGTCAAAAAATATTTCTTTCTTTATTTTTCAGGTTCCATCTCCTACTACTTCGCCACCATGGTCAGTTTCCTCTAGCAATTCCAGCACTTCTAGCCTAGGACAGTACTTTGACAGATTTGATGTGAAGGAAACCTCGTATCACCTACTTATCTCAAGGCTAGAAATACATGTGTGTGATGAAAGTCAAGCAAGGGGCACAGGTAGGGCAAAATACCCAAACCTGAAAGTCAGCTCAGTTGACCAACTTGTTCACATTAATTGTTTCAATTATTTTGCATCCATATCATCCTATCTAACACTGCCTTTGTCCAAAGGATATGTCACTAAATGTTCTTCAATTAGGATTGCTGTTATGTGTAACATATATAACTACATTAATTGTAATACTGTATATACCAGTCATATATATATAATACCTGGTGTATGCATCTTGAACCTTTACAAATTGACCTGCAAACTCAGCAAATGATTCATATAGTAGTGGGGCGTGGGGTATCATATTGTCTGACACTGTACACATGTCCTTTCCGTATACTGTATATAGTGTATACATAGAGCAGTACATTTGGATGGCCATGCCCTTATAGTTTATACTGTGCACCACCGCTACCCAGACTATTACATGGATGTATACATAGAGACTATACAGAGTATTACATAGGATATATAATTAGGACTATAGCACTAGGCAATTATTTGAGAAATAACTTGGCATGTGAAAGTGGTGTCCCAAAATAATCATTCATTAATCACAATATAGTTAAAATGTTCAGTTAATAATGATTTTGATTTTGGTCATCATCATCATACCCAATGCACACTTTTCAGACCCCAGAGTATAATAATCAGAGACCCAGAGGAGGATACAAACATTAAAAAACAATGTTATCTATCTCTCCTGAGCTCTGGCACACTCCTGGCTGTCGCCCATCTTCAATGATGGAAGAGACATCACTTGAGCCAGGCTTGCGTCGCAACCTATAAGGCCGCAAGCCCGGCCCACGTGACGTCATCAAGTAGACCTGAAGCCAGGAGAGGTAAGTAACAGTGTTTTCTATGTTCCCTCACCTATGCTAGCCCTCCGATCATTATACTCAGGGGTCGGAAAAAGACAGTCTGGTATAATGATAGCAGTGTTTGTGGGGTTCTTTATACCAGAATGCTTAAAGACAGTTTGTCTTCATGCTGGAACTGAGTTCCGGTGCGTTCCGGCCCAATTTAAGCACTGGCTATTGTAAAACAATATACTATGTAGGGCCATTGTGGAACATATTATATTGTGTGGGGCCACTGTGGAGCATTATACTGTGGGGGGCCTCTGGGGAGCATATTATACTGTGTGGGGCCACTGTGGAGCATTATATTGTAGTGTTGGGGGCTCTGTTGCGCATTATCCTGTGGGGTGACATATTATACTGTGTGGGGACACTGTAGGGTGCTTATTATACTATTTGGGGATTCTGGGGAGCAGTATACTATGTGGGGCCATTATGGATCATTATACTGTGGGGGGCCTCAGGAGAGTACATTATACTGCACAGTATTGGAAGCGGCCATTTTCTCGTGGTCTGTGGGCATGCGCAGTCTGCTCTGCCGAAGGCCCGAGGCCTTAGAAGTACAAGCTACCGCCTCGAGAAGAGGCTGAAGATGACGCTGCTGAAGAAGAGGAGGCGGCACTGGAGAGAGTTTTCTTGCAACATTGGGGACGCCCCCAGTGCTGTCTGAGCACTGGGGACCACCCCCAGTGCTGCCAGAGAGCTCATTAGCATACCGACAAGAACCGACGACGAAAGGTAGGATATGAATAGCCTTTCTTAAGGCTATTCCGACGTGGTACTTAGAAAAAATCATATCTGAGTGATAGGATCCCGTTTAAGTTACGCCACTACATGTAACCATATTTAATTCACAATAGAACATGTATCAGAAGTTGAAGGTTAGGTGTTTTTTCCATTTTATTTGAATACAGTTACACAATAAGATGTAGGGCTGGGCGATTATCAAAATCGCAAATTAATCTGGGGAGGCTCTTTTAAACCGTACCCATTTTACGTTATGAGTATGTGTTATGCAAATTTCTCAAGGTTTGCCTGACTATTTTGTTTGACCCAAACACGGCTGAACTGAAACTGCTACCCACCTTTGGTAGGTGGCGCAGATTTTAAAAAATTTCAATATTTTGCACAAAACCACATTTATGCATTGAATGCCATTGCATGTTCATGGCATATTAAATCTCACCCAATGATTTCTGGAAGTTTTACAAGCCTATTCAGTAGGGTTGGGTGATTAATTCATGATTAATCAGGCATATAGTATGTGAGGTTGGATGAAGACACATGTCCATCAAGTCCAATTTATAACCCTACAGTGTTGATTCAGAGGCAGGCAAAAAAATGTTTGAGTCTTGTGCCAATTGCTCTATTATTTGGGAAAATGGGAAATGCTCTGCACTTGACAGCTAGTCAAAACACCTAAATTAGTTAATAAATATAATTGATCATAGCTTCTTTACATTGGTAATATGTTTTAATTGTCTTTATTTTATGTCAGATGGCTTACAAATCTAACTGAAACCCATTTTTTTGAGACCGCTTAACTTCTGAAGGGCATGTTAACCCCTTAACGACCAAGGACATAATAGTACATCCTGGCCGCCTAGGTCTTAATGCAAATGGATGTACTATTCCATCCCTGGCCAGCATGGGAACTCCAAAGTAGGGTTTTAACCCCTTAGAAGCCACAGCTAAATGTGGGGCATGTCTAGCTGGAGAAGCAGAGCAGACATGCTAAGCCTGTGCTCCCACTTTAAATTCATGTGTAAACCAGCTTTACCCTTTGCCTTTCCCCTGGCCCCTGTGGATACTATTGGGGTTCCTTGCTTGTTTTGTGAGAACTCTGGGCTGGCAACAATCCCTTCTGTAGCACCCAGTCTCAAGATATGAGGTGGCAGCATTCTTGGACCTGGTGCCCACATTGCTCCGGTGGATCAGCGCCATCGTCTCCCACCCTGTTAAGCTACTGCCTAAAGACCTATATACCCCGCCTGTGCTTCCCAGCCTGTGGCAGTGTACATCCTGAATGTGAGCTGGACTTCCTCGCTGGTCAAGCTCCCCGGTCTCACCATCTGTCCTCCTGGCACCTTTACTCTCGGCTCCTGCAACACAGCTTCTACACTAACCTCTGACACAGCGGTTATCCCCGCTCTGCTGTGAACTTATGCAGTACTACTCTACTACTGTTTTTGAAAAAACTACTACTCTACTACTCCAGATCCAGGAGCAGTCAGTTACACCTCTCCTGACCTCCCTGCTCGGAAGCATTGTAGTGAGTCCCTGACATCCAAGAGGCCTCTGTGCTTGATCCCTGATTCACTGCTGCCCGCGACTTTCATTAAGTACCTCCATCCCTTGGGTCTGCAGTCTGCCTCATCTGCTCACCAGCCTCCCCATATCTTCAACCAGATTCTATTGCCTCTGCCACATCTCCAGCACTTGAGTCATTCCATTACACCACCTGGAAGCGTGTGACGTCTCCTTTGCTGAGAGACCACAGGTGCCTGATTCCTCCTGGACAACTATTGAGACATACCTCTTAGATTCTCACCCTTCTTTTCCCAACGTCTACATGTGAACTGTCCCTGATTGCCATAACTCTACTCTCAAGTTTGAGTCCCAGGGAGGCAGTTGCTTCTCTGAACACAGACTGGCGTTCCTTATGTTGTTCTAAAACTGGCTACATTTTCACCCACCTAATGCGGGCTGGCACAAAGTAATTTTGCCCATCATGGTCAAGATCAGTCAAACTAAGAGACCAGATTTTTATGCTTTCCAAAACTATCTAAAAAATCACAGGCAGACATTGATAAATATTAGAAAGAAATAGCCTCTTCACCCTATACTTGTAGCAAACTGAACACTTTTTTCTTTGTTAGGGAGGCTGAATACATCCTCCTGCACGCTGTTCTTTAGATTTACAGAGCTGATCTGGGTCCTGTAGGACCCATCAGCTCTTGCAAGACACTGAGCCCAGTGTACAAACCAAAAGTTTGGACACACCTTCTCATTCAAAGAGTTTTCTGTATTTTCATGACTATGAAAATTGTAGATTCACACTGAAGGCATCAAATCTTTGAATTAACACATGTGGAATTATATACTTAACAAAAAAGTGTGAAACAACTGAAAATATGTCTTATATTCTAGGTTCTTCAAAGTAGCCACCTTTTGCTTTGATTACTGCTTTGCACACTCTTGGCATTCTCTTGATGAGCTTCAAGAGGTAGTCACCGGAAATGGTTTTCACTTCACAGGTGTGCCCTGTCAGGTTTAATAAGTGGGATTTCTTGTCTTATAAATGGAGTTGGGACCATCAGTTGTGTTGTACAGAAGTCAGGTGGATACACAGCTGATAGTCCTTCTGAATAGACTGTTAGAATTTGTATTATGTCAATAAAAAAGCAGCTAAGTAAAGAAAAATGAGTGGCCATCATTACTTTAAGAAAAGAAGGTCAGTCAGTCTGAAAAATTGGGAAAACGTGTACCCAAGTGCAGTTGCAAAAACCATCAAGCGCTACAAAGAAACTGGCTCACATGAGGATCGCCACAGGAAAGGAAGACCAAGAGTCACCTCTGCTGCAGAGGATAAGTTCATCCGAGTCACCAGCCTCAGAAATCACAGGTTAGGGCTCGTTCACATCTGCGCCCGGTGTCCGTTCTGCAGGTTTCTTTTTCCTGCACAAAACAGAGGCAGGAGACGGAAACCTGCAGGACTCTTTCAAACCCATTCATTTGAATGGGTGAGAAAGATGTCCAGCTGTGAGCGCCGGTGAGCGTTTTATGGTCTCCGCCGCGAAACAGTTTTTTTTAAATCTGACACAGAGTCGGACATGCAGTACTCTGTGTCCGATTTTTAAAAAAAAACAGTTTAGCGGCGGAGAGCATAAAACGCTCACCGCTGCTCACGACTGGACCCGCTCTGACAGGTTTCCGTCTTCTGCTTGCAGAAGATGGAAAACACAGAACGGAGACCCGAACACTAGTGTGAACCTAGTGTTAACAGCATTTCAGATTAGAGACCAGGTCAATGCCACACAGAGTTCTAGCAGCAGACACATCTCTACAACAACTGTTAAGAAGAGACTTTGTGCAGCAGGCCTTCATGGTAAAATAGCTGCTAGAAAACCACTGCTAAGGACAGGTAACAAACAGAAGAGACTTGTTTGGGCTAAAGAACACAAAGAATGGACAATAGACCAGTGGAAATCTGTGCTTTGGTCTGATGAGTCCAAATTTGAGATCTTTGGTTCCAACCACCGTGTCTTTGTGCGAAGCAGAAAAGGTGAACGGATGGACTCTACATGCCTGGTTCCCACCGTGACGCATGCAGGAGGAGGTGTGGGGGTGCTTTGCTGGTAACATTGTTAGGGATTTATTCAAAATTGAAGGCATACTGAACCAGCATGGCTACCACAGCATCTTGCAGCGGCATGCTATTCCATGCGGTTTGCGTTTAGTTGGACCATCATTTATTTTTCAACAGGACAATGACCCCAAACACACCTCCAGGCTGACCAAGAAGGAGAGTGATGGGGTGCTACGCCAGATGACCTGGCCTCAACAGTCACCAGACCTGAACCCACTCGAGATGGTTTGAGGTGAGCTGGACCGCAGAGTGAAGGCAAAAGGGCCAACAAGTGCTAAGCATCTCTGGAAACTCCTTCAAGATTGTTGTAAGACCAATTACGGTGACTACCTCTTGAAACTCATCAAGAGAATGCCAAGAGTGTGCAAAGCAGTAATCAAAGCAAAAATTGGCTACTTTGAAGAACCTATAATGTATGACATATTTTCAGTTGTTTCACACTTTTTTGTTAAGTATATAATTCCACATGTGTTAATTCATAGTTTTGATGCCTTCAGTGTGAATCTACAATTTTCATAGTCATGAAAATACAGAAAACTCTTTGAATGAGGTGTGTCCAAACTTTTGGTCTGTACTGTATAAGCTAAAACTAATTGGAACTTAAATACAGAAGAGGTGCACATTTTTTCATTGCAGTTTTTCTCCAATCCTGTTTTTGGCTCACAAATACTGATGCAAATGACCAACCACAATACTAACATTTGAATAAAAGAATGCTAAATTTTATAATCCTTTTTGTTTTCATTTAGTTACCGGAGGAGCAATACAAATGACTTTTCGCAGCATCAAGTTAGACTATTATCCTTCCCACAAGACAGGTATGAATAAGGATGTTTAAAATTGTGTTGTTTCAGGTCTCAAAGTAATTGCCAAGGTACATTTGGCATAGTGAAAGTTTGAAGCAACGACGGAAATAGTCAAGCACTGTTTAGGACTATTTCTGTTAGTGCCTTTGACTTTGCATGGAGTGGCAACCTGCAGCATACTTGACCACTGCTGCATGGCTGACAGATTTAGGGTAGTAGTAGTTATTGGTAGAAGTCTGTATGAGAAATGCTTCCGGCTGGATTACCCCTTCAATGACATGTGAAAATTTTCCTTCAAAGGGGTTGTCCGATTTCTTTTTTTATGATAACATATCGTAGGTCATCAGTCTGACAACTGGGACCCACACTGATCAGCTGTCAGAAGATGCCTTGGCACGCAAATGTGTGTTGTGACCCTTCACTGTTTACATTGCCTGATGGTTTGTTTTATAGTATTCATGTGATGTCATTACAAACTCCTCAATTTCATTTCTATAGCATGAGCCTGTATTTGTAATGCATGCGCTGTAAATAGTGAAGAAGTCATAGCACTAGCAAGAGAGCCATGGTCCCTTCAAACAGCTGATCAGAAGAGTCCCTAAGTATCGGACCCCTGTATTATCTTTAAAAAGGACCTTTCACCACTTTTGGGCACATGCAGTGTTATATACTGCCAGAAAGCCGACAGGAACTCCCCCCTCCCGCTCCTGATAATGCTCGTCTATGGACGAGCACTGTGAGCAGAGGGAGGGAGGCGTTCCTCCCCGCTCCACAGCACAGCGCGATAGGCGCGGCGAGGCAGAAGGACGTCTCTGGCTAATGGTCAGAAACGCCCTTCTGACCATAGAGCACTATGGTATCGGCACCGTAAGCTCTTTACACCGGGCACAGATTGGGAAAGCCGACAGTGCGCTGAAATCAGCGCACTGTCGGCTTTCTGGCAGTATATAACACTGCATGTGCCCAAAAGTGGTGAAAGGTCCTCTTTAACTGAAAACTTATCCTAAGGATAACCTCTTTAAAGTGTAACTTCAGTTTCACAGTGCAGGACTTTCCATTATTATCATTGGTTTAAATATTTGTATAACGGGATTCAGCAGTTAAAGCACTGCACGTTTCGCATAAAGTCTGTACTTAAAGGGATATACCCATTTGGGCTTTTATAACTATTTCCGCATGACATGCAGAAGACGGAAACCACAGAACGGACTGCCGAACGCTAGTGTGAACCTAGCGTAACACACATAAATGTCCTGTGCTGTAGAAGTACAGTACTTATTACACATAAGGAAATATTATTTGTGTCTATATGATTTAATTGAATAGGTCAAGGTGTCTTTATGACCTCAAGCTGGTCATTATACACCAGGATACTGATATAAACCAGATTGTAATAGCATTGTGAACTACTCTATTGAATCCTGCAGTGTCCAATAAAAACAACATTTCCATTTAATGAGGATTATGAGAGAATGAAGGGTGTAGTCTGGGAAGACAAGTATATTCCAGCCAGGCACCTAAGGGGTGTGTGGTGAGACCCACACCAGGGAGGTCAGCTGACTAATCAGGCCCTAATAACAGTCTGAGTGTGAAGACTAGCAGGGTGGCACCACACTGACAGAGCTGACCTGTCCAGACTGGACCTCCAAAGCAGGTACTGAGCCACCCATTGTTGTTGCCAAGGTGGGAGACTGGTAGCCAGTCTCCTGTATAGTCAGGGAAAAGTTTCCTTACGTTTAAGTTAGTTTCTCAGCCGAGAAGGGTTTTGTTTTGTTTGTCCTATGGCTTTGCAAAAGCAGTGTATGCGTTATATGTGAATAAAGCCTGAACTCGTGTGCAATCCAGTGTCTGTGTCCCTGTTTCCTGCACTGCTACAAGCATCTACCTGAGCGATTCCCCACAGGATATATTAGCCTATGGAAGATGGATGCCTCTGTGTAGGCATCTGTCATCAGTCTTCATTAAACAGAAACCTTGGTCATACTCCAGTTCTTCAATAAAATGGTGACATCCCAACCCTGATCTTTACCCTTGACTGAGGAGACACAAGGGGCCAGTAAAAGCCTGGACCAGGAGCAGGATGTTTCCCTGTTGCCACAGCATACTCCTGAACGTGAGCTTCAACATTTATTGTGCTGGGTGGGGTTGGGGAACTGTATAGGGGCCATATCCCAACCTATCCCAGCCTATATAAAAGGCTTCTGGCTTTTTGATCAAAAAAGTGCCAAAAAGTGTTTCTAATAATAACTACCTGACTGTATGGATATCTACTTCAACATTGAAAAGTAACACAATCACCCTGTAGGAGACTTTATAAATATTGTAAACAGCAATATATTTGTATATGGCATATGCCCTGCAATTGGAAAATGTCAGTGGTGTATATAAATTGGAGCCCCCTTGCTTCCTCGGGGTTAATGATCAAAGACAGCCATACTAACTGTCCCTGTCTAGTAATTCTGTCCCTATGTGTTTCTGTACAAGCACATAATCAGGGACCCTATTTAGAGACTCAGTAAGTATTATTACTGCATTCCATGCATTGTATTAAACAGTGTATATGACAGCCGTACAGGCCAGCGACATTTGCTGTATGCTAACATCCATCCCAATCCACAGCCTGCCACTTAACGTTGTAACTCCCACCAGGGGGTGCGTTCAGCCTACTGAATCAATTAGGTTCTGACAACAATGTTACTCGGTGCTGTCCAGATCCACCCCATGGCAGCCACAAGACACAACTGGGTACACAGTCCAGTCCAGACCAGACACTTCAAGAGCGGCTGTAAGACATGAGATTGGACACATGCAATGGAGACACTAAATAGCATTTTGATGATTCTGACATAATAAAACCAAGGGCACTGGAAGATCAAAGCATAAACAAAAGAAGCTGCAAAACCACACACTGCGATTGGGACACCTCTGTTATTTTAACAGACAAAAAAATTCCAGAGTGCACATACAGGAGAGAAATATATAATTTGTGACTTTATTAACTGTAGGACTCAAGGTGGTTTATTTAATGAAATATAGTTGCCCATATTTACTAAAAGTGAATTGCAGAGGAGATTCCTAAACACGTGGGGTCTATAATTAGGAAGCAGCTAGACACATGTGGACCTGATATAAAGGAAAACTGTGTGAATTTTCTTTCACAGGGATTGAACACATATTCACCAGGGACCTTAGGACAAAAGGATCCTTCAAAATGAGCCCTTCCAAGTGGATATCTAATTTGAAGACTACAGTCCCAAGTGACCTTAATGAGCGCTTGACTTTTTCCCGCTTCATATGAACCACTTTCTCCATTGTACATTGTACATGTATAAGTTCTCCAGTGCCTGGTGATTCCCACTGTGGTTTTTTCCCTTGAGGGTGATCAATATTGTGTATCATAATTGTGATTGGATCTATCTGGTTCTGTATTTGCTTGGCTTAGTGGTCTATGGTAGCGGCTGCTGTAGTCAAGCTGTTTTGATATATATACATCTCTGAGTGACATCTTTATCAATCCCTTAAAACATAACTAAACTTTCGAATAACTTGATTTTCTAGCATTTTTTTCTAGCATATTTGTGTCATTAATAAATTTTGTAATTTATTTGTACATTACTAACAAATTTTGAATCCTTTCTGTGAAATCCTGCATTTTTTCACTCTTTCCTTTTTTTCTGTTTTGAGAGCTGTTTTTGCCTCTCAGAGAATGTTACTTTGTATGGAGTTGTGCTTGGAGTACGGGCTGTGTAAAATGTAGAGAAAAACAGTGTGGGGGTCAATTCAAATAGCATTATCTCAGACATTATCAAATGTACAAAATTACTTTTGGTGTCCAATGAAAGAGAAGATTCTCCTTCATATGACAATACCACACTGTTGCTATTGATATTATGTCCAGAGATTTAACTGGTTTAAAACACAGTCGGAATTGGGATATATGAAAGTTTTTATAATATCCAAGATATAAATGTTTGAAGTGACCCTATTCAACCCTCATTTTCTGTACATTTTACACATTTCCGTGCTTCAAGCCCATACTCCATATACAGTATAATTCAGTGAGCGGTAGAAACAGTTGTCAAAAAAGAAGCAAGGAAGGCATGAAAAAAAGCAGGATTTCACAGAAAGAATCTAAGGATTATGAAAATAACCTTGTTTCCCTTAGTCCTAACAGCGGTACAATATGGGGTATTTCTGCCCCTATGTGCTGGTAGAACAGGCAGATTTTTAATTAGCCAATTAATTAATCATGGCTTGCCCTATAAGAGGGCACGAGAACATCCCCCCATGCGTGTATATACAAGAGTAACCTAATTATACATAGGTAACATAATATAATATAACAATGACAAAATTCTTCCAGGCGGGAAGTCTTGTGCCGCTGTTAGGACTAAGGGAAACAAGATTATCGTCATAATCCTTTATTCCCTGTCATACTACCAGTGGCGTTAGCAAGTAATCCCCTAGGGTGGGTCCTCACCACCAACTGCACTTAAACCGTGACCAAAAGCAGTAGCTTCTGGAGCCCAAGTGTCCAGGCGGTAGTGGGACACAAGGGTTGCCTCCGAGGACCAAAATGCAGCAGCAAATTTGACTTAGGGTGCATTCACACTGAGTAAACGCTAGCTTATTCTGAACGTAAAACACGTTCAGAATAAGCGGCGTCTAAAGCAGCTCCATTCATTTCTATGGGAGTGGGGATACGAGCGCTCCCCATAGAAATGAATGGGCTGCTTCTTTCACTCCGTGCAGTCCCATTGAAGTGAATGGGGAGTGCCGGCGTGTACGCTCCGGCATGAGCAGAGCTTGCCGTATACGTCGGCACTCCCCATTCACTTCAATGGGACTGCACGGAGTGAAAGAAGCAGCCCATTCATTTCTATGGGGAGCGCTCGTATCCCGGCTCCCATAGAAATGAATGGAGCTGCTTTAGACGCCGCTTATTCTGAACGTGTTTTACGTTCAGAATAAGCTAGCGTTTACTCAGTGTGAATTCACCCTTAGAGACAAGGCTTTTGTCTCTGCCCAGGAGGTGGTAACCAACCTCGTGGAATGCGCCCTTGAATAAGAGAACTTAATTGTCTCCCTGACCCAGCGTGAAATTGAGGCTTTGGAAGTCTTAAGCCCCCAAGAAGTTGATGAGGAGGTTTTCCTGACTTTCTGAAGGAACACGTACGCTGGAGGTAGATCCTCAGGCATCTCATGAGGTCCAGTGTATGGAACTTTTTTTCTTCAGCAGAGGAAGGAGATGGAAAAAAGCTGGTAAGGTGATCAGCTGGTTTATATTTATGGTGGAAGGAATTTTGGGTCTGAAGCCCGGAAGGAACCTAAGCGAAACGCGATCTGGAAAGAGGAGGTATATGGTTTCTCCGAAGACAGAGCTTGCAGCTCACTGACCCTTTTGGCTGATGCCCTAATCAGAAGAACTGCTGTTTTGTAGGTCAGGAACTTTAGTTCGACCTCTTCCAGCGGCTCAAAAGGCTTTGTGAGTAGTGCTGAAAGGACCGTATTAAGGTCCCACTGGTGGACAAGTGTGGTAACCACAGGTCTCAGCCTAGTTGCCCCTTAATAAAAGTGCTTACTAAAGGATCTTGAGACAAACGCCTCCCCAGATAGGCGGACAGAGCGGCTACATGTACCTTTAGGGTGGCAGCAGCGACCCCTCTGTCTAGTCCGTTCTGAAGAAAATCCAGGATCGCCCTCATTGGGGGATCGGAGGAGTCCACTAAATGTTCAAGATACCAGGCATTGAAGATTTTACCAATTCTTCTATAGTTGTTATTAGTAGGCCCAGCTCTGACGCTTGCGAGAGTCTTCAGAATGGCTTGAGACAGTCCTCTATTCCTTTATAGGGACTGGTCAACCTCCAGACTGTCAGGTTGAGTCTTCTCAGATCCTGGCATCTCAGCTCTCCTTGGGCTACAAGGTCTGGGAGGGGGGGAAGCCTCCAGTATATGCCTTGACTCATCCACATGAGCTAGGCAAACCAAGCCCTTTTTGGCCAGAACGGGATTATGGCAATTCCCGAGGCTTGGCCCTGTCTTATTTTATCAATACCCCATGGTATGATTGGAATTGGAGGGAAGATGTATATCAGCCTGAACCTCCATGGGATGGACAGGGCATCCACTGCCAAGGGATTGTCCTTCTGGTACAGAGAGCAGAAGGTCCCCACCTTGGCGTTGAGTCGGGTTGCCATAAGATCGACCTCCGGGAGACCCCATCTCTGGACGATCAGTTGAAATACGTCTGAACTGAGTGACCAGTCACCAGATACAGTGATACCCCGACTCAACTGATCCGCTACTATGTTCAGGGAGCCCTTGATGTGAACAGCGGATAACTGAGTCAGATTCTTCCCTGCCCAGGAGAATATAAGCTTCGCCTCTCTCAGCAGGGCTGGAGATTTGGTGCCATCTTGTTTGTTCATATAGAATACAGTGGTTATGTTGTCTGAACAAACCTTCACAGCTTTGCAAAGTGAAGAATAGCCAGATAGACTGCTCTGAGCTCTTTGATATTGGACGTTCCCAACTCCGGTCTCCTCCAACGACGTTGCACAGTCTTGTCTTCCAGATGGGCTCCCCATTCCAAATGGGATGCATCTATTGTCAACAGGGTCCACACTGTCGGGACCGAGGACCTTCCGTCTTTTAGGTGTATCACCATCTGAGGGAAAGACGGGTACTGGGAGAAAAGCAGATCTTCTTGTGCAATCCCTGTGGAGAGCCATTCCAGGTTCTTCAACACTTCAGTCTGAAGGGGACACAGATGTCATAAAGCCCAAGGGACCGCCCTGGCCGAGGATTACATCAGGCCGGGGACTCTCATGGCGGTGCGGATGGTAACTCACCGGGTCCGAAATAGGAAGTGGGCGGCAGCCTCTATTCTCAACCTCCTTGGGCTGGAAGGAAGATCTGCATCAACTCTGGATCCACAATAAAATCCAGGAACTTCTTCTGGGTAGCTGGCACGATCTCTGATTTCTCCCAATTGACTATCCAACCTAACTTCTGTAGGAGGTTGATAGCTATCTGGAGATGATGTTGGAGGATTGCAACAGACTGAGCTTTTATGAGCCCGTTGTTCAAGTAGGTAACGATGAATAGGCCTTGTAGTCTGAGGGCGGTGGCGACCGGAGTGACCACCTTGATGAATACGAATGGGGCTGAGGAAATGCCAAACGGCAATGCGGTGACTTGATAATGCTCTGTGTGTTGGGCCATATAAATGGCGATTCTGGGATACTTCCTGTGAGGACTAAAAATAGTGACATGGAGATACGCGTCTTTGAGATCTAGAGTGATCATTATTTCTCCCTGCTGTAGATAAAAATGTTACAGAGTCTACTGACTCCAACTGGCCGGTCGGAAGGTAGATGATCGAACTCTATAGAGTAACCGCGTTCTACCACCTGTAGAACCCAAAGGTCTTCTATGTGGGTTCTCCATGTCACTGAAAAAAAATGGAAAAGATGTCATCCAACATGAATAATGGCCACAGAAAGCAGTGCCCCATAACAATTCAGGCTTCTTTTTGGGGTCATCCCTGGATTACCACGACCCGCGCCTCTAGGACGGTATCTAGACCGCCGTTGTTGCTGGCGTCTAAGGCCAGATTTTGACCCTCGACCCCTAGGAGGGGAAGATCTCCTTCCTCTGGATGCTTGCGGCAGTGATTTCCCTTTGCCCTCAACTAGACCTTCCATGAAGTCATCCAGCCCTCAGCCAAATACCTTCCCAGGCTCAAAGGGAAGGGAGCAGAGCGCAAATTTTGAGGCGAGATCAGCTCTCCAAAGTTTTAACCGTAGAGGCCTCATGCAGCCGTAGACATGGCCATGGAACTGGAGGCGAGCCTTAGCTGTTGTCTGGACGAGATGTAGTCCACTGCTCTGTGGAGGTTACCATTCAAGTTGAGAAAGACGGGTCCGCAGATAATCGGACACAGCAGTTGAGACTACTGAGGCCTGAGCTGAACTGGCGGAACACACCTTCTACCACTAAGCATAAAGGGAACGCTGGAAGCTCCCACACAATTTCCATGCCTGTGACTATAACACAGACAGGCACATACAGGCCATCGCCATAGACATAAGTTCTCAGACTATGCACTAAGCATAAAGGGAACGCTGAAAGCTCCCACACAACTTCCATGCCTGTGAATGTAACACAGTCAGGCATATACAGGCTATCGCAATAGACATAACAGAGTGCCCATAGCAAAAGTATCAGTGCTTTTAGTTTGCACTAAACACAGAGGAAGCTGGAGCTAGGACTCAGCTTACCTTACTGAATGAGCTGTGCACAGCTGAAGCATCAGAACACCCTGCAGAGCAGGTAAGACAAAACCTAAATCTTTCTCTCAGGAGGAAAGAAAAGGGAAAGAGAAAAAAGGGAAAGAAGGGGTTAACAGACACCTTCTTCCAACCCCTACAGGAGGCCACAGGCCTCCTCACCACCTGTCTGGTCACACAGGACACAAAAAAAACACGCAGGGGGAGGTTATTGTGCCCTCTTATAGGGCAAGCCATGATTAATTAATTGGCTAATTAAAAATCCGCCTGTCCGGACGACAGGGAACCAAAATTTGTTAAAGTATATTACAGATTTTACATATGACACAAATACTGATAGAAAAATCAAAAGTTGTTTGAAAATTTAGTTATGCTTTAATACTTGATCTAGATCCCCTGTTGCTAAGATTTATGCCCCTCAGACCATTTATTATATATATCGCTAGTGTTGCTTATTATGATTGAACCTATTGGGTGTTAGAACGGTGTTGGTTTGTGGATTTGAGATGTCCCAGTCACATTGTGGGGTTTTGCAGCTTTTGTACCTTACCTTTGTTTATGTTTTCATCTGCCAGTGTGGATTAGAATGAAGTAATAATACCGACCGAGTCTTTGAATAGGTTCCCTGATAATATTTTTATATGGGAGCGAATAGAGACAGAATTACTAGGCAGGAAGACGGAGTAGGGCTCTCTTTCAACATTAAAGGGGCTCTATCATTGGGAAAAATCATCTAAACGCATGCTTGCATAGGCTTTAGAAATGCTATTTCACACCTACCTTTAGTATGTAGATTGCCTCAGTGGTTTCTGAATAAGTCCGTTTTTATTCATATGCTAATTAGACTGTTGCACGATACATCGTGCACTCCTCTCCTATTGTTTCCTATGGGAGGCTGCTGATGATGATGATGACTCAGCTTCCTGTTTGCCTCACACACATAGGAGATAATAGGAGAGAGGAGGCTGCTGGGAACTTCCTGTGCTGGCTGAAAGCTCATTAGCATATTAATAAAAACGGACTTATTCAGAAACCACTGAGGCAAGTTACATACTAAAGGTAGGTGTGAAGTAGGATTTCTAAAGCCTATGCAAGCATTTGTTTAGACAAAAATGACTTTTCCCAGTGATAGAGCCCCTTTAACCTTGTTGGGAAGAGGGGGCTCCAATATTTGTACAACACAAACACCCTTCCAATTGCAGAGTATATGCAATATAGCAATCTATAAACATTTAAATTGAGTTATTAAAAGCTAAGTTTTAGGATTATCTTCATAGTCTGATATTTTTGGTTGCATTATGGTTGTTAGCTTTGTGTTAGGGAATCCATTTTTCATAGCCAAACTCAGTGATAGCTGTAAAAACGCAGCACTAATCTGGTTCTTATAGAACTGATAGAGTAGTGTTCATGGAGGGAAAAAATCACTTTAAACATTAAAAGATTTGCGATGTATTTTGATATTTGCTTGTTGGTTATCATATTTTTGATCCACTTTAGTATAAAAAAGTTCTTTGTTTGAAAGTTATGTACTTGTATAAATTAGCCAAAATAGCTACAACTGCTTGTATTCTAGGTCAGAGCTGTGCCCATTGGAATCATCATTCTCCTGCAATGACCACTTGTGAACAGTGGACTCAAGATCTTGTAAAAGAAAGACAAGCCAAGGCAGACTTTGATATTAATATATTAGGAAAAAAGCCTTCACCGAAAAATGAACAGAGTATGTTTATTCTGCATTTAATTTATTCTCATTTACATTTCTCTTCTGTAAATAATTTAAATCTTTTTTCCATATGTATATAAACAGACAGTGCAAAAGAACCTTCTCTCTACTTTCGATCAGTACTTATTAGGATTGATGATATGGATATTCATCAGGTAAGAAAACAAAAAGATGGTAACGGTAAGAGTTTGTATCTCATTAAAACAATACTCTGATCATTGATTACATGTAGGTCTTCTCTCTTAGGCAGTGTTCACAACATTTTGAGAGCCATTATTTGGTGTGTACACCAGGAAAGGTCCCAGTGTATAGACCAAACATATTTAAAATGGCCTTTTGGCCTTCACTGAGTTAGTAGATATACAGTATGTATTCTTTGCTTTTTCAGTATGGAATGGCATAGGCTATCCTATTTCATACAAAGGCATCCGATAAAAAAAACCCTGCACAGTTTTTGTGCTGGAACCCCCCCCTCCCCTCGGCGTATACTCAAGTCAAGCAAAAAAAATATTATTTTTTTTTTTGGGAGGGGGGGGGGGTCTATGACCAGCCGCAATAGTAATGTGTAGAATCTCCCATAAAATAGTGAAAGAAAAAAGAAGCTTTAAAAAAATATAATAAAAAAATTAAGTAAAATTTCTAAATTACTCCTTTCCCTGGAATACATATAAAAGTAGAAAATTACTGTGACTCACATACACATTAGGTATCCCTGTGTCTGAAAGTGCCCGGTCTACTGAATATAGGATATCTGCAGTGCTCCTATTCTGTCGGGAAGGGGTTAATAGGAGCACTGCACATACCCTATATTCAGGCAGGCTGAATTCCAAGTGGGGGAAGAAAACCCAGTCCTCAAGCTCAGGGAAGAGGCAGACAGACAACCAATACACCGCCTCCCCTTTCCCAGCACCCAGCAACTACTGCACCCAAAAACTCCGACCATTTCAATTTTTGAAATTTTCCAGTAGCTGTTACATACATACATACATACTCGAGTCAATAAGTTTTTCCAGTTTTTTGTGGTAAAATTAGGGGCCTCGGCTTATATTCGGGTCGGCTTATACTTGAGTATATACGGTACATTAATTTGTTGCAGTGTGAGCTTTTGAGCGACGTATCCCACTGTATTCCCATAAATTGGAATATGTCTTTGACTTTCATCAAATATATGTAGAGAGATTCTCTTGAGGTATACTTGTGATGTATCCTTACTGTGTTGCTGGTAATCAGCTTGTGTTGTTGAATATTCTGTAATCCAGAAAAAAAATCAGTAGTCCATACAAAAGTGTTCCATTTATTTCATGTCCAGTATATATATATATATTTTTAAAGGTATCCTCAGCTGGACAGACCCCTGCAAGACCTCCTCTTTTGTCGTGCCATCGTATTTCGAGTGT
This sequence comes from Leptodactylus fuscus, assembly GCF_031893055.1. Taxonomy (NCBI): domain Eukaryota; kingdom Metazoa; phylum Chordata; class Amphibia; order Anura; family Leptodactylidae; genus Leptodactylus; species Leptodactylus fuscus. Next base: position 104,863,313 of record NC_134266.1, on the reverse strand, counting down.
TTCTTCTGCTGTCCATCTTCAATACATAGAATATTACTGTCTTCCAGGAGAGTGTCTTCCAGGTAAAACTGTAAAGGTTAAAACAATAAAAGTGTGTTTCTTGAATGGCTATTTAGTCCCTTAGATCTAGTATGAAGCCTTGCTTGCTCTCTGATCCAAGTCATTCTCTCTTTCTACAGTACCTTCTCCTGCTCTATATATACAACTTCATGGTTTGCTTCTATACGTAGCTACACAGTCCATTCTGTGGTTGAATTTCTTTATACTAGATTTGTCTCATCAACTACAACAATTAACAAATGTGAGTTCCATAATAAATGAAGGGGCGATAGAGAATAGAGATGTGCGCCTGGATGGATTCAACCTTAAGGTGAGTTTTGATTTGTTGTTTAGTCAACTATGACAAAATTTTTCTACTTTGATTAACTTTTTTTCTGTTTTCCTTCTTTTACAGCTTAGTTTCCCTGTGAAAGCTCCTACCTGCAGTCACCCTGATCGACCATCTTCTGTTTGTGCACATCTCTCCACAGTTACTCTCACTAACACACGTCAGGCTCCAGGCTCAAACCTTGATCTTTTGCAAAGCATCTTTCGATCCTTTGCAGCACATGAAGATTTTCATTGTCCTCCAGGACCACTGCACCCAGTATTTCTTTCCCATTTATATCCTTCGTCTGACTCTCCAGCAACATCTTTGTGGACTTTACATAGCCCACGCTTGTCACTTCATTTTGAGGGAGGGACTTTTAAACATGAGATACTATTACATCATATGCAATTTACAGCAATGGCCTGCCTTTTACTTCCTGAGCTAGAACTCCAAGTTATGATCAATGTAGACAATGTAATACGGCTACAATTAAATCATTATCACTACCTCACCTTATTACGTTTGCAGGAGCAACTGCAGGTTTTCCTAGAAGGTTTAAAGCTTACTACAGATTCAGATTTTTTAACACAGAAGTCCCCTTCCTACCATATGAAAATGTGTGTTGGCATTCAAATCCCAGGGCTCGCTATTTCTTTATTACTCCCTGCATCAATTTCTCCTGTATCTCCCATGCAACTGGAGGATTCTGAAAGGAGCAGTCTTGTAGAGTCTGAACTGATGGAAGGGGATATGACTTGTGAAAAAGAGACCAACAAAACACATATGACAAATGAAAGCAAAACTGTAGATTCATTTCTTGCCCCTGATGCAGGAGAAGAGCTTCAGGAGATATTGGATGTGCGGAAAGATGAATCTACTCTCCATCAACAGACCAGTAAAGAACAAAAAGATGTTTTGGCTAAAGGCACCCTACTACCGGGGAAGGTTCTAGCTAATGATGCTGTGCAGACAAAGGAACTGTCTGTAGACCTTTTATTGCAGAAGGAGTTTTCACGTGAAACATTGCTTAGCACACTTGGTCTTACCCGTGAGACTTTTAGCCTTGGGAAGGAACGAATGCAACGTTTTCTGAGTGATACAAAACATAAGTGTGTGATAATTCAGATATTCATTGGTGTTCATATTTTTGGTATTTCTCTTAATGGTGTTTGTTATTTTTACCTAGTCTCATCATATTGGCTTCACTTTCTGTTTTGCTAACAATTTCCTCTTCCTTTCTATTGTAATCCTTTATTTCATCTATGTTTATTGCCTTATTTTCATTATATATGTGTATGTATATCTTTTTCTTTGCAGAGATGTTGATGTTCCTCACATTCGGACAAGTTCACCCCTCTCTCGAACACAGTCTTTGGATACTGTATCTATAGATGGCCTGGATGTGTTGTCTATGGACAGCGAAACTACTGAGAATTTCATATTGAAATTGGATGCAGGCAAGTTGATAATTGAAGATTGTTTATTTTTTCAGCAGACTACTTGATTGACACAGAGAACCAGAAATCTTTCTGATTTGCATGCAAATTATAGAAGGAGCTGTGATTAGAAATGGAGTAATGCTATAGTTAATGCTCAGAGACTTAAAGGGGCTCTATCATTCGTATTTTTCGTGATTTGAGGTATTCATATGCCTGAATAGCCTTTAAAAAGGCTATTCAGGTGCTGCTACTCGATTGTCAAAAGACAACCGATATGTAAATTAGCCTCTCCGTGCACCCCCTGCATCATACCTTGATAACGCCCCCTCTCTACCTTGTGCACCAAGAAGTCCTCCTCCTCCTACGTTTGAGTGACCATCTTCAGTGTCTGTAATCTCTACCGTACGCATTGAAATCTCGGGCATGCGCAGTAACGCTCCCTTCTGAGCGCTACTGTACATGCCCGAGCACCATTTTCTTGTGGACAATGGAAGAAAGCGCACAAGAAAATGTAATAGTACACAGGAGCTGTGCCTGTGGCATGACTTCCAGGTCTCAGCGGGAACTGGGAAAAAACTCTTACTCCAACAGTTTATCAGATGCCATGATCAATAGCGATAACAGCAGCCACCATTTCAGCCTATTGGATTCACTGAGATGAGATTTTTGATTGGCAGCCAGGAGGCCATTCCATATTGACCATAGAGATTCTATGTGCAATGTACTGCCATACAGAAGTATACGCTGCTACCAGCTACTGATTTTGTGATAGTAGGAATCCCACTCAACTGTCACATGGCAAACACACTTGATCCATAGTACACACAACAGAAAAACAACTGTTACATAGTTTTTAAAAGAAAATAGAAAAAAAACTGAAAAACCTCATAAGTTATAGAGCTTTTAAAGGGATTCTACCACTAAAACTTTTTTTTTTTTTGTGCTTAAGACGTTGGAATAGCCTTTAGAATGGCTATTTGTCTCTCACCTTTAGACGTGGTCTCCGTCCCACCGTTCAGTAGAAATACAGGTTTTTACCGGTATGCAAATGAGTTCTCTCACAGCAGTGGGGGTGGGCCTCAGCAGTCAAACAGCGATGGGGGCGTCCCCACTGCTGCCAGAGACCTATCTCCAGCGACACCTCCATCTTCAGCTGCAACCACCTCTTCTGTCTTCCGTCTTGTCTCGGTCCAACCTCCGACGCCAAAAATGCCGGCGGACATTTTTGGGAGGCCACTCTTGCTCTAGTGGCAGCCATTTTTGGGAGGCCGCTCTTGCTATTGTAGTATTGTATGTAGATTATGCTCACCACTGTGACTCCCACTCAGAGCCCCGACGCGCGTTTCACACCCTTGGTCAGGGGGCTACTACTAGTTATGGTATGAGACTGAAGTCTGGTAGTGAGGGACATGTCAGTCATGTCATACAGGAAGTGATTTAATCCCTAGATGTCACTAATCTGCCTATTTACCTTGCTTTGTCTGATGCCCCTTGCTGCAGTCAAGCTAAAGTCAAGTACCTGTTACTGTCCAGGAGTTAAGATAAGATAATCCTTTAATAGTCCCACAATGGGGAAATTTCAGTGATACAGTTTCATAGATGGTACAGTAGTATATAACAAGAGAGAAAAACACATACAAGCTCATGGCAGATAGAGAAATCCTAGGAATCATAGCAACTAAAAAAGAAAGAAACACAGACACACTGCAGGATCACTTAGTTCTCTGTGTGAAGTGATGTAATACAGCCGAATGTGGTTGGAGGACATGAGGAGGGGGCACAGCATGTAGATATAACAGGCAAAAAAACTTTTTTTGCAGAGGTGGGGGACATATGCAGCTATCATGATAACATGTGGCAGTTCCTTTGGTAGGTAGTGAGATCTCCTGCTCACAGCTGATAGTTCGGTATCTTCTATCAGCACTATTGTCCATTAACCACACAAAAAAAATAAAAATGCCCCAAATGTCCTTCATCACAAGCCCTCCTCCTCCTTTCTTCTTACCACTGTGTTCTACTGCCCAGAGAAGTCTGAAGCCATCCAGGTAGACAGGGTGCTGCTCTCTTGCCAAGCTTCCATAAACGCATGGGGTAGATGGGTGATGGTAGGTTCCCAGGTTGTAACAGAGTCCCATGTGTCCACAGTAAAAGAAAGAAATACCAATCAGCTGTAGGCATCTTCCCACATCAGCAATAGACACCGAAAATCATCCAAGAAGTCTGCACTTTCCTGCAGGTCTCTCATCCAGCTTTCTCTGCCTCATGGTGTCCATGTGGTTCTTAGCACGTGGGGGGATGGTAACAGGCACATGTGCACAACAGGAAAAACTCCAGGTCTTGAGTCATTGTCCATGCTTTTAACAATAGAAACTCCACAGGGTCTTCCATTCGATTTATAGTTGCTAATTCATAGTGCTAGTTTGCTTAGTTAGAGGATTCTTGAAGATACAGACAAAGAGATTGAAAATGAAAGATAAAGGTTGCTCCCAGCTTGGAGCTCTGTATCGAGGCAGCCACTCAGTGCGGCGCCAGGAAGTAGAGGTCATAGTACCACCAGGTTTCCGTATTTGGTAAATGGCATTCAGTACCTGGCTTGGCCTCAATTTAGAGGATAATACCTTGTCAGGTGCCTGCTCAATATCAAGAAGGGGCACCACCTACTTTCTAAATAAAATAATTTAAAAAAAAAATAATGTATATTTACCTTTATCCCTTGGGAGGTAGACATTTTCTGATTATCTGGTGACGATCCGTTTTCCCATTTCCGGAAATGGATTGTCATTACTATTCTGCCCCCATACAGTTCATTATACTTACTATCCATGGCTTCTTCAAGTGAGACAGCTCCTCCCTTTGTAATGATGCAGCAGGGTGCCGCTGCCAGTAATTCACCTCTACTGTACATCCACGCATGCGCAGTAGAGGTGGATCATTGCTGGAAGACTGAATCAGTACAGGAAGAGGAGGAGCTGTCTTGCAGGAAGACGCGTGAAGGGTAAATATATACTATAGGCTGGGAGTTGGGCTGAGTAGGTAGGGAAGGGAGGGAAGGCTAGAGAAACAGGGGGGAGTGAGAAAGGAGGGTCAGCAGTACACCTGGTCCCACAAAAAAAAAGACGCTCTATGCATCCCTGTACATGGAAGTATTAAAAAGTTACAGTGTCAGAATATGGCGACTTTTAGAAAAAAATGTATTGCCACAGTTTTGGATTTTTTAAATAGGTTTTTAAAAGTGTCCGCCTGCGGCCTCTCCATGGGGAAACAGTTTTTTTTGGCCAGACACAAAGTCAGACATGCAGAACTTAATGTATGGCTGAAAAAAACTGTTTCCCGCAGAGAGGCTGAATGCAGACACTGGCGGTCAACTTTAGAGGGATCCTATCATTTAAACACTTTTTTTTGTAGTTGACACGTCGGAATAGCCTTAAGCCTCCTACCTTTTTTTTTTTTTTTTTTTTTTTTAATGCAAATTGTGAGCCCCACATAGAGCTCACAATGCACATTTTTTCCCTATCAGTATGTTTTTGGAATATAGAATGGAAATCCATGCAAACACGGGGAGAACATACAAACTCCATGCAGATGGGTTTTTTTGCCCTTGGCAGGATTTGAACACCAGGACTCCAGCACTGCAAGGCTGCAGTGCTAACCACTGAGCCACCGTGTGGCCTCTAGCCTCCTACCTTTATCAGTCGCCTCCGGCCCGCCGTTCGGTAGAAATACCAGTTTTCAGACAGCACTGGGGGCGTCCCCAATGCTCCCAGAGAACTCTCTCCAGCGACGCCTCCATCTTCAACAGCAACCGCATCTTCTTCTGGCTGGGGGTCACACTCCACTCATGCGCAGTACGCGCCTGTATTTCTCTGTAAAAAACGGTATTTCTACCGAACGGCGGCCGGAGGCAACTGATAAAGGTAGGAGACGAAAAGCCTTTCTTAAGGCTATTCCGACATGTCAACTAGGAAAAAAAGTGTTTAAATGATAGGATCCCTTTAAAAACCCATTCAGATGAATGGGTTTTAAAGCTGACCGCTGGGAAGCTGTCTCCGGTCCAGTTTCTTGAGGCTGAGGACGGAAACCCAGCAGAGAGGCCCAGGGCAGACACTGGACGCAAGTGTGAACGCCCCTTACACAATTTCTCCTGAACACAGGAATACCCCATATGTGGTTGTAAATTGTTGCATGGATACATGCTGGGGCTTGGAATGGAAAGAGTGCTATTTGGATTTTGGAAGGCAGATTTTGCTGGAATAATTTTCAGGTGCTATGTCCCATTTTCCGTGCGCCTAAAGTAAAAGTGCAATAGAAACCCCCCTAAAAGTGACCCCATTTTAGAAATTGCAACTCATAATTAATTTCTTAAGGAGTATTATCATTTTGAACCCAAGAGTACTTCCCAAAAATTAAGGTACAAAGTGAAATTGAAAGTAAATTGAACTTTTTAAAGAACTATGCCATTTCAGTGCCCAACATCTTGTGCCAACTTTTTATCATAATAGATTTGCACTCCTAAAACATGTAAGTGGGTTATCCCGTGTACAAAAAAGTTGTATATCTGGGAGTAATTTGCTGCTTCGACACACACCATTTCACTGCACATTATATTGCAGGTAGTCGATGCTAGCAGAGACAAACACTCCAAAAACTGATGAGCATTAATTCCTGGCACAACAGCCTTACGCGCACCAGGCAACATGTTCCTTGCTATTTTCTCCTTTTACCATCAGCTGCATATTAATTCCTGAAAAATAAATTATAGCAACACTTGATAAAAATCTTCATTGTACCCCTAGATAAATTACTTCAGGGGTGTAGTTTACAAAATAGGGTCATAAGTCAGGTGATTCCATTTAACTGGCATATCAAGAGCTCTGCAAATTTGGCATGTTGTCCAAAAACCAAATAGTGGACCTTCTTTTTTGTGCCTGGCTATGTTCCCAAATAGCAGTTTAAACCCACATATCAAGTTTATGAGGGCATAAACTTAATTTTGGGCACACAGCAGGGCACAGATTTGAAGAATCTCTATGTGGCTTTTGGAATGCAGATTTTGATGTTTGGTATCTGGATGCCATGTCATTTTTGCAGAGCCTCTAAAATACGAGTAATTGGAATCCCCTAAGTAGTGACCCCATTTTGAGAACTACACCCATCAAATAATTTATCATTGCTGGGTCCACAATTGCTATATGTGCAACATTTTTCTGCCCAGGAGTCAACTGGTTACAGATTTGCTACTTCCCTCTACTACAGTATAATGTGACTGCTTAGCACGACTGTCGATTGGCAAATGAAACCGCAGTATTTGGTATATCTGAGCTGCAGTCCAAGCAGCATTGCCGCTACTTTTAACTTTCCACAATGTTCCAGTTGTAGTTGCTGTATTTAATGTGTTTCAACAACATTTCCATGTTCTTGTATGTTTCTTCCATGTGTGCAGCATAGCCACGTTGTATGAAAAGAAAATTACCATTGTGTAACAAGACCGCCTTCAGACTTAACACTGAGAAAGCTAGCAGATGGGCTAATACCAACACAATAACACAGTAGTGGAACAAGAATCGATATACTAGAAATACAAAGCAAGTCCATTAAAAAAATAATATAAAAATCTCATGTTTATTCATTACAAAATTCTGTACAAAAAATAGAAAATATGGGGAATGTATTCACATGACTCAAGAAACTACCACATGTAAATGTGATCGGGAAGTAATGAAGGGGACACTACTTATCAAAGTAAAAAATACAAGCACATGGCTGCAAAATGGATATGTAAGGAAATCAGCCTAAAAATAACTAGCATAGTGCATAACATCAAAGCAGGCTACTATAAGTAAAGCCATGTGCGCACTCATGAAATTGCAAGAAGAATAAACATAATGAGAAACAATGTATCCTACACTTACTGAACAGATGCACAAGTACCTTGATGAGCATTTCGCCTCCAGGCTTCCAAGTGTCATATCCATTTCAAGGACATTCACGTGGCCAAATCATGACAGGAATCTGCGATCATAAGATTCCAGGTCAGAGCGTGTCCTCTACTGCACACCTAAATAGGTGATGCTTTGAGGCTGCCAATGAAAAAAGGAACGTTGCAGATGGACCACTTCATCATTCTCAAAGGACACATATAAACATTCTTTCTTTGTGAGGATCAACTTTAAATTGCTATTACTATTGAGGCTGGTCAGGGGAGGCTCCCGCGTGGCACAGTAACAGGTCGGTCGCTCTTGCAGAGTGATTGCCATAGCTATCGGGTCTCCTGTACAGCAGAGACTCGGTAGCTATGGCTACCACTCTGCAGGAGCAGCCACCATCTTTAAGAACCCCCCACCCGGTCCCCTATCTTTCATATGTCTTCAGAGCGCACTGCCCCCCCCCCCTTCTGCAGCTGGAGAGCATCACTCACGTCTCCCCTCCCAGTACCCGCCCACACTCTCCTAAGCCCTGCCTTCTCTATAATACCAGTCTAGGGAGGCAGGTGCGCAGGGCGCTCTGAAGCCACATGAAGGACAGATGACTGGACCAGCAGAGGGCAGCGGCAGCAGGTAAGTTGAGCGAAGTTCACGAGTAGATAGATATTACTGTACATAGACAAGTCAATGTACAGTAGTATCTATCTACTCGTGAACTTGCCTCGTCGTCCTCACAGCAGCGCAGCACACAGTGATTCACTTGCTGCATTCGGACTATAAGACGCACCCCCATTTTCCTCCCATATTTGGAGGGAAAAAAGTGCGTCTTATAGACTAAAAATACGGTAATAATCTCAAATTCTAAGTAAACTAATCATTCAATAATTATAGAATAAACTAGTCACTAATACAGAGAAACTAAAACATGGTCAAAGTAAACTATAGCCAATTATTTACCTGCAGTCATGTTAGGGATCAACAAGCTCAGAATAGGACATATACACTCACCGGCCACTTTATTAGGTACACCTGTCCAACTGCTCGTTAACACTTAATTTCTAATCAGCCAATCACATGGCGGCAACTCAGTGCATTTAGGCATGTAGACATGGTCAAGACAATCTCCTGCAGTTCAAACTGAGCATCAGTATGGGGAAGAAAGGTGATTTGAGTGCCTTTGAACGTGGCATGGTTGTTGGTGCCAGAAGGGCTGGTCTGAGTATTTCAGAAACTGCTGATCTACTGGGATTTTCACGCACAACCATCTCTAGGGTTTACAGAGAATGGTCCGAAAAAGAAAAAACATCCAGTGAGCGGCAGTTCTGTGGGCGGAAATGCGTTGTTGATGCCAGAGGTCAGAGGAGAATGGCCAGACTGGTTCGAGCTGATAGAAAGGCAACAGTGACTCAAATAGCCACCCGTTACAACCAAGGTAGCCAGAAGAGCATCTCTGAATGCACAGTACGTCGAACTTTGAGGCAGATGGGCTACAGCAGCAGAAGACCACACCGGGTGCCACTCCTTTCAGCTAAGAACAGGAAACTGAGGCTACAATTTGCACAAGCTCATCGAAATTGGACAATTGAAGATTGGAAAAACGTTGCCTGGTCTGATGAGTCTCGATTTCTGCTGCGACATTCGGATGGTAGGGTCAGAATTTGGCGTCAACAACATGAAAGCATAGATCCATCCTGCCTTGTATCAACTGTTCAGGCTGGTGGTGGTGGTGTCATGGTGTGGGGAATATTTTCTTGGCACTCTTTGGGCCCCTTGGTACCAATTGAGCATCGTTGCAACGCCAAAGCCTACCTGAGTATTGTTGCTGACCATGTCCATCCCTTTATGACCACAATGTACCCAACATCTGATGGCTACTTTCAGCAGGATAATGCGCCATGTCATAAAGCTGGAATCATCTCAGACTGGTTTCTTGAACATGACAATGAGTTCACTGTACTCCAATGGCCTCCACAGTCACCAGATCTCAATCCAATAGAGCATCTTTGGGATGTGGTGGAACGGGAGATTCGCATCATGGATGTGCAGCTGACAAATCTGCGGCAACTGTGTGATGCCATCATGTCAATATGGACCAAAATCTCTGAGGAATGCTTCCAGCACCTTGTTGAATCTATGCCACGAAGAATTGAGGGAGTTCTGAAGGCAAAAGGGGGTCCAACCCGTTACTAGCATGGTGTACCTAATAAAGTGGCCGGGGAGTGTAGATAGACATATATAGGAGTTATGGTAAGGCCGGAGACTGAAATAGAGATATCAGGGTTTGGTCTGTTAGATGGTGGAAACAGCAGTAGTTCAGTCTTGGAGAGATTCAGTTTCAGATCGAGGGCAGACATGATATTTGAGACAGCAGAGAGACAGTCACTGGTAAAGAGAGAAGAGCAGGGGGCATAGGACCGAGCCCTGAAGAAGCCCCAAATACTAGAGGAAGGGACAAAACCCACAAAATGATGCACTGAAAGTGCAGCCTGAGAGATAAAAGGAGAACCAAGAGAGCATGTGTCCGTGAGGCTGACAGAGCGAAGCATAGTGTGGAGAAGTTGGTGATAGCTATCTCTGGTCTCTGTATACAGGGAATCACTATAGGATTTGCTGTCAATTCTGAAAATTTCATCTGACTTTGGCCACATACATAGCACTTGCGATATAGAGAGAACCAGCAGTCACTGGACACATTTGTCTATATTGCCACGGCTCTGCATCACAATATGCATTCCCTCGCCTGCAACAGGGGATCACGGTAGGGTCACCTTTTATATTATTAATAGAATTCAGCAATTGAAACTATATTCTCCTTTGTATTTAATACATTATATATTTTGACAATTTGTGTGGTCAATTTAAGTTGCCCCAAGGTTAGCACGTATATATTAATATTCTGGGGATATTTCACCTTCCGATATAACCCATCCCTAGACACTAATTTTACCAATAACAAGTAAGGTAAGACAAGTAGAGTTTTATTTAGTTTTCTTTTCTTACATTTTTGCTGCTGTCTTTGCATCTATTTTTTTTGTATATACATGTTCACACTGGGGCTCTACGCCACAGCGGCTCTGTTATGATTAATTGTAAGAGGAAAATGTTTGTTCTCGTACCGTGTTAGCCAGTGGGTAGGAAATATAAAAAATAAATAAATTTGATAGTCTTTAGTAGTTGATACCTTTTTAAAGGCTAACTAATAATGATGACAGATTCCAACGTTTCGGAACTCTAGGCTCCTTTCTCAACTAAATTTAAAAAATATTTCTGAAGGATGCATATTTATGTACAAAATGACATATAGGGATGGAATTCCAGGAAGAAGGGGAGTAGAGGGTTATTAGTTATTGGTAGAAACAATGTAAACAATTCCAGGTTCTTATCAGTTCTCAGGGTCTCAGGTCAGTGATTTCTGTAAGATGCCATAAACCCATGTGACAGATTTAACCCCTTCTCCAGTGTTTGAAGCAGGGTCATAAGTTTATATTCATAAATCCGTCACTCTTTCCTTGATTTAAAATTCCCTCTTAAAACTAAAATTTTCAAGTGATTGGTCCTATGATTGGTATTATGATCCTCATTGCAGAAATGTTTTGACACGGGAAGGTCCATTCTTCATTCTCTAATTGTATGGCGATGTGAATTCATACGCATTCTAAGCTGCTGTCCGGTCTCTCCAACATACAGATTTTCAGTGGGACATTTGGTGCACATTATTAAATACACTACGTTACGTGTGTTACAGGTGAACATACCTCGGACCTGGCATCTTACAGAAATCACTGACCTGAGACCATGAGAACTGATAAGAACCTGGAATTGTTTACATTGTTTCTACCAATAACTAATAACCCTTTACCCCCCTTCCTCCTAGAATTCTATCCCTATGTGCTCTTTTGTACATAAATATGCATCCTTCAGAAATGGGTTTTAAATTTACTTGAGATAGGAGTCTAGAGTTCTGAAACGTTGTAATCTGTCATCATTATTAGTTAGCCATTAAAAAGGTATCAACTACTGAAGACTATCAAGTTGTTTTGTTTTTTTTGTTGTTTTTTTATATTTCCTACCCACTGGCTAACACGGCTCGAGAACAAACTCTCTCCCTTGTAGGCAAACAGGTTTTTGGTTTTTTTTAAAAAAAAATGTTAAATCCCACTTGTATAGCAGACTCTGTTATACACTCATCATTCAATGACTTCTAGAGCTGCTGGATATCCTTCTTTCTCGTGATTCCAGGAGATGCTAATTATCCATAGGGGTCTTTATACCAATATGAACTAGGAGGGGGCTTTCATGACTGTGTCTGAACAAGTGGATGTTACTATATATGGTATAGCTGCAATGTGAGTGTTTAGGAAATGTGTGCACTCGATGACAGGAATTTGAAGAAATGTTTAGATCAGTAACAGAAAAGTATCCATAAATACAAATTGATCAGTAACAGAAATTATCCTATAGATGGACAGCAAGAAATAACTACAGACTTATCAGAAAGACATTAACCTTATCATATCACATCAATAAGACACTATGATTTTGTGGAAAAACATGTTCTATTACATCCCTCTCCACGTACTGGTAACTTTGACACAATGATTGGAAAGTCTCCAAGATAATATAAGTGCATACTTTTCGGGAGAGTCTCAAACTAAAGCACAGGAGACATCAGGTTTCACTGGTCAATTCCAATGCCTCAGGCCTCATCATTTGGAAAGACGTGAGACGTGATGCGTCGATCTAGCTTATGTAGGAGGCAGTCCCTACAAATTTCGGAGCGTAATAGATGGTAGCTCCAGAGCTACCAAGAAGTCCAGAAAATCTGTTACATCTTTCAATTGGTAGCACCAGCCTTCCTTATGGACCACTAAATTCAACTGGAAGCCCTAGAAATATTGCAGCCTTAGGGGGCACTGAGTCTTGTGCTGGAGCAATGTAGGATAGGACAGGTCTTGAAGTTAGACTAGCACCATCAAACTCCACTGTGTCAAAATTTCTCACCCACTGCATAATTTCTTATTTAACACTATAATGGTGCAAAAGGCAAATGTCATCATGAGGCTTGTTGGGGTTTAAGTGAACAGTCCCCAGGGCATGGTGCTCTGCCTATTTCCAGCCTCTCTGTAACTGAGCAATCAAGCAACTTGCTAAAGATACCCTGCATTGTTAGATTGGGATGAGATCTACAGTTTTTGTCGATTCATGTCGACTCCGGATTCGTATGTTATTACTTCTGCTGTGATTCTCAGTGTCATCATGTAGTTGGTATAGCTGAGGAGTGAAGGCACCAATTGGACTGAGGTCCCTTCTCTTCTGAACCTTTTGGACCCGGAGTGGCCAGGAATGAAAACCAGAGGAGCTAATATACAGGTTCATCTCAATAAATTAGTATATCATCAAAAAGCTATTTTTTTTTTTTTTTTTTTAGTAATTCAGTTGAAAAAGTGAAACACATATATTGAGTCATTACAAACAGAGTGAACATTTTCAACTTAATTTATGTTAATGATTATGGCTTATAGCTAAGGAAAACCCAAAGGTCATTATCTCAGAAAATTAGAATATTATATAAGACCAACTGTAAAAAAAAATATTTAACACCGAAATGTTGGCCAAATGAAAAGTATGTACAGTTAATGCACTCAATACTTGGTGGGGGCTCCTTTTGCATGAATGACTATTTCAGTGCGGCAATGTGGCATCAGGGCGAGCAGTCTGTGGCACTGCAGAGGTGTTAGGGAATCCTAGGTTGCTTTGATAGCAGCCTTCAGCTTGTCTGCATTGTTGTGTTTGGTATCATCTTCCTTTTGACAATACCCCATAGATTCTCTATGGGGTTTTGATCAGGCGAGTTTGCTGGCCAATCAAACACAGTGATAAACCAGGTATTGGTACTTTTGGCAGTGTGGACAGGTGCCAAGTCCTGTTGGAAAATGAAAATTCCATCTCCAAAAAGCTTGTCGGCAGAGGGAAGCATGAAGTGCTCTAGAATTTCCTGGTAGATGGCTGCACTGACTTTGGTCATGATAAAACACAGTGGACGTACACCAACACCATCACTGATTGTGGAAACTTCACTCTACACCTCAAGCAGCTTGGATTGTGTACAGCCTCTCCACTCTTCCTCTAGACACTGGGACCTTGATTTCCAAATGAAATATAAAATTTACATTCATCTGAATACAACACATTTGACCACTGAGCAACAGTCCAGTTTTTTCTCTCCAGTTTTGTTCTCTCCTTGGCCCAAGTAAGACTCTGGCATTGTCTTTTGGTCATGAGTGGCCTGATACATGGAATGCGACACTTGTAGCCGATGTCCTGGAAACATCTGTGTGTGGTGGCTCTTGAATCTCTGACTCCAGCAGCAGTCCATTCCTTGTTAATCTCCCACAAATTTTTGATTGGCCTTTTCCTAACAATCCTGCAGTTATCCCGCTTGCTTGTGCACCTTTTCCTTACTAACCCTCTCGCCTCTCTTTCCCCTCCTTCCTCACTACACCCCCTCTCTGTTTCTCTGGCTATCCTGTCCTTCCCTGCCTACTCAGCCCAACCTCTGATCTATATTACTGTTACGGTTCTGTGTATGTATATAAATAATATTTTTTAAACGACAGAACCTCTAGTCTGCAGAACACTAGAGGACACTGCTTGTAGAAGAGGAAAAGAGAGGGCCCCTTGCCAGTACATGGCAGGGAAAGAGTCAAAGAAACATTCCAGTAAAAAAAATAAATTTGCACTCCTTCCTCTACCCCATATGTAGTGTTATGTTAATGAATAATTTACTTGACAGCTTAAGGGTGAATTCACACTACGTAAACGGCAGCTTATTCTGAACTTAAAACATGTTCAGAATCAGCGGCGTATAAAGCAGTACCCATTCATTTCAATGGGAGCCGGCATACGAGCTCTCCCCATTGAAATGAATGGGCTGCTTTTTTCACTCCGAGCACTCCCATTGAAGTGAATGGGAAGTGCTCGCGTGTACGGCTAGCTCTGCTCATTCCGAGCCGTACATGCAAGCACTTCCCATTCACTTCAATGGGATTGCTCGTGAAAAAAGCAGCCCATTCATTTCAATGGGGAGCGCTCGTATGCCGGCTCCCATTGAAATGAATGGGAACTGCTTTATACGCCGCTGATTCTGAACGTGTTTTACGTTCAGAATAAGCTGCCGTTTACGTAGTGTGAATTCACCCTTATTGTGAAATTATACACTCTGCGATCTCTTCTCTGCTCATGTGCACACAGTGGGGCAGATTTATTATGTAGGATGCACCTTGGGTTTGAGACTTCTTGAATGGCAGTTGCAGCAATAATTGTCAATTTTGGGTTGTTTGGATCTCATGATTAGCACTTTATATAACCCCTTCCCGACATTCGCCGTAATAGTACGGCGCTGCAGGGAAGGGCTTCCCGCAAACCGCCGTACTATTACTGCGGATGCATGGTGCGCACACAGAAACTGTGTGCGCACCATGCACAGCGGGTGTCAGCCGTAATACACGGCTGACAATGCCCCGTAACACCCGCGGTCGGAACCGGGTCCGATCGCGGGTGTTAACCCCTGAGATGCCGGTGATCAACATGACCACCAGCACCTCCGGGGTTACAACGTCATATGGTGCCGATCGGCACCCCCCGCGCCGGTTTCGGGGGGTGCCGGTGTTCGTAGGGGGCAGCCCGGGGTCTGATCAGTGACCCCGGGTCTGCCCCTTCACTTACCCCGTCCTCGCGCCTGGCCGATCCTGCCGTAAATGAAGCTGTCAGCCTGTGCGTCTACACAGGCTGACAGCTTCCTATACTCTGCAATACACGTGTAACACGTGTATTGCAGCGTATCTCTATTGAAGCAGTGATCAGCCGATCACTGCTTCAATCCCCCATGGGGACAGAAAAAAAAAGTGAAAAAAAAGTCAAAATAAAAAAGTTTAAATAAGTTTAAAATAAATTATAAATAAATAAAGCCCCAAAAATCCCTTTTTCCCCATATAAAATGTTTTATTATGTAAAATAAAGAAAAATAGAAAAAAACATTACATATTTGGTATCGCCGCGTCCGTAATAACCTGAACAATAAAATTAAAACATTATTTAACCCGAACGGCGAATGTCGTAAAAAAAAACGTAGAAAACCGCACAAAATAATGATTATTCACCACCTTTCCCTTACAAAATGTTCAATAAAAAGTAATCAAATGGTCAGATGAAAACCAAAATGGTACCAATAAAAAGAAGAGGTCTTCCCGCAAAAAATAAGCCCTCAACCAGCTCTGTCTAGCGAAAAATAAAAACGTTATGCCTTTCAGAAGATGGCGATGCAAAAACAATAGATTTTTTTCCCTGAATTGAATTCTATTCTGCACAAATAGCAACGCATTAAAAAATCATATAAATGAGGTATCGCCGTAACCGTACCGACCCGCAGAATAAAGGTAACATGTTACTTATGCTGTACGCTGCACGGGAAAAAAAAAAATGCTAAAAAGCAATGCCAGAATTGATGTTTCCTTTTACATCCCACCCAGAAAGAGTTAATAAAATGTAGTCAATAAGTTACACGCCCCAAAATGGTGGCATTGAAAAGTACATCTAATACCGCAAACACCAAGCCCTCATATGGCCACATTGCCAGAAAATAAAAATAAAAATCTACCTTGTACAATGTGAAGACAAAAACCCCAAAAGTCGCCAAATCATTAGGACATAAGTGGCTGCGACTAGAAGGAAATATGTAAGCGGTGCGAGCGTTTTCAGGGGACACCCCATATTTAGAGCTTATGAGAGAGCATACACCAGCGCTGACCCCCCAGAATGGGGACCCTTCTTCTTCAGGACCTCTGCAATTCTCCCTGGCATGCTTTCAATCAACTTCTGGACCAAATCCTGACTGATAACAGTCCATTCTTGCACAATCAATGCTTGCATTTTGTCAGAATTTGTAGGTCTTTGTCCACCCGTCTCTTGATGATTGACCATAAGTAATGGGATTAAGATCTGGGGAGTTTCCAGGCCATGGACCCAAAATCTCTATGTTTTGTTCCCTGAGCCATTTAGTTATCACCTTTGTTTTATGGCAAGGTGCTCCATCATGCTGGAAAAGGCATTGTTGATCGCCAAATAGCTCTTGGACGGTTGGGAGAAGTTGATCTTGGAGGACATTCTGGTACCATTCTTTATTCATGGCTGTGTTTTAAGGCAAGACTGTGAGAGAGCCGATTCCCTTGGCTGAGAAGCAACCCCACACATGAATGGTTTCAGGATGCTTTACAGTTGGCACGAGACAAGACTGGTGGTAGCGCTCACCTCGTCTTCTACAAATAAGCTGTTTTTCAGATGTCCCAAACAATCGAAAAGGGGATTCATCAGAGAAAATGACTTTACCCCAGTCCTCAGCAGTCCACTCCCTGTATCTTTTGCAGAATATCAGTCTGTCCCTGATGTTTTTTCTGGAGAGAAGTGGCTTCTTTGCTGCCCTCCTTGAGACCAGGCCTTGCTCCAAGAGTCTCCGCCTCACAGTGCGTGCAGATGCACTCACACCTGCCTGCTGCCATTCCTGAGCAAGTTCTGCACTGCTGGTAGCCCGATCCCGCAGCTGAAACACTTTTAAGAGACGGTCCTGGCGCTTGCTGGTCTTTCTTGGGCGCCCTGGAGCCTTTTTGCCAACAACGGAACCTCTCTCCTTGAAGTTCTTGATGATGCGATAGATTGTTGACTGAGGTGCAATCTAGCTGCGATACTCTTCCCTGTTAGGCCATTTTTGTGCAGTTCAATGATGACTGCACGTGTTTCTTTAGAGATAACCATGGTTAACAGAAGAGAAACAATGATGCCAAGCACCAGCCTCCTTTTAAAGTGTCCAGTGGTGTCATTCTTACTTAATCATGACAGATTGATCTCCAGCCCTGTACTCATCAACACCCACACCTGTGTTAATGGAGCAATCACTGAAATGATGTTAGCTGGTCCTTTTAAGGCAGGACTGCAATGATATTGAAATGTGTTTTGGGGGATAAAGTTCATTTTCTAGGCAAATATTGACTTTGCAAGTAATTGCTGTTAAGCTGATCACTCTTTATAACATTCTGGAGTATATGCAAATTGCCATTAGAAAAAATGAAGCAGTAGACTTTGCAAAAATTAATATTTGTATCATTCTCAAAACTTTTGGCCACGACTGTACCTCAAAAACCTCTCCAGAATCCACTTTTTTTTTCTCACTGTGGAAACATTAAAAACCCTCTCTCTGATTCAGTCTCATCTTGACTATGGCAATTCTCTTCTAATTGGTATTTCACTTACTTAACTCTCCCCTCTACAATATGTACAGATGCATCTGCGTGTGCCAGTAATTGCACTGGTTACCATTCCACCACAGAATACAATTTAAAACGATCACACTCTTCTATGAATCCCTCCATAGCACGTAACATTTCCTCCCTGGTCGCAGTCTGCCACTCTGTTCTCTTCGTTCTGCCAATGACCTTAGACTTGCATCTTAAAACATCCCCCTCCCATCAACAAGAGTTATCTCAAGCTGCAGCGATGCTCTGGAATGCTCTACCATAGACAATCAAATTAGTATCCAACTACAGCAGCTTCAAACATACATTAAAAACACATCTTTTTATGCTGGCTTATCACATAACCTGCTACACTTCCTCACACTAAACTAACATTTCTTATCCTACGCTATCCTTTCTAAAGAATCAGACCCCCTCCATCCTTAAGTTATCCTGCACTTCACTCACTTAGTATTTATATATTCACAGATATTGATTCCTGGCTCATACAGTTATATGATCTCATTTATTAAAAAATGGCTTGACCATTGTACCAAACAAGCCCTCTTACTTCTTATGCCTACCTATTCCCTCATAGATTGTAAGCCAGCAGGGGTTTGGTTTGTTAATTATTCTGTCATATTATAATGTCTAGCATTGTCTGTTCATGTCCCGTTTTGATTTGTAAAGTGCTACTGAGTATGTTGGGAATATATAAATAAAATTATTATTATTCTTATATTATTATTCTTACTACTATCATTTCTTAGTTTAGGTATTTAAAAATAATGATAAATTATATTTTTTCAACCTTAATAATTCATATTAACAAAAAATGTATTGTTTAATTTTTTTTATTTTTTTTTAAATTAGAAATGACTCTTAATGGAGAAAGTGTTTTAACTGAGCAAGATGATGCATCACAGAGTACAGAGGGTCCTGAACCTCAGCAGGTTTGTCTGATAAACTGGTCCAATAGTAGTTCCATAGCACTGGTGTATTACTAGATCTCGACAGACTAACAGATGTACCCTTTATCTTTGTTCTGTTTTGTAGATTCTTACAGTTGCCCTTCACAATGTCTCTTCTGTGTCACATCTTTTTGGAGATAATTTCACAGTTTCTGTCAAAGCCTTTGACATGAGCTGTGCTCAAAAATTTGAAGATTTGAAAGGTAAATATGAGGATGGAGTAATTCTTATGGTAAATATATAACCATAATTTTTTCAATCTGTGTACTGCAGTCATTTCATTCCGTTTATTTCATTGTCTCTCTTTAAACCTGCTGAAGCTCTATAGGGTCCTTACTGTCGTTTTCCATGTCATTTGTTTACATTTATGCGTGATAACCCCTTCCCGACATCCATCAAAAGCCACCATAGTATTAGGCCCCGTTCACACGGGGAGCAGAAGGGCGGATTTTGGCACCGAGAGTGACGCGGGGAGCCATTCTCGGGCCAAAGTATGACTGTCGCGGCTTACGACAGTCGCGGCTACCCCCTCCGGAGTAGGCTCAAATGAATGGGCCGACTCCGGAGGTTGCTGCTGTGAGGCGGAAGCCGCATTTTGTTGAGTCCTCCTGAAGAAAGGGCAGCTCGCTTTTTTTTTCTGCTAGCGGCAACAAGAACGCTAGTGGTCTCCATAGACTACCATTGTGAAGGGGTGGATTATTACGTGGATTCCGAGCCATAATCCGCCCCCTCTGTGCCCATGTGAACTAGCCCTTACAGCGGAAGACAGGTATCATAAGCTGTGTGAGTACCATAGCGTGTGTCAGCTGTTATATACGGTTGCTACTTTTCTCGAACACCCGTGGTCAGAACTGAACTGCGATCGCGAGTGTTAACCTGAGTGATACTGCAGTCAAACATGATTGTGACATCTCAAGAGGTTTTACTACATATTGGGGCACTGATCAACCTCCCCATCATGTGTTTGGTGTATTGATTTGGCAGCCCAGTAGTAAATTCAGTGAAACAACTGTGGATGCAAAATGCCAACTATACCCCCAAATTTTCTTGGGGGTCTAATTATCATAATGAAGTCATTTGTTGGTGCACATTTCTATAGTCGGGATAAATTACTTAACACATTGTGGGGTGCATTTCTCCTTTAACCCCTTGTAAAAAATTAAACATTTTGAGTTAAAGCAACATTTTATAGGTAAGAATGTAATTTTCCATTTTGATTGCCCAATTCTGTGAAACGCCTCGCATTCCCTTATGTACATGTATGTGAAAATGCACGAAGGGGTTAAAATTCCTAGTCCTGGTTTGTTAATGGGGGCTTTCCAGTACATTACAAATAAGCTTTAAATGAACCAGTCAGGTGTTTGTTCCACCATAAACAGTACCATTTCGGTCAAGATTACAGAAATGCACCAATGGGAAGGGAATTACTTGACTCTGCACAGCAGTATATGATGGAAAAACCAACTCTTTCTCTTTAAACCAGCTAAACATGGACAAAAGGTTACCCAACCATTTCCAAGCATTTTGGAACATTTCTTGTCTGTGTCAGACACCAGGAAGTGGAGCACAGCGTATAGGACCCTGGCAGCCTCGGAGAAGAGGGACATTGGGGAAAGACGAGTAACTTTTTGTCATGTCTAGGTGATTTAAATTTATTTTTTAACATGCTAGAAAACTACTTTAGGGTAAGGCCCCTACCTATGGCATGGCTGTAATTAGAGATGAGCGAATTTTTTAAAAATTGTATTCGGCCACTTCACCGAATTTTCCGAAACTATTTGATTCAATCTGAATTAACTTGCGGCAAATTGTTTTAAAAAATAGCTATTTCCTGGTTGCAGAGAGCCTGTATAATGTAGAACACTCTGCCGTGCAGTAACACGCACAGGGAGGCTGCTGTGGTAGTGAAACAATACTGTGAGTGAGTATGACATGCATATGACCGGCGTCACCCTGTCTAAGTTTCTGTTGATGTTACTGATTATTTTGCCCTTTCTCTGAACCCATCATAGCAATAACCCCCCTTAAAAAATGGATTCTGTCTGTTGAGCGTCAGTCAAAAAACCAGGAGTGGATCCAAAACAGAGATGACATGTGAATGGAATATTTGCATGTCTTCTGTGTTATGTACCCACTCTTGCTTTTGGCTACCAAACCATAAGCCATTTCTGATGGGACCATACAGGCCTTACAGCTGCTACACAGACAGGATCTGTTGTACTTCTCATTTGACAGATCAGAAGAAAGGTCAAATAAATGATGATGTCAACCAGGCCAAAAAAGCAAAATAGTGGCCCAGTCATAGAGTGGAAAGGGTGGGACCAACATGAGAAGTGACATAGTAGCAGCAGCATGAGGAGGCCACAGAGTGTTAAGTGTAAGGATCCAGTTCTGTTTTTACGTTTCACCTGTCTGTGGGCAAGTCTGCCTCGTTGTAAGATGGCCGCTATAGCTTCGGTGGCCATCTTGCCTGCTCTTGAGGCTATATTAATGAATGCACCTGTGTTCCTCCCTGCTTGAGTATCAGTCAGATCTTTGTCTCGGCTGCCTCTAGCTCTCCGCCTCTATTGTGAAGAGAGTCCTGTGGTTCTCTTGTTCCAGAGTTCTGCCATTTCCTACCATACCTGCATCTAGATACCTGTCTTCCTCCCGGCTGTTGCCCTTCAGCTTATCCCCTCAGCTGCACATGAGCTCCCCCTGATTGATTCAGTCTCTCATCAGGAAAACCTCTAGTGCTACACAACCTGCCTTTTACTACCGGCCGAACGCTACCCAGCTGTGCTGCAACTGACTGTAAGTTCGTCTCTTCTTTGCTGTAACTATTGTCTGCTGTGCATTTCCCCTATCAGCCATAGGTGTCCACAAGAGCATTCACACATAGTGTAACAGGATACTCAAGCCGCACAAGATGGAGGCCGCTGAGTCTGGGGACTTGGAGACCCGTGTTAAGAGAATACAGCAATACACAACTTCTTTGTATACAGAGTTGCAGTCGCTAAAGTCCAAGATAAATTCTCTAGAGATACAAGCTAACAAAAATGTGCAGGATCTTGGCAAAGCGATGCAGGACTTGCATACACGGACAACCGCGGTTGAGGCTTTGAAGTCAGCTCCCCCCGTAGTACTGAGCCCCCCAAAATTGCCACCATTTAGGTTTGGTGGAGACCGCGACAAGTACCGTGGCTTTGTAAACCAGTGTAAACTCTATTTTGATGCACATATCGGTCAATTTCCAAATGATCGCGCCAAGGTACTCTGCATCATCATGCTTCTGACACACAAGGCTCTAGCATGGGCAAACCCGCTAATTGAGACCGCTGATCCTTGTCTAGATAGTCTGACTCAGTTCCTTGATGGCATGGCCCTGATGTTTGATGATCCTAATCGTCGCGCCACTGCAGAGACCAACTTACTGGCGCTTCGACAGGGCCGACGTACGGTCACAGAGTATGCCATGGAATTTAAGAGATGGGCAGTGGACACGACTTGGAAATCTGAGGCGCAACTACCGTTGTTCAGGAGAGGATTATCCAGCGCCATTAAGGACGAACTGGCCCGTTCTGAGGCTCCCTCCAAGTTTGAAGAGTATGTACACCATTGCATACGGATTGATATCCGCTTATCCGAACGAAGACAAGAGAGATGGGCAGCAATGAATCGCAGGGACAGCCCACCAGCATTTTCTCCTGCATTTCCCAAGGAACCTTCTAATAGGCCCCCACAGGAGACTGAGCCAATGCAACTAGATGTTGTACAGAGGTCTGAGAGTAATGCTCGTAGGGAACGCCGGCTGCGTGACGGTCTATGTCTCTATTGTGGGGAGTCCGGTCACTTTCTCATAAATTGCCCGAATCGACCTCGCAGGACTGTCGCAGCCGTGGCCGAAGGAGATTTGTCTGACTGTGAATCAGAAGCCTCAGAAGCGTCACAGCCTTTGAATGCAGTTATTCAGACCCTGTCGTCGGTGGCTTCACACCTGGAGAAGAGGAAGAAGGAGACCCATTGCCTCCTGCCAATTCAGATTTGGACCAACACTCGTTGGATTTCCACCTCAGCAATGGTGGATTCCGGAGCTAGTGGCAACTTCATGGATCTGGCCTTTGCTAAAGAACATGGTATCGCAACCCAACATAGGGCCTCACCCGTGCTTATGGAGACTGTGGATGGTTCCCCCCTGGTATCGGGGCCAATAGATCAGGAAACCAGACCCCTAAGGGTATCCATGCCGCCTGATCATCAGGAAGAACTATCCTTCATGCTTATCTCCTCTCCTCATTTTCCAGTAATCCTAGGCCTCCCATGGTTGAAAAAGCAGAACCCAGCTATCAACTGGGAAACTAGAGAGTTACGCTTCCCTGCAAAGAAGAAGTCAGCCATTTGCCCGGTCACATCTGCTCCTGGCAATCCTTCTAACCTTTTTTCATCAGTCTATTCTGACTTCTTGGGCGTGAGTGACAAGAAGAATGCAGATAAACTTCCACCACACCGGCCATATGACTGTCCAATTGAGCTTTTGCCCGGTGCAGCAATACCGTTTGGCCACATCTATCCTCTAGCCGGGCCGGAGTTAAAGGCCCTCAAGGACTACGTTGATGAAAACCTGGCAAAGGGGTTTATTCGTCCTTCCTCATCTCCAGCAGGTGCTCCAATCTTTTTTGTGAAAAAGAAGGACGGGTCCCTCAGACCCTGCATAGATTATCGGGAACTCAACAAAATCACTGTTAAAAACCGTTATCCACTTCCTCTAATCCCCGAACTTCTGGAACGAGTTCGCCATGCCAAGATTTTTTCCAAATTAGATCTTCGAGGAGCATACAACTTACTGCGGATTAGAAAAGGAGACGAGTGGAAAACTGCCTTTCGGTGTCGGTACGGACACTTTGAATATCTGGTCATGCCGTTTGGTCTATGCAATGCCCCAGCTGCTTTCCAACATTTGGTTAATGACATCTTCCGGGATCTCTTGGATCAGTTCATGGTGGTGTATTTGGACGATATCCTTATTTTTTCCAGCTCTCTACAAGAACATGAGGAACATGTGAAGATTGTTCTGGACCGCCTACGAGTAAACCAACTTTACATTAAACTCGAAAAATGCGAGTTCCACAAGACTGAGATCCAGTTTTTGGGCTATGTAATCTCACAACAAGGATTGTATATGGATATCAGTAAGATCCAAGCAATCATGGATTGGCCGGTCCCGAAGAATACCCGAGAGGTACAACGTTTCATAGGCTTTGCCAACTTTTACCGGCGCTTTATTAAGCACTTCTCAGAGATTGTCAGTCCCATTACCCAACTTACCAAGAAGGGGACAGTGTTCCGTTGGACACCCCAAGCCCAGGAGGCATTTACTCGCCTTAAGTCAAGGTTCACATCCGCCCCAGTATTAATACATCCTGATCCGGAGTTGGCATTTATAATAGAGGTGGACGCTTCAGACAGTGCCGTGGGAGCTGTCTTATCTCAGAGAACAGGAGAGAAGGGTCTCTTGCACCCTTGTGCATACTTCTCCCGAAAGTTATCTTCTGCTGAGAGGAATTACGATGTCGGAAACAAGGAACTGTTGGCGATCATCTCCGCGTTCAAAGAATGGAGGCATCATTTGCAGGGGGCTTCTCAGCAGATTGTCGTACTCACCGATCACCGTAATTTGGAGTTTGTCCGATCCACAAGATGTCTTTCTCCCCGACAGGTTCGCTGGAGCCTATTTCTAAACCAATTTAATTTTATCATCTCCTATCGACCGGGCTCCCGTAATGGCAAGGCTGACGCCCTTTCCCGGATGTTCTCTACCGAATCGGATTCGGCTCCCTCATTTGAGACTATAGTACCCGACGCCAATGTGGTGGGAGTGATACAGAATGAAGACTTAATTAACGCCTTTAAGGAAGCCTATGTCACTGATCCTCTCTTGTCCCAGCCGGCTAATGACGTTCATCTGACCTTTAAAAATGGAGTATGGTTCCAAGGCCAATGCCTCTACGTGCCTAAGTCTGCCAAACTAAGAGTACTAAGACTGATGCATGACTCCAAGGTGGCAGGTCATAAAGGGGTGCAGAAGACTCAGGAGTTCCTCTCACGATTCTTCTGGTGGCCGGGGTATCAGAGGGATGTTAAAGACTATGTCCGTTCTTGTGTCATCTGTGCCAGATGTAAGACACCTCGGTCTGCTCCGACTGGATTGCTACAACCTCTGCCAGTGCCTTCTCGTCCATGGGGATCCATATCTATGGACTTTATTGTCGAATTACCTATCTCTAAGGGTATGAATACCATTCTAGTTGTGGTTGATCGATTAACGAAGGCTGCCCACTTTATACCTTACCCCAGACTACCAACTGCTAAAGACACTGTGGAATTAATTATTCAAAATGTCTTTCGGCTGCACGGGGTCCCCGACGAAGTCATTTCTGATCGAGGAGCGCAATTCATGGCGAGATTCTGGCAAGGATTTTGTTCAGCATTAGACATTAAAGTCCGCTTGTCCTCTGCCTACCATCCGCAGTCAAACGGCCAGACCGAGAGGACCAATCAGACTTTGGAACAGTACCTGCGTTGTTTCATCAGTCATTTGCAGGATGATTGGCTGGATCTCCTTCCTCTGGCAGAATTCTCCTATAACAATTCCCAGAGTGCTTCTACAAAGGTGTCACCCTTCTATGCCAATCTGGGGTTCCACCCCAAAGTTTTTCCCAGGCTGCCAAGTGATGTCACCATACCGGCAGTTACGGAACGTGTGGCAATCATTCAGCAAAACTTGGAAGTGTTGAAGGAAACCTTGACTGCAGCTCAGGAGAGATATAAGAGATCAGCGGATCAGTCCCGCAGACCAGAACCCATATTCAAAGTTGGAGACTTAGTCTGGCTTTCTACAAAAAATTTAAAACTGAGAGTACCCTCCCCGAAGCTGGGGCAAAGATTTGTAGGACCATTTAAGATAAGTGCCATCATCAGTGCAGTGGCCGTTAGATTAAAGCTCCCCAACACCATGAAAATCCATCCAGTATTCCATGTTTCCCTATTGAAGGCTGCTATCCCTAATCCGTTCCCGGGACGCGCTGCCCAACCACCCGATTCAGTATTGATTGATGGTGAGGAACAATTTTTGGTGGAAGAGATTCTGGATTCTAGAATCCATAGGAACCAATTACAGTATCTGGTCAAGTGGGAAGGGTACCCGCCTGAAGAAAATTCTTGGGAACCTGTTGATAATATAAATGCTCCCCGTCTGGTGTCCAGGTTCCACCGAAGACATCCCGGTAAGCCTGCCCATAGGGTGTCCGGAGGCCACTCCTAAGATGGGGGTAGTGTAAGGATCCAGTTCTGTTTTTACGTTTCACCTGTCTGTGGGCAAGTCTGCCTCGTTGTAAGATGGCCGCTATAGCTTCGGTGGCCATCTTGCCTGCTCTTGAGGCTATATTAATGAATGCACCTGTGTTCCTCCCTGCTTGAGTATCAGTCAGATCTTTGTCTCGGCTGCCTCTAGCTCTCCGCCTCTATTGTGAAGAGTCCTGTGGTTCTCTTGTTCCAGAGTTCTGCCATTTCCTACCATACCTGCATCTAGATACCTGTCTTCCTCCCGGCTGTTGCCCTTCAGCTTATCCCCTCAGCTGCACATGAGCTCCCCCTGATTGATTCAGTCTCTCATCAGGAAAACCTCTAGTGCTACACAACCTGCCTTTTACTACCGGCCGAACGCTACCCAGCTGTGCTGCAACTGACTGTAAGTTCGTCTCTTCTTTGCTGTAACTATTGTCTGCTGTGCATTTCCCCTATCAGCCATAGGTGTCCACAAGAGCATTCACACATAGTGTAACAGGATACTCAAGCCGCACAAGATGGAGGCCGCTGAGTCTGGGGACTTGGAGACCCGTGTTAAGAGAATACAGCAATACACAACTTCTTTGTATACAGAGTTGCAGTCGCTAAAGTCCAAGATAAATTCTCTAGAGATACAAGCTAACAAAAATGTGCAGGATCTTGGCAAAGCGATGCAGGACTTGCATACACGGACAACCGCGGTTGAGGCTTTGAAGTCAGCTCCCCCCGTAGTACTGAGCCCCCCAAAATTGCCACCATTTAGGTTTGGTGGAGACCGCGACAAGTACCGTGGCTTTGTAAACCAGTGTAAACTCTATTTTGATGCACATATCGGTCAATTTCCAAATGATCGCGCCAAGGTACTCTGCATCATCATGCTTCTGACACACAAGGCTCTAGCATGGGCAAACCCGCTAATTGAGACCGCTGATCCTTGTCTAGATAGTCTGACTCAGTTCCTTGATGGCATGGCCCTGATGTTTGATGATCCTAATCGTCGCGCCACTGCAGAGACCAACTTACTGGCGCTTCGACAGGGCCGACGTACGGTCACAGAGTATGCCATGGAATTTAAGAGATGGGCAGTGGACACGACTTGGAAATCTGAGGCGCAACTACCGTTGTTCAGGAGAGGATTATCCAGCGCCATTAAGGACGAACTGGCCCGTTCTGAGGCTCCCTCCAAGTTTGAAGAGTATGTACACCATTGCATACGGATTGATATCCGCTTATCCGAACGAAGACAAGAGAGATGGGCAGCAATGAATCGCAGGGACAGCCCACCAGCATTTTCTCCTGCATTTCCCAAGGAACCTTCTAATAGGCCCCCACAGGAGACTGAGCCAATGCAACTAGATGTTGTACAGAGGTCTGAGAGTAATGCTCGTAGGGAACGCCGGCTGCGTGACGGTCTATGTCTCTATTGTGGGGAGTCCGGTCACTTTCTCATAAATTGCCCGAATCGACCTCGCAGGACTGTCGCAGCCGTGGCCGAAGGAGATTTGTCTGACTGTGAATCAGAAGCCTCAGAAGCGTCACAGCCTTTGAATGCAGTTATTCAGACCCTGTCGTCGGTGGCTTCACACCTGGAGAAGAGGAAGAAGGAGACCCATTGCCTCCTGCCAATTCAGATTTGGACCAACACTCGTTGGATTTCCACCTCAGCAATGGTGGATTCCGGAGCTAGTGGCAACTTCATGGATCTGGCCTTTGCTAAAGAACATGGTATCGCAACCCAACATAGGGCCTCACCCGTGCTTATGGAGACTGTGGATGGTTCCCCCCTGGTATCGGGGCCAATAGATCAGGAAACCAGACCCCTAAGGGTATCCATGCCGCCTGATCATCAGGAAGAACTATCCTTCATGCTTATCTCCTCTCCTCATTTTCCAGTAATCCTAGGCCTCCCATGGTTGAAAAAGCAGAACCCAGCTATCAACTGGGAAACTAGAGAGTTACGCTTCCCTGCAAAGAAGAAGTCAGCCATTTGCCCGGTCACATCTGCTCCTGGCAATCCTTCTAACCTTTTTTCATCAGTCTATTCTGACTTCTTGGGCGTGAGTGACAAGAAGAATGCAGATAAACTTCCACCACACCGGCCATATGACTGTCCAATTGAGCTTTTGCCCGGTGCAGCAATACCGTTTGGCCACATCTATCCTCTAGCCGGGCCGGAGTTAAAGGCCCTCAAGGACTACGTTGATGAAAACCTGGCAAAGGGGTTTATTCGTCCTTCCTCATCTCCAGCAGGTGCTCCAATCTTTTTTGTGAAAAAGAAGGACGGGTCCCTCAGACCCTGCATAGATTATCGGGAACTCAACAAAATCACTGTTAAAAACCGTTATCCACTTCCTCTAATCCCCGAACTTCTGGAACGAGTTCGCCATGCCAAGATTTTTTCCAAATTAGATCTTCGAGGAGCATACAATTTACTGCGGATTAGAAAAGGAGACGAGTGGAAAACTGCCTTTCGGTGTCGGTACGGACACTTTGAATATCTGGTCATGCCGTTTGGTCTATGCAATGCCCCAGCTGCTTTCCAACATTTGGTTAATGACATCTTCCGGGATCTCTTGGATCAGTTCATGGTGGTGTATTTGGACGATATCCTTATTTTTTCCAGCTCTCTACAAGAACATGAGGAACATGTGAAGATTGTTCTGGACCGCCTACGAGTAAACCAACTTTACATTAAACTCGAAAAATGCGAGTTCCACAAGACTGAGATCCAGTTTTTGGGCTATGTAATCTCACAACAAGGATTGTATATGGATATCAGTAAGATCCAAGCAATCATGGATTGGCCGGTCCCGAAGAATACCCGAGAGGTACAACGTTTCATAGGCTTTGCCAACTTTTACCGGCGCTTTATTAAGCACTTCTCAGAGATTGTCAGTCCCATTACCCAACTTACCAAGAAGGGGACAGTGTTCCGTTGGACACCCCAAGCCCAGGAGGCATTTACTCGCCTTAAGTCAAGGTTCACATCCGCCCCAGTATTAATACATCCTGATCCGGAGTTGGCATTTATAATAGAGGTGGACGCTTCAGACAGTGCCGTGGGAGCTGTCTTATCTCAGAGAACAGGAGAGAAGGGTCTCTTGCACCCTTGTGCATACTTCTCCCGAAAGTTATCTTCTGCTGAGAGGAATTACGATGTCGGAAACAAGGAACTGTTGGCGATCATCTCCGCGTTCAAAGAATGGAGGCATCATTTGCAGGGGGCTTCTCAGCAGATTGTCGTACTCACCGATCACCGTAATTTGGAGTTTGTCCGATCCGCAAGATGTCTTTCTCCCCGACAGGTTCGCTGGAGCCTATTTCTAAACCAATTTAATTTTATCATCTCCTATCGACCGGGCTCCCGTAATGGCAAGGCTGACGCCCTTTCCCGGATGTTCTCTACCGAATCGGATTCGGCTCCCTCATTTGAGACTATAGTACCCGACGCCAATGTGGTGGGAGTGATACAGAATGAAGACTTAATTAACGCCTTTAAGGAAGCCTATGTCACTGATCCTCTCTTGTCCCAGCCGGCTAATGACGTTCATCTGACCTTTAAAAATGGAGTATGGTTCCAAGGCCAATGCCTCTACGTGCCTAAGTCTGCCAAACTAAGAGTACTAAGACTGATGCATGACTCCAAGGTGGCAGGTCATAAAGGGGTGCAGAAGACTCAGGAGTTCCTCTCACGATTCTTCTGGTGGCCGGGGTATCAGAGGGATGTTAAAGACTATGTCCGTTCTTGTGTCATCTGTGCCAGATGTAAGACACCTCGGTCTGCTCCGACTGGATTGCTACAACCTCTGCCAGTGCCTTCTCATCCATGGGGATCCATATCTATGGACTTTATTGTCGAATTACCTATCTCTAAGGGTATGAATACCATTCTAGTTGTGGTTGATCGATTAACGAAGGCTGCCCACTTTATACCTTACCCCAGACTACCAACTGCTAAAGACACTGTGGAATTAATTATTCAAAATGTCTTTCGGCTGCACGGGGTCCCCGACGAAGTCATTTCTGATCGAGGAGCGCAATTCATGGCGAGATTCTGGCAAGGATTTTGTTCAGCATTAGACATTAAAGTCCGCTTGTCCTCTGCCTACCATCCGCAGTCAAACGGCCAGACCGAGAGGACCAATCAGACTTTGGAACAGTACCTGCGTTGTTTCATCAGTCATTTGCAGGATGATTGGCTGGATCTCCTTCCTCTGGCAGAATTCTCCTATAACAATTCCCAGAGTGCTTCTACAAAGGTGTCACCCTTCTATGCCAATCTGGGGTTCCACCCCAAAGTTTTTCCCAGGCTGCCAAGTGATGTCACCATACCGGCAGTTACGGAACGTGTGGCAATCATTCAGCAAAACTTGGAAGTGTTGAAGGAAACCTTGACTGCAGCTCAGGAGAGATATAAGAGATCAGCGGATCAGTCCCGCAGACCAGAACCCATATTCAAAGTTGGAGACTTAGTCTGGCTTTCTACAAAAAATTTAAAACTGAGAGTACCCTCCCCGAAGCTGGGGCAAAGATTTGTAGGACCATTTAAGATAAGTGCCATCATCAGTGCAGTGGCCGTTAGATTAAAGCTCCCCAACACCATGAAAATCCATCCAGTATTCCATGTTTCCCTATTGAAGGCTGCTATCCCTAATCCGTTCCCGGGACGCGCTGCCCAACCACCCGATTCAGTATTGATTGATGGTGAGGAACAATTTTTGGTGGAAGAGATTCTGGATTCTAGAATCCATAGGAACCAATTACAGTATCTGGTCAAGTGGGAAGGGTACCCGCCTGAAGAAAATTCTTGGGAACCTGTTGATAATATAAATGCTCCCCGTCTGGTGTCCAGGTTCCACCGAAGACATCCCGGTAAGCCTGCCCATAGGGTGTCCGGAGGCCACTCCTAAGATGGGGGTAGTGTAAGGATCCAGTTCTGTTTTTACGTTTCACCTGTCTGTGGGCAAGTCTGCCTCGTTGTAAGATGGCCGCTATAGCTTCGGTGGCCATCTTGCCTGCTCTTGAGGCTATATTAATGAATGCACCTGTGTTCCTCCCTGCTTGAGTATCAGTCAGATCTTTGTCTCGGCTGCCTCTAGCTCTCCGCCTCTATTGTGAAGAGTCCTGTGGTTCTCTTGTTCCAGAGTTCTGCCATTTCCTACCATACCTGCATCTAGATACCTGTCTTCCTCCCGGCTGTTGCCCTTCAGCTTATCCCCTCAGCTGCACATGAGCTCCCCCTGATTGATTCAGTCTCTCATCAGGAAAACCTCTAGTGCTACACAACCTGCCTTTTACTACCGGCCGAACGCTACCCAGCTGTGCTGCAACTGACTGTAAGTTCGTCTCTTCTTTGCTGTAACTATTGTCTGCTGTGCATTTCCCCTATCAGCCATAGGTGTCCACAAGAGCATTCACACATAGTGTAACATTAAGGTGACATAATGTGGAGGTAGCAGCAGAATGAGGAGGTCATACAATGCCCGGTGACAGAGTGTAGAGGTGGCAGCAGCATGAGGAGGCCATAGGGTGATCCACTGACATAATGTGGAGGTAGCAGTAGTGTGAGAAGACCACAGAGTGGCAAGGTGATATAATGTGGAGGTAGCAGCAGTGCCCAGTGACAGAGTGGGGAGTTGGGTGGCACAAACAGTTCCCACTGACAATTGTGGCTGTAAGACGGAGCACATGGCATCAGATGTGTGGCATCAGGCAGGTAGCAGCATCAGAAGAATAGCTGAGGCAGGTAGCCAGAAGAAACAGGTCTTTTTTGTCAAGGTTTGGATGAGGCAGCATGGATGATTTAATCTGATGCATCAGGCATTGGAGGGTGGAAATCCTGGCTGATCCACACCTGTTTCATCTTGACAAAGTTCAGTCTCTCCACATTTTGGGTGGCAAGTTCTCTTTGGGGTAACTATGGCCCCTGCCGCACTAAACACCTGCTCTGATGCCACACTACTGGCTGGACAGGACACCTTTTCTAGAGCAAACTTAGCCAGTTGCAGCCACAAATCCAGTTTGGCTGCCCAGTAGTGCACTCCAAGCAGGGTGCACTCCAAGCATGCTACCACCTGCTGGTTCAGGTTACAAATTGTTATGGATAATCTCCGCAGTTATCTGTTATAAAGCCATTGTGTGTTGAAGGGAGAAAATTACAGGCATTTGTGCCATTGATTAGTAGCAAAAGAAATAGATAGTTATTAACAAGCTCATCCTTGCTGTATAGTGGAGTGCCCACATCATAGAGTACTTATCTGGCTGAGGGAACAGAAAAGGACAGAGGCAGGTTGAGGACAGGAGAGGGCAACCAGAGTATTGAACCAGAACAGGGTTCATTTGGGGTGTTTGCAGCCTGGATAATAGGAACAATTCTAGTACACCTTGATGCACTGACTGCTATTATATTTCTGCTTATTGCTGCTCAAGGCTTTATAACAGATTAATGCATAACAATCCTTTCTTTTGCCACTACTGCATGGCAAAAATGCCTGTAAGTTTCTCCCTTCAACACACAACTGCGAATAAGCCAATTATTTTATAACTGCACCGCACAAGGACTAATAAGACCCCAATAATTTGAATTACACAGTTATGATCTATTACAAACCTGCAATAAGCAGCAGTATAATGGCAGTCATTTCAGCAAGGTGTAGTAGGATTGTTCCTATTACCCAGGCTGCAAAGACCCCAGATGAACCCTGTCCTGCTTCAATACAAATTCCTCCCCATCCTTTTCTTAAATTTGGATCGAATTCGACTTTGTTAGCATCGATTGGCTCATCTCTAGCTGTAATCAAAATTACCCACTGGGCAAATGTAATTTTTTCTTTTTTTTAAACTGTAATTTTTATTAAAGAGTTTTACAATAAAATTTACAACAACAAAGAAAAATAGAAAAGGGGCTACAACATGTGGCATAACAATCTGACACTATGAACCAAATGCAAAACCAACAATAAGACAAAAAACAACAGACAAAGGACAGGGAAGGAAGAACAGATGTCATATACCTGTTATGGTGAACCTATGGCACGCATGCCCTTTATGCTGGCATGCATGCAGTCACCCAGATCGCTCACTAACAGGGAAACCAGTACAGGATTCCCCATTAGTGAGTGATCGCTGCTTTCTGCTGGATGTGCACTTGCACATCCAGCTGAAAGCTGTCAGTGTAGTCTGTGGATTGCGTGACCACGGCCTACACTGACTGCAGTGTGACCTCTGCCCCGATGAAGGCGCAATGACGTAAGTCATCAGCGCCCGCAGTCAACAGGAGAAGGACGCCCGGCGGCTCTTCAGGTAAGTCTACTTCTATTTCATACTGTGTGGGGAGGGGGACTACTGTCTAACATTTACTACTGTGTTAGGAGGGGGGCTACTGAGGAACATTTACTACGGTATGGGCAGGGGGCTACTGTGGAGCATTTCATACTGCGTGGGGAGGGGGACTACTGTGGAACATTTACAACTGTGTGGGGATGGGGGCTACTGTGGAGTATATAATGCTTTGTGGGGGCCAC
The DNA here is from genome assembly GCF_031893055.1 of Leptodactylus fuscus. Lineage (NCBI taxonomy): Eukaryota > Metazoa > Chordata > Amphibia > Anura > Leptodactylidae > Leptodactylus > Leptodactylus fuscus. The sequence goes on along the minus strand of NC_134266.1, from coordinate 104,829,483 downwards.
TGCGGGGCAGATTGTACTGTGTGAGGGCCACTGCAGGGCAGATTGTATTGTGCGGGGGTCACTGTGGGGCATAATGTACTGCAGATGAGGCAGATGTGCTATTAGTACAGGCTGTAATAACATTTCACGGTCACTATAAAACAGATCCTGTGTGATGTAAATAGTGAACATTAATTGTTCAAAAGTACTAAATGCAGTGGTCTTTACCTTTCAGTACAAGCTCTATAAAGCTTCACACGACTATAATTTGTGGGTCCGCAATGGTGTATCCACAGAGTTTTAAGGTTTAATTGCCATGTTGGCACTCCGCAATAATTTATTGGGTTTTGGGTTGCAGTTTGGGCACTCAATCTCAAAAAGGTTCGCCATCACTGTAATATACCATATAGAATACAGTAGGTCTCCCAGTGTGACTAAATGGCATCAAATGCATCCACAGTGTGGTTGGTTGAGAGTTGCAGTCAGGAACTCAAGACTACAGACATACTCCATGTCATTTTTAATGCAGAGTGAACACTATAGGAACAAAATGCAAAAGATAAAGATAGAATTGTGGGGGGGTTTCATATGCATCCTCTAAATACATTAATAAAAGCTAATGAAAACATTATATGTACCTCAAAATGGTGCCAATTAAAAGTAGAATTATTGCAAAGAATAAGCCCTCACATATCTGTGTCCACAGAAAAGTAAAAAAGTTCAGAATTTTGGAAGGCAGGGAAGAAAAATTTGAAAAAAAAGTCGTTGAGCATTAATGTCCATAATGCATACCCTGTGTCCTTAAAGGGTCAAGTGCATGATTCTGACCAAATGCTACAGTTTCCTAAAGGATATGTTGGCACAGCTCATTGGGTGCTTAAATTCTTCCTCAATTCTTGCCTTTTGGGATAAATGACGACTAAGGTAGTCATCAACAACTTACAGCATTTTTCCAGGATCTTCTACCATATACCCAAAAGAAAGTGTCGTAATTGTGTGATGTTTGGATTGTGCAGTTGCAGTTTATGATACCCTAAATCTGTTGCTTTTATATTTGAATAGGACTTTCAACAAACACTCCCACGACAACATCATCTTCTCCACGCGTGATATTAAATTTTGATATTGGTCCCGCTGCAGCCTACCTCTCCCCACTTGCTGTTCATAATGGCTTTTTACAGTTACATGTCCAAGACTTTAGTTCGGAGATTCCTATTTCGGCTCTAACTCATATAGGACCTTTCCTTGAGGATGAGCAAATTCCTGAAATTTTGCCAATGATTATTCAAGTTACCAACAGCAAGATTATATTGAGAGTGAGTATGAAGTATTGCTTAATTTCAAACAGAGCAAGGTTTTGTGTTAGTAAAATGACAACCAGTTATGTAAAAGTGTCTCAACCTTTGTTGTATAGCCTTAATAAAATGGCAAATTTATATACGTACTCAAAGCTTTTTCTGGAAAGTGCTTGTACACACGGTGGGGAGAATTTAATAAGACCATTGTTTGTTTATTAAGCCAGTCTTAATTTATTTTCGCTACCTTGAGATGCACCAGAATGATTACAGAGATGTAACTTGGGTGGTCCATGCACCAGAAATTAAAATCTATGCCAGTTTTTGGTGCAAATAATTTTAAATGTGTTGAATAATGTTAAATTTATCAAAGCCATGCCAATTCCCACTGTTTTTTTAAAGAGTGCCATGAAATGTGGGGAAAAGAGTAAAAAGTCGCAATTTTGGTGGACTGAAATTTGTGAAACTAGTGTAAAATGCAAAATCACGCCATTTACTTGAAGGTATGCTAGGTGGGATAAAATTGAGCAAAATAAATTGAATTAATAAATTGGGTGATAATTACTAAATGTGTTAGCATTCCCCTTATTAATAGAATGTGACCATAAAAAATCTGACCCAGCACTGTTTATGCACTCTCATTGTCTACGGACACACCTCATTTAGAAACAGTCCAGAGAAAGTAAGTTTATTTATAACTGAGGAACAGCTCACTGAAGATCTTTAAGAAAAAGATGTTTTGCAATGGCAAAACGGACATGTCAGGAGAGCTGATGTGTCCTTCTCAAACGCTGTGTTTCATACTGCCTAACTAGATATTACACAGTTGTGCACAATAGTTTCATATCAAAGGCAGAATTTGTGAGATATGTAACTAAAACCCAGGCAGGTGTCAGACAGAAACAGGCAAGTGGAGTGATTCTGAACTCTGACAATGAATACTTATGATTGGAGCTCTGGGTCATGCTTTAAAGCCTAAATACATTTTCAAACAACTTTTGACTTCATTGCAGAATTTGTGTTATTAATAAATTGTGTAATATACTTTATTAACAAATTCTGGCTCTGTACTGTGAAATCCTGAATTTCTTTATTCTTTCCCTTTCTTTTTTATTAAGTGCTGTACCCTGCTTCTCACTATTCTAATTAAGAGATTATAAATAACAGTTATTATTTCAGGCATTACAAAATGTAGAAACATTAACAGTTTGAGTTACAAGTTAACTGCCCCTGCTTACATTTAGCATTTTTACCTTGTATCATCTCATCTAAATCCAAATAGAGATTATTTTTTAACAAAGACAACATTAAGCATCATAATAACAATATAATTAATTATTTGCCCTTATTGTGCAACAGGATGATGGTCCTCGTATCTACTCCTCTCCAATTGTTCCTGAACCAGTTGCTTTCTCTGTGGAGAACCTTAAAGTTCAGCGGCAAGAGGATGGAGTTTTCTGGCTCACTGGTAGGTATATTGATAGTTTATGAAAATTCTCTAATCTTATTTGTATCATAGAAAAATTATAAAATAGAAATGTTAATGGTGTTTCATACAGGTTCAAAAGAGTCATAGAACCATCTTGAGCACTAGAAGGAAGAGCTAAAAGCACTGTTGCTATTCAAAATTAGTACTGCACATTGAAGCGCTATTGTTAGGATTCCATACACCTAACTAAAAACACAAGAACATGTAAGGGCTAGTTCACACGTGGCTAAAGGTGCGGATTTTGACAGCGGAATCCACGTCATAATCCACCGCTTTACAATTGTGGTCTATGGAGATCACTAGCGTTCTTTTTTCCGCTATCGGCAACTGCCGATAGCGGAAAAAAAGAAGCGGGCTGCTCTTTCTTCAGGCGGATACCGCGGCTCGCTGAGCCACGGCTTCCACCTGACAGCTGCAACCTCTGACATCGGCCCATTCCTTTGAGCCGACTCTGGGGTGGGGGGAGCCGCGACCGCGACATCGTGGCAGGCAGGTTTTGACCATATTTTGACTTGGCTCCCACTGGTTTGAGGGGTATAGTTTTGATGAATATGGTGTAATTTTATGAGGTTTCTTATATATAGCCATTTAATAGCCCCTTTCGAACTGAATTGGTCCAATACAAGTGGGTCTTGGAAATTTTCTTGAAAATTTGCAAAATGTTCATTAGATTTTTAAGTATTCTGGCCATTTTCCCGCTGCATTCGGAGTAATCTCTGGGGCCGGCGTCACGTTGCCATGACAGCTGGAAGTCTTGTGAAGGCTCCCTGACCTGTCATTCTATTTCTTCTATTGCACGCTACGCTAGGTAGCCTGCAATAGAAGAGCCGGTATTTTGCAATGCATTAGCATTGTAATGTATTGTATTAGTGATCAGAGACCCCTGGGGTTCAAGACCCCAAATGCAAAAAAAAAAGTTAAAATTAAAAATATTAAAAGTTCAAATCACCCCCCTTTCCCTAGAACACATATAAAAGTACTTACTGTATTTTTCGAACTATAAGACACTTTTTTTCCTCTAAATATAGGAGGAAAATGGGGGTGCGTCTTATAGTCTGAATGCAGCGTCTGTGCGTCTCTGTCCCGTCCCTGTCCCGTCTGTGCGAAGCAGAGAAAGGCTTCAGATAGAGGGTACAGTCGGCGCAGGCAAGTTAGAAGAAAGCCTGTGGCGCCTGGACTTGTTTATCATGCCCCTACACTGAAGCCCCTTCCTGACATCTGCCGTTTCATTACGGTAGATGTCGGGTCTTAAAGATGGCGGCCGCTCTTGCAGAGCGATTGCCATAGCTACCAAGTCTCCGCTGTACAGGAGACCCGATAGCTATGGCAATCGCTCTGCAAGAGCGGCCACAAGTCTTAAGAGCAGGACTATCCAGGTCTATCCCTGTGGACATTGTATCCTATTACTGGAGGCGTCCTGAAAGTCTGGGGGATGGCAAAAGAGTGCACACTTATCTGTGCCGCAGTGCAGCGTGGAACATCTATTATGGCCTGTGCATGCCTGTCTGTGTTACAGTCGCAGGCCTGGAAATTGTGTGGGAGGTTTCAGCTTTCCCTTTATGTTCAGTACATAGTCTAAAAGCACTGATGTCTATTGCTATGGCCTGTGCGATTGCTATGGCCTGCGCGCACCTGTCTGGCTGGGCTTCGCCCACTGCCTTAAAGCGCAGCTAATGTGAACAGCAACCTGTCAGATGGCAGTGAGTTTTTTCCAGCAACTCCCACAGCTCAGGTGAGGTAAGGTGAGGGTACACCAAGACTACTTTTGTGAGTGAGCAAGTCCCTTTTTAATTAAAAAAAAAAAGTTTTTTTGTGTTTCAGTCTATAAGGAAACAGACTTTTATGTTGAGTGCACTGGGTCTAGAGTTCAATACTGTTTGTACTCTACCCGAAGGCTGGATGTGCCTGTTGCCAGCTGCGGCATCTGCCTGTGGGCTGCCTGCCACTTGCCTACTAAGGGTAAGTTCACACGGATGAAAGTGGAGCGCCATCTGGCACGTATACACGTGCCGGCAGATGACGTGCTCAAAATGCTCCCATTCATTTCAATGGGAGTTCGGATCGTATACGCTGCGTTATTTTGCGGCCGCAAAATCACGGCCGCAAAATAACGCAGCGTAGACGATCCAAACTCCCATTGAAATGAATGGGAGCATTTTGAGCGCGTCATCTGCCGGCATGTGTATACGTACCAGATTGCACTCCACTTTCCTCCCGTGTGAACTCCCCCTAACAGCTATTGTGTCGGCTTGACTACCTGGCTCATCTCACTGTTGGCTACTTGGGCAGCCATCTGCAGCATCTGCCTGACTCGGCTACTGGCCTCCTATAGGTGGCTACTTGTCTTGAGTACCTGCTACGTCTGCTCCTGTAGGAACATCATGAGCAGAAGCATCTTGCTGGCGTAGATTATAGACCCTCCACAAGGAGGTGGTTTGGTGAGTACGGATCCGGAATAAAAGTGGAAGCATCTTCCTCACTTCTGGTAGACATCCGTACTTCCTTGTCTCAGCTCGCAAAGAAGACATGCCCTGAAAGGCGTTCCCTTTCGCTCCCCTCTATGGTGAGGCTCCAGATGGGCGATGACTCAGAATCGTCTGATAATGAATCTATTCATTCCAGCAGACCTATCTTCCACTATGACCAGACTACGAGGCTGCTGAAGTCCATCTGGTCTACAGTTGACCAGGATGTTGACGGGGAAGCCTTCCACGGTCCACCACTGGGGGGCACATTACCTTCCATGTGGACGCATCTCTGGCCAGCATCATGCATCAGCAATGGAAACAACCTGAGAAGGGACATTCCTCTACGAGAGTCTTCAGGTCCCTGTTCCCCATGGACCCATCACAATGGGACAAGTGGGGGCCTCCCCCAAAGGTGGACCTCGCGGTGGCTAAACTATCACATCAGACTGTAGTTCCCTTAGAAGATGGCTTAAATCTTCAGGACCTCCTGGACTGCAGAGCGGATTCAAACCTAAGGAAGGTGTATTCTGCCACCTCAGCTCAAGCCTCAGTAGCCATAGCCTCAACTGCCGTCACAGATTTTCTCTGGACCCGCCTTTCTCAGTTGGAACTCGACATTGACAAGGTGGGGACCTTCTGCTCTCTGTACAAGGAGGACAATCCCATGGCAGTGGATGCCCTGTCCATCCCGTGGAGTTTCAGGCTGTTCTACATCTTCCATCCAATTTTAATCATACCAAAGGTATTGATCAAATAAAAACAGGACCAAGCCTCGGGAATTGCCATAATCCTGTTCTGGCCAAAAACGGCTTGGTTTGTCCAGCTCATGAAGATGAGTCAAGGCATATACTGGAGGCTTCCCCCCTCTCCCAGACCTGTAACCCAAGGAGAGCTGAGATGCCAAGATCTGAGGAGATTCAACCTGACAGCCTGGAGGTTGACCAGTCCCTATTAAGAAATAGAGGACTGTCTCAAGCCGTTCTGAAGATGCTCACAAGCGGCAGAGCTGTGTCTACTAATAATAACTACAAAAGAATTGATAACATCTTCAATGCCTGGTGTCTTGGACATGAAGTGGACTCCTCCGATCCCCCCAGTAAGGGCGATCCTGGATTTCTTCAGAACGGATTAGGCAGAGGGCTCGCTGCTGCCACCCTAAAGGTACATGTAACCGCTCTGTCCATCTATCTGGGGAGGCGTTTGTCTCAAGATCCTTTAGTGAGCACCTTTATTAAGGGGCATCTAGGCTGAGACCTGTGGTTATCACTCCTGTCCACCAATGGGACCTCAATACGGTCCTTTCGGCACTATTCACAAAGCCTTTTGAGCCTCTGTAAGAGGTGGAACTACAATTCTTGACCTACAAGACAGCCTTCCTCTTGACTATAACATCAGCCAAAAGGGACAGTGAGTTGCAAGCTCTGTCTTCGGAGAAGCCATATACCTCCTTTTTTCCAGATTGTGTTCAGCTCAGGTTCCTTCCAGGCTTTAGGCCCAAAGTTCCTTCTACCACAAACATAAACCAGCTGTACCGGTATTCTTTCCATCTCCTTCCTCAGCGGATGAAGAAAAATTTCATACTCTGGATCTCATCAGATGCCTAAAAATCTATCTCCAACGTACATGTCACTTCAGGAAGTCTGAGGATACCAAATTTATATGGTTTTATTAATATTTTAACCCCTTAAAAAAAATCCAAAACTGTTAAAAAAATTTTTTTCTAAAAGTCGCCATATTCTGACAGCCGTAACTTTTTTATACATCCGTGTACGGGGATGCATAGGGCGACTTTTTTTGCGGAGTCAGGTGTACTTTTTAGTTCTACCATTTTCGGGAAATGTTATTGCTTTGATCACTTTTTATTAAAATTTTTTATCAGAATCAAAACGGTGAAAAAACGGTGGTTTGGCACTTTTGACTATTTTTGCCGCTATAGCGTTTACCGTACAGGAAAAATATTTTTATAGATTTGTAGAGCGGGCGATTTCGGACACAGGGATACTTAACATGTATGTGTTTCACTGTATTTAACTACTTTTATACACTCACCGGCCACTTTATTAGGTACACCTGTCCAACTGCTCGTTAACACTTAATTTCTAATCAGCCAATCACATGGCGGCAACTCAGTGCATTTAGGCATGTAGACATGGTCAAGACAATCTCCTGCAGTTCAAACCGAGCATCAGTATGGGGAAGAAAGGTGATTTGAGTGCCTTTGAACGTGGCATGGTTGGTGGTGCCAGAAGGGCTGGTCTGAGTATTTCAGAAACTGCTGATCTACTTGGATTTTCACGCACAACCATCTCTAGAGTTTACAGAGAATGGTCCAAAAAAGAAAAAACATCCAGTGAGCGGCAGTTCTGTGGGTGGAAATGCGTTGTTGATGCCAGAGGTCAGAGGAGAATGGCCAGACTAGTTCGAGCTGATAGAAAGGCAACAGTGACTCAAATAGCCACCCGTTACAACCAAGGTAGCCAGAAGAGCATCTCTGAACGCACAGTACGTCGAACTTTGAGGCAGATGGGCTACAGCAGCAGAAGACCACACCGGGTGCCACTCCTTTCAGCTAAGAACAGGAAACTGAGGCTACAATTTGCACAAGCTCATCGAAATTGGACAATTGAAGATTGGAAAAACGTTGCCTGGTCTGATGAGTCTCGATTTCTGCTGCAACATTCGGATGGTAGGGTCAGAATTTGGCGTCAACAACATGAAAGCATGGATCCATCCTGCCTTGTATCAATGGTTCAGGCTGGTGGTGGTGGTATCATGGTGTGGGGAATATTTTCTTGGCACTCTTTGGGCCCCTTGGTAGCAATTGAGCATCGTTGCAACGCCAAAGCCTACCTGAGTATTGTTGCTGACGATGTCCATCCCTTTATGACCACAATGTACCCAACATCTGATGGCTACTTTCAGCAGGATAATGCGCCATGTCATAAAGCTGGAATCATCTCAGACTGGTTTCTTGAACATGACAATGAGTTCACTGTACTCCAATGGCCTTCACAGTCACCAGATCTCAATCCAATAGAGCATCTTTGGGATGTGGCGGAACGGGAGATTCGCATCATGGATGTGCAGCCGACAAATCTGCGGCAACTGTGTGATGCCATCATGTCAATATGGACCAAAATCTCTGAGGAATGCTTCCAGCACCTTGTTGAATCTATGCCACGAAGAATTGAGGCAGTTCTGAAGGCAAAAGGGGGTCCAACCCGTTACTAGCATGGTGTACCTAATAAAGTGGCCGGTGAGTGTATGTGTTGTGTTATATGTGTTCTAGCTATGTGTGTGACCAGCCTGCAAAAGAAAGTGAATGCAGACCGGCCGGGGAGCTTTTACAAGGCTCCCGACTGTCATGGAAACGTGACGTCGGCCCTGGAGCTTGCGCCGCCGGGAAAATGGCGCCTCTGGCGCCTTTGACCGCGGTGCCGGAGGAGTTAATGTCTCCAATCGGTCCGGGGACTAATCGGAGACATTAGCGCCAGTTGTCTACTGCGTAAAGCATATAGTTACACACCCGGCATGCACTGTACTATTACGGCGGATGTGGGGAAAAGGTTAATATATTGTATTACTCTTGTATTTACACACGGGGGGGGGGGGGGGGGGGGGGGGGTCCTTGTGCCTTCTTATAGGCCAAGCCATGTTAATTAATTGGCTAATTAAAATTCCGCTTGTGCTGCTGTTAGGGTTAAGGGAAACTAGATTATCTTCATAATCCTTCGTTATTAACAAATTTGTATTGTATGACACCATTTCAATTTTTTAACTATTGTGAATTTTTCCCAAAACTAACTACATTTGTTATTAATTTCATAAATAAATATGAAAAATATAGATCAAAGTTTGCCACTAACATGAAGGGCAATGTATCATGGGAAAACAGTCTAAACATTTTATTTGGATAAGGTAAAGTCTTCTAAAGTTATTACCACATAAAATGACATGTCAGATTTGAAAATGGATGGCTAAAGATGATTTTAGGTCATGTCCTTATGAGGTTAAAGTGAATGTGAGTGGGGATTCATCTGTTGATAAGAACCCACTTTTATTATGGCAATTAATACTCAAGATAATATTAGATAATAATAGATATTTTTATCTTCTCAGGATATGAATCTTCTAGTCTATTTTCACTACATACAAAAAATACTTCTGAAAATCTACCTGACAGCAAAGAGGTGAGGTGACAAAAAACATAATTTTAAATATAATTTTCTAGTCATTTGTTCTGAGCTGTGTCCACACAAGTCTTCTCTATGTGCAGCGTAGCTGATTTGTATCTCTGTAGTATGAAATGAGCAAACTGCATTTTGTTAATTTTCCGTATGCCCTGGAAAAGCTCCCAGCAAATATCTGTAGGACCCTAGTCACCCAATGGAGATCCAAATAGTAACAAAACAGACAAAATCTTTTATTTTCTGTATTTTTATGACTATAAAATGCACTTTTTAGCCAGGAAACATCTTGCTAGAAATTTAATACGTTTTAAAGTCCAAAGTGAGATCCAGCAATGTCAGATTTCCCTGACTGGTTGGTTAAAGTGGACTATTCACCACCTCCACTAAAAGTTCTTAGCATCTGTTACTAAGTGCTGCTCCACTGGTTCTGGCATAGTAGCACATCAGGCACCAAAACTATCTGCTCAGCAACGGTGGGGGCAAAAGAGAAAATTCTTACTGTGCTGGAATCAGTGAAACAGATCCTATCAACACATACTAGCACTTGAATAGTTGTAGTTGGTGAACGGTCCTCTTTAACCCTGTCCCTGCCACCCAAATACATTCATCCAGGATATCACTTTTGTAGCAGAAGACGTATGTAATACGTCCTTAAAACTAAAGCCAATATCTCAGGATTGGTTAGGGCTATGAAAATAATGTTGGATTGGATAGATGAAGTGAATCTCAAACTTAAAATGATACCAAGGTCATACATCTGGTGCAATTTGCTGGTGAATACGCTATGCAGCATTGCGATCCCAATGCAGATCTCAATTCCCGTCAGCGTTTTAAACAGCGAATCACTCCGAATTTGTAAGGGCTATCACAATGATCTTGGTATTATTTAACAGATAAGTTCTCATCTTTAAAATGAATCCAAGATCATCTTCAAACAAATGTATAATAAAAAGATGTACAATTTTCAAATTTACTTTCTGTATCAATTCCTCGCGATTTTCTAGATTTCGGCTTGCTGTCATTCATTCTGTTACTTCTAGAGGATAAAACTCTGACCATGGTCATGTGATTTACGGTCCATGGTCATGTGAGGAGCACACAGGTGCACAGCTCATTACCAGGCAGATGTCTAATTATTGTGCTGTGACTGTAACGAGTGACACCTGTGTACACATCACATGACCATGGACCGTAAATCACATGACCATGGTCAGAGTTTTACCCTCTAGAAGTAACAGAATGAATGACATAAAGCTGAAATCTAGAAAATCGCGAGGAATTGATACAGAAAGTAAATTTGAAAATTGTACATCTTTTTATTGTACATTTGTTTGTCAATATTGGTCTGAAAGTGGCCAATCCCTTTAAGGTTAAAGCCCAACATTGCAGAAACGCAGCTTTTTTTGTTGCAGTTTTTTGAGCCAAAGCCAAGAATGGCTACAAAAGGAATAGGTACTCTATAAAAAGTTCTCATACTTCTCCCTTCTGCTCAATGCACTCCTGACTTTGGCTCAAAAAAACCGCAACAAAATCTGCAACAAAAAAAGTTGTGTTTCCGTAATGTGGGGTCTCAGCCTAAAGCTGCTGAATCAGGAATGAGGGGGAAGGTGTAGAGCTGCAGACTGCTGTGATTATAATCGTTTGTGCATAACCTGTATGTGACCCCAATCCTCTCTTCTATTTGCTCTTTTATTGTAACATAGAGAGATAATGTAATACCCCTCTGAGCCTAATCAAAAGGAGTATTTTTATGTAATACCCCTCTGAACATAACCAAGAAGTTGTTGGCACTGTGATCCAGAAGTTTACTATCATCCAGTGGCTATAAAGAGTTGCACCAAACACTTACACAACACAACAAAGTCATCAATAAAGTTTACATTTCACCTTGTCCCTATCCTCATCATACCCGATTTAAAAAAAAAAAAAAAAAAATTGCCTGGAAAACCCCTTTCATTGCACAACCCTAACTCCAGGGAAAAAAAAGAAAAGTATAATAATGAGATAACAATGGATCAACAGTGAGTAAAAGCATATATAGCTATTTTTCCAGATATAACGGCATGTGAGAACAGCCTTTCATATCTTTTATATGTATTGTCATTACAATACTTAATTTCTCTGAAAACATGGCTCTTTTAAGCACTACTGTGTGGATTCACATCTGTATCAATGTATCAATTTATGCAAACAACTATTGATGTTTAAGTCTGGAGGTGAACAATGATGTGGATGATTTGTCCTTAATACAGAATTAAAAAGGCCAAAGTCTAAAGACCTTAAATGTTCTGTTCTCTTTACAGGAGCTCCAGCAAGAATTGTTAACAGCACGTGCAAAACTTGAACAGCAGCAAAAGCAAGAGCAGCGTCTCTTAGAGGAAATAAGGAAATACAACCCAGAATTTCATCTTTGATTGCCAGGTGGCCATCATCACAGTGCCTGTATATTACTAGTCTGCTCACATTATAATGACCCAGATATTTAAAACTTTTTACATTTATCTTAACATCAGGTTTCTACTAGTTTTGGGGAAGAAAAGAAGCAAACTGTTTAGGGCTGGGCCCCCATGATGCAATAACGCTGTTTTACAATATCTGCAAAGTGGATAGTAATCTGGCTAATCTCGTCCACACATTGCACACATAAATCTGCAGCAGTTTACGAAAATGACAGCATGTCTACCTACCAAAATGCTGCTGTTGTTCATATAGATATAATAGGAACGGAAAGTCTGGAAATAAATATTCTGCAGACTTTTTGTGACTTTTTTTTTTTTTTTTTGCTGCGGCTCGCTATGTGGGGCCTTAGCCTAACAATAGATTAACCCTTTCGTGTGTTGAAAAATAACTAAATGCTATTAATACATAGTCCTTAGCAAACAGTGGTAACTGTAACTTGCTGTGCAAGGAATGCACTTTTAACACTTAAATAGGAGCTTTGTACTTCTATGGACATTACTGTTTTCTTGGGTACCATCTTTAAATATCTAATGACTGTTAACATATAGTGAGCTGATCTAATTCAGAATGACTAAGATATTGACTACATAATTATTTAAAGGTGGTATTAGCCACTTACTTCTTAGCAATATGTTATATATCCAGATGTTTGCACAACGGTACATCTATCAAGCTCATCTACAATTAATTATACATGCTGTTTACATTTATAATTTTTCTACAAATAAAATTGTGTTTGAGACATTAGCATTTACGTTTCCTATTCCTATGCAATCAATGAAGGTTTCTGTGTATAAAGTGTTATAACATACATCTTTGTACAATATGCATAAGAAAACTACATTTAAGCTATTGTTTCTATGCATATGTAGGTAAAGTATTTGTAGGGGCAAAATATTGACTCATTTTAAGAATAAAGATAATTGTGCTTACTCTGTTTCACTGCAACTTTTACGTAACATTATTTATTTATTATTCATACATGCTTTTAGAACAACCGTAAGATTAGATGTACTGGGGGAGAAATGGAGAGGACTAAAAATTAGCCTTCTACAAATGTAAAATGTAGCCTTCCTTAGCAGAGTCAGGATGGGTCATGTCCACTTTGAGGGAGCCTTCACATGGAGTTTACGCTCCGCTCATTCTGAACGTAAACTTGTTCAGCATGAGCGGCGTTAAAACAGATCCCATTGATTTCTATGGGTGCCGGCATACGCGCGCTACCCATTGAGAACAATGGCAGGCTTTTTTACCTGTTGCTTTCAATGTGATACGCGGATATCGCATTGAAAGCAATAGGTAAAAAAAAGCCTCCCATTGATTACAATGGGTAGCGCTGTATGCCGGCACCCATAGAAATCAATGGGATCTGTTTTAACGCCGCTCATTCTGAACGAGTTTACGTTCAAAATGAGCGGAGTGTAAACTTCGTGTGAAGGCTCGCTGAAGCTGCACTCAAATCCCCCTCTCATTAACTGGATTATTAAGCCGTTGCACCAAGTAGCTGATGTGCCGTCAAACTTGATAAGGGTGTGTATTGCAGAGCCTATTACAGAACCAGTTGATTTTGCCGGGAAAATCTGCAGACTTTGGAAGCTTCCTCTGGATTTAACAGTTGATCACTAAGGTTCTAGCAGGTTGGACCCCTACGCCCATCTTGTTTTTCACTCAAATTTAGAAGAGGGATGTCCAGATGGACTGCTGTAAAAAGCATCTTTCCTGGTTTTATGTAATCTTTTCCGTCAAATTAGTAGGTAGGATGGATTACTATAATTTTTTTTGTCGCTTTGTGTTGCTTTGCCACGTTAGGCAGTAAATATTTAGGCCCTCATACACAGTAAAATGTTGCTTTCCCCTACAATCTTTTTTATTAAGTTTATTAAAGTTAATTTATTAATTTTAGTGTCCTAGGATCAGTATGTTATGTTCCAGGCGCCATGCTTCACACTGTTATATAATGAAGAGGAGGTATCAGCATGGGCATCCGTATCCTAGTCTCTAGACATGAGCGAACAGTAAAATGTTCGATATTCGTTTCGAGTAGCCACTCAATATTCGACTACTCGAATCGAATATCGAATCCTATTATAGTCTGTGGGGGGAAAATGCTCGTTTCAGGGGTAGGCAACATTCGATCAAATTACACTTACCAAGTCCACGAGTGAGGGTCGGGCTGGATCCTCCGAGAAGTCTTCTCCGTGCAGCGTCCCCGAGGCATTTTCCGGCTCTGAATTCACTCTGCCAGGCATCGGGCCTAAGCAGAGCCGACTGCGCATGCCCGCACTACAAGAAAATGGCTGCTTACAGTCAAAGCGGCCATTTTCTTGTAGCGCGGGCATGCGCAGTCGGCTCTGCCCAGGCCCGATGCCTGGCAGAGTGAATTCATAGTCGGAAGACGCTGCGGGGAAGCTGCACGGAGAAGACTTCTAAAGGTAGGAGAAGAACCAGCGTTGATTGGCCGACTGTATAGCATTCGGTCAATCAATGCTGGTTCTGCATCAAACTTTTCCATTCGAATAGCGAGTGGTATTCGATCAAGTACGAGTATTTCGAATACCATAGTATTCGATCGAATAGCTACTTGATCGAATACTACTCGCTCATCTCTACTAGTCTCACATATGCAGTATGCTAGCCTTGCATGGTACCTTAATTATATAGCAGGAGCTCTCCAGCAAAGTAACAATAAAATTTGATCAATTGTGACAATTGTATAGCACTATGCATAAGTTTTAGACTGTTGTGGAAATCAAGAGTTCTTTCAAAAATAGAAATGCAAAGTGAATGAACAAAAGGGAAGTCTAAATGAAATCAATATTTGGTGTGACCACCCCTAGGTACCATTGCATAAAATCAAGTAGGATTATGTTAGGGGGCATTTTTAAGCAGATGCAGACATTTTACATTTTAAGTGTATATCAAAACAAGTGTACTTAAATATGGTACTTAGGGCACAAGACAGGTAAGCTTTGAAAGTACTGTAGGTAAATTTAGACTCAACACTGGATCAACACTGTAGGGGACTATAGGGTTATAGGTTGGATTTGATGGACTGATGTCTTTATCCAACCTCATCTACTATATAACTATGTAACACGCTGCATTATCCCTTCCTGTCTTAGCAATTGCTGTCATGCAGAACTTCTCTCCATCTCTACCACCAGAGCACACTATCCATATCAGTCCACTATCCATATCTCTTCTTCTTTTTCCCACGTACAGCTCTCACACACTTTTCACTCTATTTAACCACCCCAATTCCTATACTTCTTTTATCAGTTAAAATGAACAAAAGTAACCTCATAAATCACTGAACCACCTTCTGTCTCTTTACATTTTGCTCCTACTAGCTACTGGGGACATCTCTCCTAACCCTGGCCCTCCTTCTTTCACTAACTTTTCCTCTACCTGCACACATAGAAATCCCACAAACCTCATCAATACTGACCATTTTTCCTCTACTTATCTTTCTCCTGTCCCTTTTTACTGTTCTCTCTGGAATGCCTGCTCAGTGTGTAACAAACTAGAATATATTAACAACGTATTCCATAGTAAATCTCTCAACCTGCAGGCCCTCACTGAAACCTGGATCCAGCAGCCTGAAACGGCCTCCCTGGCAGCTCTGTCTCATGATGGCCTACATTTCTCACATACTTCTAGGCCTGACAACAGGCAGGGTGGAGGGGTAGGCATACTTTTATCATCGCAGTGCACTTTTCAGATCATTCCTCCAGTAACCTCACTCACATACCGCCATCAGACTTTTCCACCTACTCTCCTTACAAGTAGCCATTATATGCTGTCCACCTAACTCACCCTACCAATTTCTGGACATTGCTTCTTAAGCTTCCCTCTCTCTATCCTGTGAAATTCCCTTCCCTCATCATGAGTGACTTTAACATCCCTATTAATACCCCTGCGTCCCCACCCCTGTCTCTGATTTTCTCACTAACAACTTCTTTTGGTCTTTTTCAACTCTCCTTTTCCCCCACACACAGATGGCACACACCACAGACTGTGCTCTAGGCGTACAGAATGTCTCTTTAAAATGGTTATCCAGGCATTTTTTATAATACCTAGACAACTGGGAGAGGTGACCATTGAGATCATTGGTCATTGAAATTTCTTCTTACTTCTCCTTACTCCCAAGGTGTAAGGCCATTAACAGACATCAGTGCTGAGGACCTAGCCACTTATTTCCATGACAAAATTGATGAAATCCATCAGAAAATAATTACCCAATCCCCAGACGGCATTGATTCACTCACCTACCACACTTCATCCTGTTCATTCTCACCTTCCGAACCAGTTACAGGAATGCCCCAGATCCTCTCCCTACTACCTGCAGTAGTGACTAGAGATGAGCGAGTATACTCAATCGAATACCTCCGCTGCATAGTTCTTGGTGTAAAAAAAAAAAAAGCGCCAGGGAAGGTGGAAGGGGAATCGAATATTTACCCTCCCCCTACATATTTAACTATGCAAAGGGAGGTATTTGATCAAATACTGCTATTCGATCGAATACTATTCGCTCATCTCTAGTAGTGGCCCTTTCCCCACACACCTTTTCCAGTCTCAGTCGCATGCCAACAATACTTACTTTACTAAAATATTTAACCTCTCTTTCTCTTCTGGAATCTTTTCCTCCTCTTCCAAAGATGCTGTTATAACCCCACTACTGAAGAAATTCTCCTGTCACCCGCGACCTCTCTAACCTCCCCTTCATTTCCTAAATCTGATTTAATCTTTCTGCGAACTCTGTTCTTGACCCCTTACAATCTGACTTCTGCACTATGCACGCTACAAAAGTCTCCAATGAACTCTTGATAGCTAAATCTAATGTTAACCATTCTCTTCTACTTTTTGGGGGAATTTCTCAGTAGCATTTGACACTGTTGATCAACAACTACTCCTTAGTATGATTCACTCTCTTGGCCTCGCAGACACTACATTCTCTTGGTTCTCTTTATATCTCTCAGACCGCACTTTTAGTGTATCATTTGCGGGCTCTGTCTCTTGCCCTCTTTCCCTTGCTTTTGGGGGTTCTTTAGTCCTAGGCACCTTGCTCTCTCTCTACACAGCCCCTATTGGACAAACCATCACCAGATTTCACTTCCTGTACTTTATGCTGATGACACCTAACTATATACCTCATCCTATGACATCACCCCTGCACTAATACAGAACCCAAGTCTGTCTCTCTGCTGTCTCAAATATCATGTTTTCTCGCTTTATCTGAAACTGAATCTATCTAAGACTGAACTACTGCTGCATCAAACAGACCTAACCCTGATATCTCCATTGCAGTCTCCGGCATAACTCCATAACTCCTAGGCAGCATGCCCACTGCCTCAGGGTTATGTTTGATCCAGATCTTTCCTTCACCTTCATATACTATCACTTGCGCACTCATTTCCACCCTACTAAACTCTCCCCTTTACAATCTTTTCTGAATGCAGCAGCCAGGCTCACGTAACACTAACGCTACACTGATCCTCTGGTGTGTGCCAGTGAATGCATGGGTTGCTTATTCAATAAAGATAAAGAATACAATATAAACTCAACATCCTCATCCACAAGGATCTTCATATTGCTGCACCTCCCAACATTTCCTCTCTCATCTGTGTCTATCACCCAACCAATTCTCTCCATTCAGTCATTGACCTAAGACTAACATCTTCTATTATCAAAACCTCCCACTCCAGTATCCAAGACCTCTCACGAGTTGCACTACTTCTCTGGAATGCTGTACCCTGGACAATCAGATTAACTCCCAATTTCTGCAGCTTCAAGCGCATCCAAAAGACACATCTTTTCAGACAGACCTATCACAATTTCTAATCTAAATCTTTCTGCAGTTCGAATCCCTAAAACTAGCCCTCCTCTGTTCACATTACTGCATTATCCCACAGAATATAATGCGTTATTGGAGTGTAATTTTATATGGCCAGGTACCATGTGTACATAAATGGACCCTACTGGCTCATACAGCTTTATTTGTATGTGTAAAGAAAGTAACCTTTATCACAAAACCATCTGGATGACTATATAGGAAATACTACCTCTTGTGTTTCCCCTCTATTTTATAGATTGTAAGCTTTTGCGAGCAGGGCCTGAAATCCCATTGTGTGAATTAATGTATTACTCTGTAATATCTCATTTTGTCTGTAATTGAACCCTACAATTTGTAAATTGTTGTGGAATATGTTGGTGCTTTATAAATAAAATGTATTATTATTATTATTATTATTATTATTAGTCAGGTATGTGATTATTTAGTTATACCATATAGGTGATAATGATCATCATTTTTATATGTAGGTAGAAACATAGCCAGTAACTGAAACAAAAACAGTTATTTAAGGCTATGGCCCCACATAGCGATGTGTAGCAAAAAAAAAACTCTGCAGAGAAATGCAGTCTTGATGGCTAAATCTAATTTTTCTACATTTTTTTTGATTTCTCAGTAGCATTTGACACGTAGCCTTTCTGCTGCAGCCCAAAATGTTGTTTTTTCGCGACTTTCGAATGACTTTTGTTTTTCTGGCAGTGTTTGTGTTTCATTAATAAATTTTAAAATATATTTTATTAACAAATTTTGGCTCATTTCAGTGAATTCCAGTATTACTTTACTGCTTCTTTTTGTGTATGGGCCTGTGTCGTGTACTGAAGAGACAGTGGAGAGGGTCATTTCAAACAGTCATCCTGTGGTGCCAGCGGAACCACCACAGGATTAATGCTGGGAAGACCAAGGAGATGGTAGTGGACTTCAGTAAGCGGAGAAGTGCTCTCTACTCTGCTTTGAGTAGCTCTCCTCTTCCTCCCCAATACAGAGATTTTTATTGTACAGATTTTACCAGTGGCAGGAGGCAAATAAATTGCATTAATCTCAGATAGTCAGTCACATTATATATTATTAAAAAATGACATAATATACAAAAAACATAGGTTAATGTGGCCTTTTTTTTCATGTGATATGTTTTTAGTATATTATGTCCTTCAGTGGCGGCTCCAGCTCCAAGCAGACCTGTGCCAGGGCCCATTCAGGTCAGGTTCAGCAATGAGTGGTTCCATCAATACAGATAGAAGCACTTATCATATTGACAGAGGTGAGCAGTAAGTGTAGATTTCACTCTTAGTGCTTGTAGCAGCTCGGGCACAGAAGACGTGTTAGTGGCAGGATACTAGTTTAAAACTTCAACTTAGCAAAATGGAAGTAGTTTGAGACTAGATGCTATAATACACCTGATGAGCCATTATCCACCAATGATGAAACAAATAGGGTAAGACAGTGGTACAAGGGTGAGTTATTGTCTTCTCTTGTAAGGGCAGGAGCTTTGGGGGCGAGAGATATTGGCTTAGTAAGGGCAAGGAAAAGCCCTGGACAGTGGACATTAGCCGCCCCTACCTCCTTGGACAAGAAGGATCGCTATACATATGTGAAATTGTTGAGATTGAACCATTTCTTTTCCTGACAGTCACACTGTTTTTTACAGTTTTGTATGTGTAATTTTTGGATTGACATAGCTGAGTATGAAATTTATTTGCTGCAATTATGACTGTTTTTACATACATTAGGTTTGAGATTTAGCCATGTGATTGTTATAGAAATGTGATGTCTCTAATTTCTAGCTTGCTTTTCTTATATTTCTTAAAATTCATAGAAGAGGTTTACAGTTCTTGATAAGTGTACTGAGACCCAAGGTTAGACTAAAGACAACATAGGCCACTATAACCGATCAACATTACAGTATGTCTGTAGCTTGTCCTTCAGTTTGGAGGCTGGGTTGAGATTAATACTGCTATGGGCCAAGAGGGGGCAGATTTTGGCATGGAATCCACGTCATAATCCGCCCCCTCACAATGGTGGTCTATAGAGAGCATATTGCCGCTCATGGAAAAAAGAAGCGAGCGGCCCTTTCTTTAGGCAGATACCATGGCGTATGCTTCGTGGCAGCACCCTCCGGCGCATTCATTTTGGCCTACTTCAGCGTGGGAAGCCGTGACAGGCGGATTTTGGCCTTATTCTGACATGGCCTCCCGCATCAGAATCGGGACTAAAATCCGCCATCCGTGCCCCGTGTGAACAGGGCCTAAGAAGCCCCCACCACATAGCTGGGCTACTAAGAATCAATGTTCTCCCAATGTAAAAGCAAAGGTCTCAGCAAGATTTGTGGTGCATAAGGACGAATATGCTTTGATTAGGCAGATGAGTAAGGAGTGTGTCAAGACAATTCTCCAGCCAAAGATATATCATGTTTCTTCACATGTTTCTTCACATGCTCTATTATAATTGACGCCATTTACATTCCTGTATAAAAATCTTATGTTATGTTTTCAATAAACACAACTTGCTTAACACAAACTGCATGTGTCAGGCTGCTTCTCTCTCTGAGCTCATGAGATAGATAGATAGATAGATAGATAGATAGATAGATAGATAGATATAATTGGTACCATTTGACAATCAGAATTTGGAACCAGTTCTGGGTTTCGATAGCCCGTGTACCTAATCATTTGATGTGCGATACTGTGCTGAGCTGTGTATTTAATCCTCTGTTATGTGTTGGTATGTCTTTTTAACTAAGTACACGTCGGAATAGCCTTAAGAAAGACTATTCTTTTCTTACCTTTCTTTTTCTGCTTCGTGCCACCATTCCAGAGACATTTATTGTTCCTTCCATATGTAAATGAGTTGTCAGACAGAACACAGGGACATCCCCTGTGCTGTCCAAAAACTGTCCAGCGATGCCTCTCTATTCTTCTCCCAACCCACCTCTTTGCATGGTCATCGGCCGCATCTTCTGCCAAAAGCTCCAATTGCACATGTCTGTCGGCCATTTTCCTGTGACCAATAGGGGAGGTCATGTAAGAGACCGCTGTTAGCAGCGTGTGCTGGCTTTATTATACAGCCAGCATCTGCCCTGTATGGAGAGCACTCAGACGTTGCTGAGATGTTAAGCCTTTGTTTTTAATTGTAGCTAGGTGATTATGTGTCAGCCTGTCCTTTAAATTTCTCCTCCTGCTGAAGGTTATTGAAAGGTATAGGGTAACACAATCATATCTGGGTCCCCTCTGTCAGGACCTGTAAGTGAGGCGATCTCTTGGGTAAACTGTTTCCCTGAGCCTCGATTCAAGGTCATTTGCTTTTAGTTTAAACTCGCCCATACCAGAATTACCCACATGGGAAGGAATTGCCCTTTTGGAATTTTACTCTCAACAATGTCCATGATCATAGTGGACTCTGATTGAGGGCATTAGCTACATTACAGCAGAGCAGCCGCCATCTTTAAGGACCTGGAAGAAGTTAAACTAGCTAAGGCATGAGTAGGCAACTTTTGGCACTTCAACTGTTGTAAAACTACAACTCCCAGCATGCATACTTGCTCTGCTGTTCTTGAAACTCCCATGGAAGTGAATGGAGCATTTTGGGAATTGCAGTTTCAAAGCAGCTGGGGTGCCAATTCTTGAGCTAGGACTTATTTTTGGAGTAGGGCTTATATTTCAATGCCTACTCCAAAAAACCTTGAAAAAAATATATCGAACTAGGGCATAATTTTGGAGAAACACAGTATATTATTTGTTTACGGTCGTAGTTAAACAATTGGACACTGGTGACTTTTAATATATAGTGTTCCCCCTGGGATACACCTATTACTTGAAATTCTACTCTTTACATTTGTCTTGTTTTTACTCATTTGTCCTAATAATAATAATTTCCTAATAATAATAATTTGTATATTAGCAGATTAGATACCATCCAACTGCTTTACTTCTTTTGGTTAAATCTTTCCTTAGTATATACCATGAGATGTGATTTAAAGCAATAAAATAATGCAACAAAAAACAAGACGTGAAATTATGAACATAAATACATGGCTAGTGCTATACCAAGAAAAAGCCACAGAAAAATGTCATCTAATCCAAAACAAATCTTTTTTTTTTTTTTTTTTATAACTTATAACATAATTATCTAACACTCTTACAGCCTTGCTTCTAGTGTAAATATGAATTTACTTTAAAAATAAAGATACATGTTGAGTAAAAATTTTTAAAACGTTTAAAAAGATTTTAAAAAATCCATTTTAATGGTAAGTCTCACAGTGTTGACTCCTAACACATAATCTTTATTTTCTTTACTATCAGTTCCCTAATAGTTCACACACAGGATCTCAGCATTGGTGAGTTGTCTTAAAGTTCACATTATATCACACTGTATAGTCCCAAAGAATATGATATAAATACAGACATTCTTGATAACCAACATGGCCTATGGCCACTGCATTTTGCAGTTTCTTTATGTTGATATTTGTTTGACAAAACTATGAACAAGTTCAAAACATAAAAAAGGTATAGCAAGTATTAATAATCTTCATGAAGACAGACACGGTCACTAGACATCCAGACGTGAGCATCAGTTCCAGGCCACTTTATTTTCAACACTTTCTTCAGCAGCAGCTATTAGTTCTGTTTTCTATATACATTCTTGTCCACAACACACTCTTGATGAAAACAGTCATATATTACTAGTTGAACAAGATCTCCTTGTATTTGGAATCTGGAATCTGTCCCCTAGATTTGAGCCGCCTGAGTGCTTCTCTCATATGTCGAGGCTGCAAAGGCGGGCTTTCCCCCCACTTTTCACATACATCCAGAGCTGAGAAAATGGGAAGATACAGACAAAAGAGTTGTTGTTACAGCTTATACATCTGTAGGCAATCTAAAAGCAATTAAAAATATTTACAGGGGGTGGACAAAAACAAAATGGAAACATGACTTTTTGGCATCATAATGTTTGAAGCACATTGTTAGAGCGGATCACAAGACTGCAGCTCCTAAAAATCACTGCAGAGCTCAATAGACACATACAGAACCCAGTTTCCACAAAAACTGCTCGAAGGGAGCTTCACAAATCTGGATTCAACAGAAGAGCTGCAATTAGAAAACCTCTGCTCTCAAAGACAAAAATGTTTCAAAGAATTTAGAGTGGTGTAGAAACCACCAGAAATGGTCCCTCGAAATGTGAACAAAAATTAAAAACGCCGTTTTTAATCTTTGTTCAGTGTGCTGTATTTTCTCATCTGCTTTCACACGACTGTTTCTGGGATATGGAAAACTATGTTTTAAAGGAACATTAAAGGTTAAATTTTAATTGAGCCAGAAGGACTGCGGACCGTCTGTTTGTTCAAGTTACCTATATGGAATTTTTCTCCTCAAGTCCGGAGTGATAGGTCGTGCACCCTTCAGGAATCAATATATGGTGAGTCACAGTGTTCATTTATTTATTTATTTTTGTATATTTGTAAACTGTATATATGTATTATCTCTCATTAAATCAACACCTATTTTATTATATTCTGGTGTGGTGTCATTCTTTGACCATCTTAGAGTTAACTTGTTATGAAAACGTTTGCATACAACAACATAGGCTCTCCTTTGAAGCTCTGAGTTTGGTGTTGGACAGCTGTCTAGGCAAGTGGGCTTACTACATCTCCAACTTTTACTTTAAGGCCAAGGCACCACGGTGCAAAAAACGCTTTTTGTTGCAGATTTTGGTGTGGTGCTTTTTTTTTTTTTTTTTTTTTTTGTTAGCCAAAGCCAGGGGTGAATTGAGCAGAATGTAGAAATACTTCCTATACATTTCCTATTTCTTTTATAGTAGCATGGACTTTCATCCATGTTATCCTATCAGAGTATACTTTACTTTTGCTCTCTAATCGTCACATATAAGGAAAATATGATACTCCTCTGAGCCTTATGCCTCTGAACATAAGGGTACACTTGCTATTGACTGTGTGTAATCCCTACATTTTATAGAGCTTTTTTTTTTTTTTTTTTTTTTCTTTAAAAAAAAAAAAAAAAAAAAAAATATCCAGCTTCTAAGCAGATTTTTGACCCTTCCAGTTCTGGGGATTTTATGAAGATATGTATATGCAGGTGTAGGCCTTAATGATCTAAGTGAACTTTTAAATCTTATTTTTAGCAGATGTGGTGCATATAACCTTTGTTTGGTTTCAACTTTTAGTAATGTAAATTAGCATTTATTTATTTTACATAAACCATACACTTTATATCAAAACTGCACAAAGGCGCCTGTTCGTATACATTTTGACAATGTTGCATGTGTCTATTTTCAAAAGATATATAGTTATGTGGGGTTACTATAATTTTTAATGCTGCAATTTAGGTTTAGGTTAGTTTGTCCCTCTCAAAGTTTGAAAATTGCCCTGGCAGACAGAGCTGCAACATATCCGAAAAACCCCGTCAGCAAAAGGGTTAAAATGTACATGTAGTTAAACATTTTGTAAATAAATACTACAGGTGAATATTAGAAACTTTTTTAATTATATCTTAGTTAAGAAATAGGTTTCATTGTCAACAGAGAAAGAGGACAGAATTACTTTTTCATATTAGTCTATAGAGAGGCTGTTGAACATCAGATATAAAATCAAGCATCTGGGACAAAGAGCTGAATCACTCGGACATAACCAGTCCTCCATTGCAGCATTTTACTCTGCAGGAAAAGGTCAGCTGAATCAAAATCACATGAGGCACTGGAGGTCATAAAGCAAATTTTAATAACACAATTTGGTGCAGACCAGTCAAGGGGTTTTTTTCCGGGGGAAAAAAAAAAAAAAGGTCTGTTAATGCCATTAATGGGTTAAAGTGGACCATTCATGGGTTTGGGCAAAGGCAGTTCTATATACTGCAGGAAAGCAAACAGTGCGCTGAATTCAGCGCACTGCCTGCTTTCCCGATCTGTCTATAAGTGCCGGTACTGTAGCTCTTTACAGTCAGAAGGGCGTTCCTGACTGTCTGTCAGGAACATCCTTCTCCACAGCAGCGCCTATAGCACTGTGCTGTGTGAGCGAGGAACAACACCCCCTGCCTCTGCTCACAGTGCTCGCCCATAGACGAGTATTATCAGGAGGGGAGGGGGGTGTTCCAGACTGTCAGGAACGCCCTTCTGACTGTAAAGAGCTACGGTACCGGCACCGATAGCTCTTTACTCGGGTCACAAATCGGGAAAGTCAGTGCACTGTTGGCTTTCCAGTAGTATATAGAACTGCCTGTGCCCAAATCCATGAAAGGTCCTCTTTAACCCTGCTGTTCTGTTCGGTCAAAAATGACAGAATTTGAAATGTTATTTTTTAAAATATTAATTATGCGGTTCTGAAACTTGTGGTTCATTGACTTTTCCTCATGAGGGGTTCTTACTAATAGCAGTTTTTATTTATTTTTTGTTTACTTTTTTCTCCACATCTTTTTCTACACTTGTACTGTTTGATCAAAAATGACCGATATCCTTTTATACTAATCTCCAGCCATTTTTTGAAAAAAAAAAAAAAAAAAAAGTTATCTCATTTTGGTCTATATAGTTCATCTACTACGATTTATCAATTTATCGAGGTCCTTTTGGTCCATGCAGAATTACACATACATACATTTTCAAATTATGATACTGTGGATGGATTCCTTTCCAGTATAGTTATATGTGTTGTTCTTATAGAAATGGTTCAAATCAGTTGTCAAACTTTCACATGGTAAAATGTGAATTATTTGTCTTAGCTGGTTCCTTGTATTAGCTGGTTCTATTATCTAATGATGACCTGAAAAGAGCACTAATAAATTATGTCTGTCAAAATGTGTTTGTTTTACTTTGGGCTGCTAAAGGGGGTGTTTTAGCTTATCAGTATACAAGTACAATACTATTCTATACAGTTACTTCACTTTCAATACAACTTGAGAGAACATAGAGAGAAAGCACACGAGACAGCTCTGAAAACTCATCTTTACATATACAGTGGGGCAAAAAAGTATTTAGTCAGTCACCAATAGTGCAAGTTCCACCACTTAAAAAGATGAGAGGCGTCTGTAATTTACATCATAGGTAGACCTCAACTATGAGAGACAAAATGAGAAAACAAATCCAGAAAATCACATTGTCTGATTTTGTAAGAATTTATTTTCAAATTATGGTGGAAAATAAGTATTTGGTCACCTACAAAATCAAGATTTCTGGCTCTCACAGACCTGTAACTTCTTTAAGAGTCTCCTCTTTCCTCCTGTAGTAATGGCACCTGTTTAAACTTATCAGTATAAAAAAACACCTGTGCACACCCTCAAACAGTCAGACTCCAAACTTCACTATGGTGAAGCACCAAAGAGCTATCAAAGGACACCAGAAACAAAATTGTAGCCCTGCACCAGGCTGGGAAGACTGAATCTGCAATAGGCAACCAGCTTGGATTGAAGAAATCAACTGTGGGAGCAATAATTAGAAAATGGAAGACATACAAGACCACTGATAATCTCCCTCGATCTGGGGCTCCACGCAAAATCTCACCCCGTGGGGTCAAAATGATCACAAGAACGGTGAGCAAAAGTCCCAGAACCAAGCGGGGGGACCTAGTGAATGAACTGCAGAGAGCTGGGACCAATGTAACAAAGCCTACCATCAGTAACATACTACGCCGCCAGGGACTCAGATCCTGCAGTGCCAGACGTGTCCCACTGCTTAAGCCAGTACATGTCCGGGCCCGTCTGAAGTTTGCTAGAGAGCATTTGGATGATCCAGAAGAGTACTGGGAGAATGTCCTATGGTCCGATGAAACCAAACTGGAACTGTTTGGTAGAAACACAACTTTTCGTGTTTGGAGGAAAAAGAATACTGAGTTGCATCCATCAAACACCATACCTACTGTAAAGCATGGGGGTGGAAACATCATTCTTTGGGGCTGTTTCTCTGCAAAGGGGCCAGGAAGACTGATCCGGGTACATGAAAGAATGAGTAGGGCCATGTATCGTGAGATTTTGAGTGCAAACCTCCTTCCATCAGCAAGGGCATTGAAGATGAAACATGGCTGGGTCTTTCAACATGACAATGATCCAAAGCACACCACCAGTGCAACGAAGGAGTGGCTTTGTAAGAAGCATTTCAAGGTCCTGGAGTGGCCTAGCCAGTCTCCAGATCTCAACCCTATAGAAAACCTTTGGAGGGAGTTGAAAGTCCGTGTTGCCAAGCGACAGCCCCAAAACATCACTGCTCTAGAGGAGATCTGCATGGAGGAATGGGCCAACATACCAACAACAGTGTGTGCCAACCTTGTGAAGACTTACAGAAAACGTTTGACCTCTGTCATTGCCAACAAAGGATATATAACAAAGTATTGAGATGAAATTTTGTTACTGACCAAATACTTATTTTCCACCATAATTTGCAAATAAATTCTTACAAAATCAAACAATGTGATTTTCTGGATTTGTTTTCTCATTTTGTCTCTCATAGTTGAGGTCTACCTATGATGTAAATTAGAGACGCCTCTCATCTTTTTAAGTGGTGGAACTTGCACTATTGGTGACTGACTAAATACTTTTTTGCCCCACTGTATGTAGCAGAAGAGGAACAGAGGAGAAGGACTTGCCAGCAGCTTCATGCACACATAGGAGAGGCATGAAGGACCTGACTACATAACCTGCAGGTCCTCAATACTATACCACTGTGTGGAGATCTACCTGACTACAGGAGGAGAAGGAGGGGGAAAGACTTAGAACCAAGTGCTATTTCTATTTATGTCAGTATGTCATATGTATATGTCAGTGTGTATGTATGTATGTATGTATGTATGTATGTATGTATGTATCTGAGTATATATGTATACCTCAGTGTGTGAATGTATTGTGTATGTATTATTGTTTATGAATACATTTTATTTTTTCATTCCACAGTATTGCTTTTTTGCATGATGAAAAAACGGATAGAGATGAGCGAATGGCGTTCGATCGAATTGGTATTCAATCGAATATCAGGCTGTTCGAGGTATTTGATTCCAATCGAATACCACGCGGCAAATGCACTACAAATTCGTATCCCCTCCCACCTTCCCTGGCGCTTTTTTTGCAGCAATAACTGTGCAGGGGAGTTGGGATAGGAAGTAGGAAAACGTAGGCATCGGAAAAAAAAAAATCGGAAAAAGTAATTGGCTGGCTAAATCAGGTGACCTCCACTTTATATGAATAGTGTTTTTCAGATTCGGTTCATATGAGACTGTGTACTATGTGACTGTGAGACAGGGATAGATGTACTGGCAGGGTTAGCTAGGAATTAGCTTTATTTAGGTAGGAATCTTAAACAGCTCTTTGGGGCTCTATATACCTTCCTTGCCTACCCGAGTTACATGCAAGAGTACGGTCAATGCAATCCTATGGAAAAAAGTCAGCTCCCGCATACCGCAAGCTGCCAGCGATCCCGACTAGCATATGGTGCGCTGCCACGATGTGTTTACATTGAACTTACTCTCGCATTTAGCTCGGGCTGGCAAGGTCTCATCACTTTGAAACTTCACCTGCAAGCACATCTCGTGGCAGCCCATTATATGCTAGTCGGGATCCCTGGCAGCTTGCGTTATGCGGGAGCTGCCTTTTTCTCATAGGATTGCATTGACCAGCGTTGACTGGCCGAATGCCATACAGTGTACAGCACTGGCCAATCAACGCTGGTTCTGCCGGAGGCTCATCTGTGAGGAGGCGGAGTCTAAGACCGATCCACAGCAGTCTCCACTGTGGTCCGATTTCAGATGTAGCAGAGTTCAGCACACAGCTCTGCTACAATGTCAGGTATAGCAGAGTTGAGGGCACAGCGGGAGCTGACTTTTTCCCATAGGAATGCATTGACCAGCGTTGATTGGCCGAATGCCATACAGTGTACAGCATTCGGCCAATCAACGCTGGTTCTGCTGGAGGAGGCGGAGTCTAAGATCGGTCCAGGGTCAGGGGATAATCATAAACATTAGGGAGAGCGTGTGCCTATGTATGGAGACTTACAAGTCATTTCTGCTCTGCTAGGGATTCTGGGTAAAAAATATGCAAATCTATTCTCCAGGATGTAATTAGGAGAACAGTGCCTCTGTACACTGCCTTCTAGTGTATGATTATCCCCTGACCCTGGTCTATAGTCTCTCACTCTGCCAAATTAGTATCCCTACGCTATGCTGACTAGGTCCAAAAGACCAAAACAGCGCTGTCCATAGCTGGGAATCTGTTCCTTTTGGAATAGAAATACTAATTTGGCAATAAACCCCGCATCATGTCAGTAGGCTTATTAACTGAGTCATGCATGATGTTAAGGGGGCAGGCCCCTAGAGGGCAGTGTACAGAGGCGCTGTTCTCCTAATTACATACTGGAGAATAGATTTGCATATTTTCTACCCAGAATCCCTAGCGGAGCAGGAATGACTTGTAAGTCTCCGTACACCTATGTAGGCACATACTCTCCCTAATGTGTATGATTATCCCTTGACCCCGAAACATTATATGTGTATAGTAGAACCGAACAGAACAGCAGGGTTAAGTGCAACCAAATACCTTTAGCTGTGTTTTGAGAGATTTCTGGGTTTCTCTGGCAGCGCCTAGTATCTTATGCATTTGTTTATGAGGTGTAGCTTCCTGCTGCTTTAGCTGATACAATGCATTATGGTATTTGAAGGCTCTCGCACCATCTATCTCTCTAACACCCCCTCCCTGTCTCCCTAGTTATCCCACCCTCTATTAGCCCTTCCTAACTAATTCAGCCCACCACTCCTACCCAGTTATACTTACCTGTCTTCTTCCTGTCCAGATTTCCGCCTGTGGGGGAACAGCTACCTCTTCTTTGATTCTGCCAGTGTCTCCGCAGCAGTCTCCGCACTGTGCAGTAGCCTTCACTGCATCTCATCTCTTTTGTTCATACATGGGCAGCTCATTCGGACTCCCACATTTACACAAAAGAGATGGAGTACGTCAGCTACAATGCAAAGTCAGGACTCCGGCTCTTTTGTGCACACACGGGCTGATGTCACAGAAGGAGGAGGAGCAGTTCCCTGCAGGAGGAAGTGAGGAAGGAAGAGAGGCAAGTATAATGGGGTGGAGAAGGGTCAGAAACAGGAAAATGGATCATCACCAGATAAATCAGAAAATGTACTTGAGGCGGTCATGTGAGTGAGTAGAATAGCCTTTATAAAAGGCTAATTTAATGTGGCTTCATTTAAAAATGCAGATATAGGCAACTATACATTTTTAATAAATTATGTAATTTAGAAAGTAGGTAGGGGGAGGGTGTTTAAGTTAATATACGGATTTCTATTTATCCCTCACATCCCCTTTAAGTCTTTTTTTTCAAACCACTGTAATGAACAATTTTCCACAAACAATTAGTTAATTATGTGGTAAGATCCTTTTTCTTCTGCCCCCCCCATCAGATTAAACAAAAGGAAAAAGTGTCAAATCTTATATTCATCCATAAATGTGCTGACACATATAGCTAGACAAGCATTTATAATAAGGACATAATCTTACCTTCTTCTACAACCTCTCCTACAAAAACTTTAGCAATACCAGACATAGCGATGACAACATTCTGAGAGACAGAGCAACCAGTAATGGACTGAATGAGCTGTGAAAAATGAAATTGAAAAAACTAAATTGATTATATCAAGAGAAAGCAAGATACATATTCTAAAAATAAATTACACACACTTACACACTCCCCTTTGTGGGGAATCTTTCTACACTGCAAAGTTGTACACAGATATATATACTGAATAAACCTTTTGTGAAACTAAGATAACAGACTCCCTTTAAGAGCTACATGAAGTCTATCACAGCAAAAACACATTTTTAACTTTATAAAGGCTGTTCTTCTCGCCACCATTCTTCTATGCAAATCATGCTCAGGGAGCTCCGAGCACACCATCCTCATCATTGGAACGCCGCTTCCATTAACAGTTATTAATGCTCACTGCATAGTTTTCTCCTCCTCTTCACTGCATAATAAAGGTGACAATACGATAATGATGATGGTGTGTTGGAGCGCAGGGGCAACGCCGCCCCTGAGCATGATTTGCATATGGGAATAAAACTTGTTTTTAGAAGAACAGCAACGAGCAGAAGATAAATAAAGGTAGGAGTAGAATAACCTTTATAAAGGCTATTCCAACATGGAGTCATTTAAAAATTAGTTTTTTGAATGATAGACTCCCTTTAAAGGGGTTTTCTGAGGACAGGTCATCAATATCAGATAGTTGGGAATCAGAACCAAGCACTTCTACATATCAGCTGTTCACAGCAGCCGATATGCAGAGAATGGAGCAGGAAACTTTGAAAACTACCACATTTTTGTGCTATACGATCGATACAACTAAAGATGCGCTCCAGACTTAGAGAAGAAAAATAGGGGGGAAAAAGTAAAACACTGAAAGCAGAGGGGCCAGTGGTGTCGGAGGAAGTGATGGACTAGTTTAATGCCTATGGGGCTAGTCTTATGCTTATTCTAGCACAAAAAAGAAAAAACTAACGCTCTACTTGGTTACACAGCATGGATTTGAGGGTGTGGTTGTACAAAAAAAACACCCGACTGTTGTAGGTGAATATAAGGCAAAACTTTGAAAAATTCCAGCAATCCACTATTTTATAAAACTTAACTTTTACTCCATATAAAAATTAAATCCATGTTTTTAATTCAGCGCACTGTCGGCTTTCCCGTTATGTTCCCCAGGGGAGATGATATCGGTGCTGTTAGTGATAGCTCTTCACTGTCATAAGGGCGTTCCTTACAGTCTAGCTGGGAACGCTCCTCCTGACAGTACTCTGTCTAGCTCTGTACAGTCAAAGGGGGCGTTCTTTACTACTCAGCCACCACGCTTTGCAGTAAAGAACACCCCCTCTGACAGTACTGTCAGGAGGGGCCTTTCCAATTAGACTGTCAGGAACATCTTTCTGACAGTGAAGAGCACTGATATTTCTTACCCCAGTAAGCAAAGGAGTAAGAAAGGCAGGTGGGATACACAAGTGATTCAGATAAAAAAAGAAAATAAATCAATCTTCAGCCAGACACCAGTCTAGCACCTTTCTGTATGTGCCTCATAGGAACAGGAAATCACTGGGTGTGAGGGGCCACACGGTGGCTCAGTGGTTAGCACTGCAGCCTCGCAGCGCTGAAGACCTGGTGTTCAAATCCTGCCAAGGGCAAAAAAACATCAGCAAGGAGATTGTATGTTCTCCCCGTGTTTGCATGGATTTCCATCTCATATTCCAATGACATACTGATAGGGAAAAAAAATGTACAATGTGAGCTCTATATGGGGCTCACAATCTACATTAAAAAAAAATAAAAAAATAAATCACTGGGTGTGGTAGGAGAAGAGTTCCGTTTGAGATCAGTTTTCTGTCCCTATTAGGTCATGGGAACATCTTCCTGTGGTGCTGGCATGAAGGGTGACTGGGGAAAAACCCCTGGAACTTCCTGGATTCAAAGGAGCCTTCCAACTGGAGGACAGGAAACCAAACTGAGGTAGGTGGAGGTGTAGACTCTTATTATATATATTCCAAGTTTCCTGTCCCCGGGTGGTCACTCCTCCTCACATGGATACAGTCATGGACTAGTATAAATAATGGTTAAATACTAAATTTGGAAATATGAAAAATAAAGCCATAAAAACAGGACATATTCAGGACATGAACTATATTACCCTTTTAACGGCGGCTTTAGGGAAGGCAGATCGTCGGTACATCTCATAGCGATTCAGCTGTTCTTCTGAGAATGATGACACCAAAATTCTTAAGAGAAATTACAATAAATTTATCATTGTGGAAGGTCTGAAGATTTTTCACTCACTTTCAAAGGGCCACTTACTGCATTTTCTGAATTTCATCTTCATCCACTTTCTGCTTCTTTTCTCTTTTCTCCTTTACATCCATCTTTACTTTCTTAGCATTAAGAGTCTCAGATGATTCTCCTTCCAGCACTACAGCAGAACTTTCATCTGTTTTCATCTATCATAAGGAAATGCAAAGCAAGGCAGAAAACAAAAATATAAGGCATCTTTTCCATATAGTATATTCATCCACTGCCTACTAACTTAGATGCTGAGGCTGCAGCAATCATTCACCACTCCAAGGTTCCAAAGCCTGTCTGCTTGCTATCATGAACATATAGCTAGCACAGTCTTATTTTAAGCAGGTTAAAGGTATAATGTACCCAATTTTCTTTTTTTCATTTTTTGTATATAATCAACATTTATGTATATGATCCCAAATATCAACATACACAAAAGTAAATTAAATAACCTCTCTTTTCTTCACCACCATGTCATCCGTGCAATAGCCTGAAAGTTCATCTTTATCAGACTCCTCTTCAGCACTACAAAGAGGTTTTCAAAATAACATGGTTGAGTCTAGAATGGAGTAGGTTAAATCAGGTGTGTTGTGGATCCAGTATGTGGCACTACCTTGGCTCTGGGAGTGATAGCTCGGAATAGAGGTATTTTCGGGTGATCCATTCTTTAAGCAGAGGCAAACAATGTTGTTCTTACTTGAAAACCTGCCTTGTGCAATGTGGATACAGGAGGTAGTACCTCATACTGACACAGGAGGCAGCGACACCTGTGAGATCCACGACATACCAGACGACTTTATCCACTCATTCTAGCATCTACCAAGTTGACCACTGTGCTATTTATTTAGTTCTTTTACTTATAAACCACTATCATATTCTGCAGTGATTTACAGATATTGTCAACACTGTCCTATATACGGTTCACAAATCAAAATTCTGTCTTTGGAGTGAGAGAGGAAACCTACCCAAACACAGGTAGAATATACAAACTCATTGCAAATGTTGTTCTTTGCTGGATTTGAACCAAGGACTACAGTGCTACACCAATGTTAACCACTGAGCCACCATGCTGCAACTCAGTTCTTGGCTGAAAAAGCTTGTGCCCATTGTTGTCCAATAAATGCTCAGTTGGGTATAAATCTGGCAACTGGACAGCTCCAAGAATTGTAATCTGACATGGACATTCATGGGATTTTTGTAGAGAAAAATGCAAATTGAAAGCCCTGCCAATAAAAGGTAACATGTGGTGACTGAGATGGAATAACTAAGAAAGATCTTTTCTAACTAAGTAATCTTTTAACTGGGGTCCTCCTTGACCTAAACATGGTCTAAACACCAATTAAGTGGATGCCACACAGCATAAAGCCCCCTTACCTGACCCACACATTATTTAATGCCCCCCTTTATGGCTCCACATGGTATAAAACACCCTTAACTACCAACAAAATGACATAATGCTCCATTACTGGCCCCAAGCACAATAGAACTCCACTTTTCTGAAATGTCGCATGGTATAATGCCCTCCCTTTCCTTTCACCCACACAGTATAAAACCACCAACAACCGCTTTCCTGGACCACCACATAGTGTAATGCCCTCCCCCCTTAATAACCTCCAAATAAATATACTGCCTCCATGTTGAACCCCATACAGTATGTTGCCTCCTCAGTTAGTATCTATATAGTAATTGCATCCTTTAGTGGCATCAATGCACTAAGCACCCCCTCGTACAGGTATGGCACCCCCATATATTTAGTTTCTGATACTCAGTCCTGCCCATGGCCTCCTTTCACCAGGGGACTTTATGCACCGCATATCACATCCAGAAA
Source organism: Leptodactylus fuscus (assembly GCF_031893055.1). NCBI lineage: Eukaryota > Metazoa > Chordata > Amphibia > Anura > Leptodactylidae > Leptodactylus > Leptodactylus fuscus. Next base: position 104,795,124 of record NC_134266.1, on the reverse strand, counting down.
CTGAACAAGGTTGAGGCTTCCTGGAGGCTTAACACTGAAGCTGAAGTGGTGGAGTCCGGCGACAGCAGTGGAGATCGCTAATAGAATAGCAACTACTACCTGCAGAAATCAAATAGTTTATTAAAAAATAAAGGAACCCGAAAAGGGCCTGGTCACAGAGCCCAGAGAAGGCCCTGCCTCATATAATGACTAGGAATGACCGATTGTTGTATGCCAATTGAATCCCCAGATCATCACAACAGCAGTTAGGACAGTATCACTCCACAGCGAAGGAAGGATTGAAGGGTGCGCTTCACTAGAATCTAGCCATGAGGGTCATTCCAATTCAAGTGATCCAAAAATGAATATTTTTTTTTACCTGAAGTCTTTAGATTTTTTAAAAAATTTTATGAAGTACAACTTAAAGGGGTTGGCCACTTTCAGACCAATATTGACAAACAAATGTACAATAAAAAGATACACAATTTTCCAATATACTTTCTGTATCAATTCTTCACGTTTTTCTAGATCTCTGCTTGCTGTCATTCATTCTGTTACTTCTACAGGATAAAACTCTGACCATAATCATGTGATTTACGGTCGGCATGTCCGACTTCGTGTCCAGTTAAAAAAAACAAAAACGGTTTCGCCGGAGAGCACAAAACGCTCATCGGCGCTCACGGCTGGACACTTTCCAAACCCAATCATTTGAATGGGTTTGAAAAATGTCTGCAGGTTCCCGTTTCCTGCAGATGCAGGAACGATCGCTTACTGACAGAGTTGTCGGCCTGTCCTCTGCTCTGCATTTACTGTCTATCCCTGTTCATTCTCAGGTTGAGCCCTAACAAAGCTTTCTCCTCTGTCCTCTCCTGCTAAGGTAGGGTTCACACTACCACTGGTGTCTGTTAAACCCCTCCGAAAAACAGACACCTATCATAACGGACACAAACGAACAGTAACTAATGACTATCAGTTGCCCATAGACCTCAAAGGATAATAAAAAAAAAAAAAAAAGACACTTACTGCCCGTTTCTTCGAACAGACAGAAAAGTCCTGCATGTAGAATTTTTCCGTTCGCTTGAAAAAACGGACATGGTTGTAAACGGACACTAAAGGACACAAGATAAAATCCCATTAAAATGAATAGAAATTGCAAAAGGACCAGCGAGTGTCTGTTGCTAAAATCATGTACGGACAATAACCATGGACACTGCAGAGCGGACACCAACGGTAGTGTGAATACCACCTAAGCTGTAACATAATAAAATAATGCAGTAATATCTAAAAATCATGGATTATTTGGTAAATATAGACCCCCCACACTTTTAGACCACAGGCTGAACAGATCTGAATTCAAGTTATACTTTAAAATATGATCCCATCGCGATCCCAACTTGAATTTTGGTACAGATGTGGCTCGGAACATAGCAGGCACATGTGCATTTTTGGAAATTTTTAAATTGAATGGTTTTTGGAAATGAGTTTTAAAATTTTGCGTTTGCAAAATTTAATCTTGTGACATATTTGGTGAAAGCCTGGACAGTTCTGAATAGAATAATGTTTATTTTGTTTCTCTTTTTTCTAGCCTGAGTTATGAGGGCAGGCAACACAGTAATTCGCACTTTTTCTGAACTTTGAAAATCAATTAAAAATCAAAAAAAATTTCTAGAATTTTCTTTTCTTCACATTTTGCATTCTCTGACACACTACTACCAAATAACAAAATCTCAAAAGAATTAAAAATATAGAAGTAAAAAATCATTGGTTCACTTGACATGGAATGACCCACTGAGTTTTTTTGCAGGCGGATTTTGACACTTACTTCCAGTCGCCCAAAATCAGACAATGGTCATGTGATGGTCACACAGCTCAATACTGTGACAACACACTAAACCTCTGTCAAACAAACCCCTTTCCAAAATACGACATGGTAATACATCGGATGTTGGGTACTTAAATATGGCAGCCACCAATAGCTGCCAGATCTTTGCTTTATTAAACAGCAAAGATCTGAAACTTTTTCCCCATGGCACATGGGCACCGCTATTTTGGAGCTCCTAAGATTGTCTCAGCATTACTTCTACTATAGGCTGCTCGATGCAGCCTGTAATAAAAGTGTCAAGGTTGCAAATACATCAATCACAAAAACATTGTTATCCTAAAAACTAAATGCTGTATAATTATTTAGGTTTGAAACGGAATACGATATTACGTGACAAGATGGCGCCTGCACACGGGTTTTCACTGAAGGTGGCCCAGAAATCGAAAATCAACTATCAACATATCTGGATACAGCTATGATATGCCTTCTTGTCCCAGGTTGAAACTAAAATCATACGTCTATGCTGGCATCTTGTAATCCATTGTTGTCTGGGGGACAATAGTCCCACTTCAGCTCATTTGATTCCTTTTGGTGGGAGACAATGGACTGTCTAGTAATAGAGACAATACAATGGACAAGGACTATGAATAGACAATTCAAGAGGATATCTCTAAACAATGATGGAAAAACCAGCTAGACTGTTATAAAGCATGAACAGATTTATTTATTATGCTTACTTATATAGCGCCATCATATTCCGCAGCGCTTTACAGACATTGACAGTCACTGTCCCATATAGGGCTCACAATCTACATTCCCTATCAGTATGTCTTTGGTGTGTGGGAGGAAACCGGAGTAGCCGGAGGAAACCCACGCAAACACGGGGAGAACATACAAACTCCTTGCAGATGTTGTCCTTGGCAGGATTTGAACCTAGGACTCCAGTGCTGCAAGACTGCAGTGCTAACCACTCAGCCAGCGTGCTGCCCATGAACAGATAAAATTCTATCAGAGACAGTAAATCAATTAACCCCCAGTACCCTTACACACCTAGTGGCTGGGAAGTGGATGGAGCCCAGAACTAAGCCAAAGAGTACGCCCATATGTATATACAAAATAAAAATTCAAATCGCTCCCCTTCCCCTAGAATACATATAAATGAACACAATTACTGTAAAACACATACATATTACGTATCCCTATGTCCAAAAATGCCTGATCTACAAACTCAAAAAAAGTTTTAGCTTTTCTTTTTTTTTTACTATTTCGCCTCTGATAAATAAAATAAATAAATAAAACGTGATCAAAGCAATAAACATTCCCCATAACGGCATAACTAAAAAGTACACCTGGCTCCGCAAAAAAGATGCCCTATGCATCCCGATACTACGAAATATAAAAATAAATTTTGGGTGTCAGAATATGGCGACTTTAAGATTTGAATTTTGGTTAAAATGTAAACAAAATGGAGTTAAAATGTAAATAACACCATGTAAATTTGGTATCCTCGGAATCGTATCAAAACATAGACTACAGGTGACATGTTATTTTGGCAGCATATTCGTAAAAATGAAGCCCATAAGAAAGTTGCTCCAATTCCACCCCATTCGGATTTTTTTCCAACTTCCCAGTTCATTGTATTAATGATATCATTCTGAAGAACAATTTGTCCTGCAAACATTAAAGGGATTCTACCACGGGAAAATGGCCGCTAACAATACTGTGCAAGCGGCCATTTTCCTGTGACGTGTGCACCTGCACTGTCTGCTCTGCTAGGAGTTATGAGCCTGCGCCGGAAGAAGACATTGAAGATAACGCAGCAGACGAAGAAGGAGGCGGTGCTTGGAGACATTTCTCTGGCAGCGGTGGGGACTCCCTCATCGCTGTTTGAGCGCTGGGGCCCGCCCCCATCGCTGCAAGGGAACTCATTTGCATACCGGTAAAAACCGGTATTTCTGAGGAACGGGTGCAGCAGAGACCACGTCTAAAGGTAAGAGACGAATAGCCTTTCTAAAGGCTATTCCGACGTCTTATCCACAAAAATAAAGGTTTTAATGGTAGAATCCCTTTAAGCCCTCATATGGCTCTGATAGCGGAAAAATAAAAAGTTTATGGGGTTTGGAGGGGGGGTTAAATTAAAAAAAAAAAAGAAAATGTTTCTGTATGAGGAATATCAGTAAGTTTAAACAGCAGAAATCCACTGCCGAAATCTTCCCGTTCCTATTACCTATTCCCTACTCTCATTCAATTCAATTACATGGGAAGTTCAGGCAGAAAGATAGAACAGGAGTGTTTTTATTTCGGGGTAGCATAGAACAAGTCATTTCCTCCCATATAAATAAATAGGAGGCAGATTCTGTAACAAAAGCTCGGTCATGCAGAAATCAAAGGGTAACATAACGTCATGAGAGCTCATACATCACATACTTACCGATAAGGTGAAGCTGTCATGGCATTAATACAACAGCATGAACAGATCCAAGGCTGTAATATGAATAATCAGCACAAAAGCAAACCACCCGCTGCCCCGGAAACCGAGCCAAGAACGTGTCTCCTCCGCCATCACTCACCTCCTGTTCCTTTCCCTCCACTTTTCCCCGAGGTTCCCCGATATCTTCGGATAACGATTTCCCTTCTTGGGAACACACTGCAGACTCTGTAGCCTCCATAGTTGTGTCTAGGAGAGTTGATATGACGTCACGGGAAGGGGCGGCGTCTCCTGGATTATAGTTCCACACAATACAGGAAGCTGGAGAAGTGCACGTGTGGCTTGTGGGTCGTTGCTAGAGTGAAGTTGCTCCTGGTAGGGATGATGTCACAGGAAGAGGCGGGGTCGCTCTGAGGAGGGTGGAGTCTCGTCCATCACAGTTCTGTGTTGTGTAGAGGAAGTTGGAGTCTAACGCATGTAGATGGAGAACAGACAGTAGTGAAGTCTGTTTTGTAATAATGCATGATGGAAGGGGAGAGATAGGATTGCTTTACATGAGACTGCATGTTGGAGGAGTCTGAAAAGAGAGTGATGTCTTACATGGGACTGTAGCCTGCAGGGTATGGGGAATTCGATTGATGTTTAGAGTGGGTAAAGGCTAAATACTAGACGGCGTAAGGACCTTCTGACGTCACAAAGTCACATGACCAGATAGGCGTGTCTTTAATTGTAAGCAGGACCTTCCACTGTATTCTGTGTAGTGGAGCAACATGGTAAGCTGCGAGGTGCACGATTTAGTAAAGGGGGAAGATACAGTAGGTGGACTGCAGGGAGTAGTGTAGAGGGGAAGAGATGTGGGGTTTGAGGGGAGAGATGTGGGGTGCATGGTGGACTGGGGGGAGGTGTGGGGTGCCTGGTGAACTGGGGGGGGGGGAGGAGTTAGAGCTCTGTTACTTGAGGGGATGACAAGCTATGGTTGATGCTTGGTGGATTTAGCGTAAGTTCACACAGGTTTTCTTGGGCAGGATTTTGAGGCCGTATCCGCCTCCTGACCATACAGACAGCTACCATTGAAACGAATAGGAGCCTGTCTGTTCTTTTTTTCTGGGAGCTCCCGGAAAAAAGAACGGATATGCTCATTCTTCAGGCGGAGTCACCTCGCGACATCCGCCTGAAGACACTCCCGACTAGGCCCATTCATTTGGACCTAATCCGGAGTGGAGTGCGCAACTGGATGCTGGTGCACTGCACCGACATCCAGTTGCGGCTACCCGTATTTTGGACCGGAACCTGAGGCAGCCTCAGGTTCCGGTCCAAAATACCCCGTGTGAACCCGGCCTAAGGTTTGCATAAGAGGCACATAGAAACTCCTCCATTGGCGGTGCAGAGGTGATTGACAATGTGCTTTAGGTTAAAGCCCCACATAGGGGGCCACAGCCAAAAAGCCCTGCAGGACAAACCTCTGTGGAAACACATTGTTGTCTTCCCACAGCGCCTTTCACATAAAATGTCCAGAGTTTTCCTCTGCGGACTTTCCACTTTCGATATACTTATAAGGAGTCTGCCAGCGTTTCCATAGATATAGTTTCCATGTGCTGCAATGTATAAAAACTCCCCAGGTATTTTTCTGATATTTGTGGATGGGATTCACTAGACTCCTATCCACTTTGCGGGGACTGTAAACGCTGCGGTTTTTCCTGTGGTATTTCTGCCACATTGGGCTTCAGTTTTAAAAGACACATGGGGAGCTGTGGGAAACTTGTTTGGGGGGGCTCTGAGCTGTGGAGTGTTTATTAACACTATGGGGTGCACTAGAGAGATGTAGAATGCTTGTGAGGGGGTGCACAGGAAATATATGGATATTGGTGAAATGCTAGCATTGCGGGGGTAGACTTATAGCAGCTATCTGGTCACCACAAAGTTACCCCTCCCCGTGGACAACATGCACAGGGGTGATAAGAGTTTGGGTGTTTTGCACACCAGTCTTAATGGAATGGCTGCTCTCTATCCATTTCAGTGTTTTCAGACCACTGGAGAAAGCCAAAGTATAAAATAATGCTTGTTGGGACTGGGCAAGCCCTTTAAGGTTCATGGGGGATAGTAACAGTGTGGGGGTAAACTGGAGGGACGTGGAGGACAGTGCGGTGCTTGTTAGTAATGTGGAGTACACTGGAGGGATAGTGCGGTGCTTGTTAGTAATGTGGGGATACGCTGGAGAGACTTGGGGGGGATAGTAGGATGATTGTTAGTAATGTGGGGTACACTGGAGGGACATGGGGGATAGTGGGATATACTTGGATGTAGTTATAGCTGCACTCATAAGTATCGGGTCTCCATTATACAATACTGTGAAGACCCAGTGGCTATGATGGCCGCCATCTTTAAAGGTCTGGCATGTACTATTACGGATGTCGGGAAGGGGTGCAATTATTTAAAGGGATCCTATCATTTAAACGCATTTTTATATGACTAACACGTCGGAATAGCCTTAAAGGGATCCTATCATTTAAACACTTTTTTTTTTCTAGCTGACACATCGGAAAAGCCTTAAGAAATGCTATTCGTCTCCTACCTTTATCCGTCGTCTCCGGCCTGCCATTCAGTAGAAAAACCGGTTTTTGCCTGTATGCAAATGAGTTCTTTTGCAGCACTGGGGGCGGGCCCCAGCGCTCAGACAGCACTCAGGCATCCCCAATGCTGCCAGAGAAATCTCTCCAGCGACCCCTCCATCTTCAACAGCAACCGCCTCTTCTGCGTCTTCTCTGGGGTCACACTCCATACAACTACAGGAGCGTACTGAGCATGCGCGCATAGCGGCCTCCAAAAAAATGGCCGCCGGCCAGCCTGTGCACTCGGCTCTTGCCTGCGTCCCAATGGCAGAACAGACTGTGCAGTCGCGGGAGTGTGACCCCAGCCGGAAGAAGACGTAAAAGAGGTCGTTGAAGATGGAGGCGTCGCTGGAGAGAGTTCTCTGGCAACATTGGGGACGCCCCCAGTGCTGTGAAAGAACTCATTTGCATACCAGTAAAAACCTGGTATTTCTACCGAACTGCAGGCTGGAGACGACTGATAAAGGTAGGAGACGAATAGCCTTTCTTAAGGCTATTCCGACGTGTCAACTAGAAAAAAAAAGTGTTTAAATGATAGGATCCCTTTAAGAAAGGCTTTTCGTATTCTACGTTTCGTTGTCTTATTCGCGCCGCTGTTCGCCTGAAATCTTGGTTTTTGTCGGTATGCAAATGCTTTCTCTCGCAAAACTGGGGGCGGCCCTAATGCTGCGAGAGAACTCTCTGCAGCGTCGCCTCCACCTTTGTCAGCAACGGCCTCTTCATCTTCTTTCGGCGCGCGGTGGGTCAAAATTCAACGCATGCGCAAGTCAGCTCTGCCAGCGGGCCTCGGGCAGAGCCAACTTCACATGTGGGTGGCCCTTTTTTTGTGGCCACTTACACGAGCAGGCGCAGTAAGAACTCCATAGAACTACAGGAGTGTACTGCACCTGCTCGCATAAGCGGCCACAAAAAAAATGGCCGAGGCCCACTGGCAAAGCCGACTTCTGCATGCGTTGAATTTTGACCCACCGCGAACTGGAAGAAGATGAAGAGGCCATTGCTTATGAAGATGGAGGTGACGCTGGAGAGAGTTCTCTCGCAGCATTGGGGACGCCCCAGTGCTGTTTGTGCGCTGGGGCCCGCCCCCAGTGCTGCGTGAGAACTAATTTGCATACAGACAAAAACAGGATTTCAGGCGAACGGCGGCGCGGAGAAGACAACAAACGTAGGAGAAGAATAGCTTTTCTTAAGGCTATTCCGATGTGTAAGGGGGCGTTCACACTACCGTCTGAGTCCGACAGCTAGTGTCCGCTGCTAATGTCCGTGCAAAATCTTGTGCAGGCATTAGCATTGGGCACTAGCTGTGTCTGTGACATTTTGCATTGATTTAAATGGACATAGGGTGCGCTCTTTTACAATCAGTGCCTGTCCTTAAGTGTCTGTTCCCAAAGATGTCCGACTTTTCAAGCGGACAGCAAAACTCGACATGTAGGTTTTTGCTGTCCGCTTGAAAAGTTGGACATCTTTGGGAACTGACAGTTAAGGACAGACACGGACTGTAAAAGAACACACTCAATCTCCATTTAAAGTGGTACTCCCACGTCGCATACTTACCCGTCTTCGTTCCTCTAAAATCTTCTGTCTTCCGGCTTTGTCTCGTCATTGGTGGGCGGGGTCACATATGCAAAGCCAAGCGGTGAGATGCCACCGGCCCTGCATGTGCGCTCATACACCAGTCTAGCCTTCACAATGCAAATACAGACCCGACACCCTGCGGGTCTGTATTAGCATTGTGAAGGCTAGACTGATGTATGAGCTTGCACGCAGGGCCGGCGGCATCTCGCCGCTTGGCTTTGCATATGTGACCCCGGAGCGGAACAGCATCGCTTCTGCCGCTGCTGTCTTCATGCAGGGCAGAAGCATAGCGATGTGCCTGTGCCGGCGTCTAACAGTCCCCAGCATCCGCCGGGGAGTTAGATGCCGGCACAGGTGAAGCCAGCAACATCGCTATGCTTCTGCCCTGCATGAAGACAGCAGCGGCAGAAGCGATGCTGTTATTCCGCTCCTCCGCCCCCCCCCCCCCCCGCCCCGGAATAGCAGCATCGCTTCTGCTGCTGCTGTCTTCATGCAGGGCAGAAGCATAGCGATGTTGCTGGCTTCACCTGTCCCCCAAAGGGTAAACTACCCCCCCCCTCCAGGCTCGCTCCCGTGTACTTAGCCCCTCCTCCCTCCCCCCTGAGAGCAGCAGACATATCACTTGACTCAGGAGCAGCTAGGTCAGGGCTGTCACCACAAAAAAATGAATAAAGTGAGATAGTGGCCAAACAAAGCAGTTTTGCTGAAGCATTGTATTTAGGAAAAGTCTTACATTCACATTTACAAGCATTATAGATAGGATCCTTGTGACGGGACAACCCCTTTAAAGCAATGCAAAATGTCTTTGCACGGACATTAGCAGCGTTCACCGATGGTAGTGTGAACGCTCCCTTATAGCGTTTGAATGATAGGATTCCTTTAAAAAGTGACCTCTGAGATTGTTCATGTTTTGCTGTTATTTTGTTGCTTTTACTTTGTGTATTTTTTATTTTTTTGCCCAAAAAATAAAATTTAATAAAAATAAGTGTAAATAGTGTTTTCTGAGTGTCATAACTTTAATAGTAAGAAATCCACCAATTAACTATATCTTACCTCACCCCCACCTCTTGTGTCACCAAAACGACTCTGACCCTCAAGGCACAACAAGATCTCTGCATACAGTAGTGGAAGACCTAGAACATGATGGAGTAAGGTTATGTTCACACTACTGTTATGCATGTCCATTACTGTCATCTGTCATAGGATGAGAGCAACAGACATAGATGGAGCCTCCTCATCCTCCTGCGTTTGTTCCCATTGAATAGAATGTTGGAAAAAAAAAAAAAACCATTAAGGACACCGTCTTCTGTCTCCTTTTTTCTGTCTCTTTTGTTTCCTCCGTTATTTTTGTAAAGGAAGGAAAATATCCGGTGCGCACAACTTATTTTCCAGTCAGAAAACTAAACATAAATGATGGGAGACTGAGGAAAGACGGGAGACTGAGGACAGACAGCGTCCATTATGTTGTTTACATTAGTGTTAACGGGAATGGTCACTGACTGTCTCTGTCCATTTCTCTGCTGCAGTTAATGTTCGTTGCTGTCATCCATCAACGGACATTAACAAGACCCCCGAGTATAATGATCGGTGGACCTGGAGAGGTAAGGGAACGTAACAAACCGTTACCACTAATGTAAACAACATAATGGACGCTGAAAAGACCCCAGAGTATTATAATTTTTTATGGGTGTCCACTATGGGCTAAAATACTGTGTGCAGGGGCCACTAAGGGACATAATACCGTGTGCAGGGGCCACTAAGGGACATAATACCGTGTGCAGGGGCCACTAAGGGACATAATACCGTGTCCAGGGCCACTAAGGGACATAATACTGTGTGCAGGGCTTACTAAGGGACATAATTGGGGGGGAGGGGGCATGTCAAAAGTTAGCCACAGGGCCCCGCCATTCCTAGTTACGCCACTACATTCACACCACACTGAATAATGGTCATGTCATCACATGGCAGCATTACATTCAATGAGTCTGTTCACATATCTGTGTCATGGACTGTCAAATAATACATGTTCTCTTTCCTCACAAATTTCATCATAAACTGACTAGATACTATATTATACCAGCTGAAACTTTCTCAGTACAGTATATAATACATGGATACAGTGTGAGATGGCTAAATACTATCACTGGAGAGGACCTCACCAGTATGAAACCTTGTAAGTGTAGGATACATGGAAAATGAAAACTCACACTTTTTGCTGAAAAATATTTTTACCGCTTTTTATTGTTGATTTCCAAACAATTGTTGGAATAATAAAGCTAATATGTGTCTTATTATTATCTTATAATTCTAATGATCTAATCTTGTCCCTTTATTGTGAGATTTACATACATTACTGAAGCCGGAGCCCAGTTATTATAAAGGTCCTTACAGAGAGCGGGGTTTAGCCAATTCACAATGAAGCAGCTAAATACTATAAGAGATCAGGACCGACCAATAGGGAGCAAAAATGGTCCCTACTAGAGATGAGCGAACACTTAAATGTTCGAGGTTCGAAATCTGATTCGACTGTTCGAACGGGTTTCAAACCCCATTATAGTCTATAGGGAACATATACTCGTTATGGGGGAAACCCAAATCCGTCTCAGGAAGGTCACCAAGTCCACTATGACACCACAGGAAATGATGACAACACCCTGGAATGACACTGGGACAGCAGGGGAAGTATGTCTGGGGGTATCTAACACACCCAAGTCCCTGTATTACCCCACTATCACAGCCTAACAACTACACACTTTACACACTCAATACCACCTCTCAGACCTCTTTCTTTCTGGAAGTGAGTACAGCCTGTCACCCAGCAGTGTATATTGTCCTTAGAGTGAGGAGAGCCTGTCACCAGCATTGTATTGGGTACTTGGAGCAAGAAGAGCCTTGCAGCAGCATTTTATTTGGCTCTTGTAGTGAGTTGAGGTTTGCACCAGCATTGTATTGGGTACTTGGAGTGAGTAGAGCCTTGCACCAACAGTGTATTTGTACCTTGAAGTGAGGAGAGCCTTGCACCAGCAGTGTATTTGGCCCTTGGAGTGAGTAGAGCCTTGCACCAGCAGTGTATTTGGCCCTTAGAGTGAGTAGAGCCCTCCACCAGCAGTGTATTTGGCCCTTGGAGTGAGTACAGCCTTGCACCAGCAGTGTGTATTGCCCTTGGAGTGAGGAGAGCCTTGCAGCAGCATTTTATTTGGCCTTTGTAGTGAGTTGAGGTTTGCACCAGCATTGTATTGAGTACTTGGAGTGAGGAGAGCCTTGCACCAGCAGTGTATTTGGCCCTTGGAGTGAGGAGAGCCTTGCAGCAGCATGTTATTTGGCCCTTGGAGTGAGTAGAGCCTTGCACCAGCAGTGTATTTGGCCCTTGGAGTGAGTAGAGCCTTGCAGCAGCATGTTATTTGGCCCTTGGAGTGAGTAGAGCCTTGCACCAGCAGTGTATTTGGCCCTTGGAGTGAGTAGAGCCTTGCACCAGCAGTGTATTTGGCCCTTGGAGTGAGGAGAGCCTTCCACCAGCAGTGTATTTGGCCCTTGGAGTGAGTAGAGCCTTGCACCAGCAGTGTATTTGGCCCTTGGAGTGAGGAGAGCCTGTCACCAGCATTGTATTGGGTACTTGGAGTGAGGAGAGCCTTGCACAAGCAATGTATTTGGCCCTTGGAGTGAGGAGAGCCTTGCACCAGCAGTGTACTTGGCCCTTGGAGTGAGTAGAGCCTTGCACCAGCAGTGTATATTGCCCTTGGAGTGAGGAGAGCCTGTCACCAGCATTGTATTGGGTACTTGGAGTGAGGAGAGCCTTGCAGCAGCATTTTATTTGGCCCTTGGAGTGAGTTGAGGTTTGCACCAGCATTGTATTGGGTACTTGGAGTGAGGAGAGCCTTGCACCAGCAGTGTATTTGGCCCTTGGAGTGGGTAGAGCCTTCCACCAGCATTGTATTTGGCCCTTGGAGTGAGTAGAGCCTTGCACCAGCAATGTGTATTGCCCTTGGAGTGAGGAGAGCCTGTCAACAGCATTGTATTGGGTACTTGGAGTGAGGAGAGCCTTGCAGCAGCATTTTATTTGGCCCTTGTAGTGAGTTGAGGTTTGCACCAGCATTGTATTGAGTATTTGGAGTGAGGAGAGTTTTGCACCAGCAGTGTATTTGGCCCTTGGAGTGAGGAGAGCCTTGCAGCAGCATTTTATTTGGCCCTTGGAGTGAGTAGAGCCTTGCACCAGCAGTGTATTTGGCCCTTGGAGTGAGTACAGCCTTGCACCAGCAGTGTACTTGGCCCTTGGAGTGAGGAGAGCCTTGCATCAGCAGTGTATTTGGCCCTTGGAGTGAGGAGAGCCTTGCATCAGCAGTGTATTTGGCCCTTGGAGTGAGTAGAGCCTTGCACCAGCAGTGTATTTGGCCCTTGGAGTGAGTAGAGCCTTGCACCAGCAGTGTATTTGACCCTTGGAGTGAGTACAGCCTTGCACCAGCAGTGTACTTGGCCCTTGGAGTGAGGAGAGCCTGTCACCAGCAGTGTATTTGACCCCAGTGGGATCTTTATTACAAAATTACATCCAGGTTGTTAAACATAGATTATAAACATTTTTATCAAAGTTCCAGAAACCGGAGATACTGTACCTCTCATGTTCGTTCAGTCTACAGGTCAGCATCTTCCAAGATCCACTGCGCATGTGAGCCGGAAGAGACCGCCAGGAAGTGTAGAATGGCGGTGGAACGCATATGCGTTCCACCAACCGGATACCAATCCTGCGTGTGCGTACAATGTCTCCACGGTGAAGCGCTCTGCGTTCCACTATGTAAGACAGCCTCATACCTACACATGAAATAACCACTGTACACAGAGATTGTGTACCAATATATATTGTCTGTTGTTACATATATTCACTTAATCCACAAGTTGGCATCTTTCAAGATAAACTGTGCTTATACGCCAAGAAATACCGCCAGGAAGTGTAATTCGGCGGTGGAATGCAAATGCATTCCACCAGCCAGAATCCACCCCTGCGCTTGCGTACATTATTTCCGCTGTGAAGCGCTAATGCTTTCTACCGCGTAAAACAAACGCATGCTCACACATAAAATATCCAATTTGCACAGATATTACCGGGACGTCTGATCATCTCGGGCATACACTGTGTGGTATTGTGTGAAGAGGCGTGTATCTAATCCTATGGCGTGTGGAACTGTGTGTAGATGCATGTATCTAATCCTACAGCATGTGGTACTATGTGCAGACGCATGTGGTACTGTGTGCAGATGTGCGTATCTAATCCTCTGGCGTGTGGTATTGTGTGCAGATGCGCGTATCTAATCCTCCCCGTGTGGTACTGTGTGCTGAGACGTGTATCTAATTCTCTAGTTTGTGGTACTGAGTGCAGAGGCATGTATCTAATCCTCCAAAGTGTGGTACTGTGTGCAGACACACGTATCTAATCCTCCCCTGTGTGGTATTGTGTGAAGAGGCGTGTATCTAATCTTACGGCGTGTGGAACAGTGTGTAGACGCGTGTATCTAATCCTACGGCATGTGGTACTGTGTACAGACGCGCGTATCTAATCCTCTGGCATGTGGTACTGTGTGCAGACGCGTGCATCTAATCCTCCCCGTGTGGTACTGTGCGCTGAGACGTGTATCTAATTCTCTGGCTTGTGGTACTGTGTGCAGAGGCATATATCTAATCCTCCAAAGTGTGGTACTGTGTGCAGACACACGTATCTAATCCTCCCCTGTGTGCAGACGCGTGTATCTAATCCTTCAGTGTGTGGAACTGTGTGCAGAAGCGCGTATTTAATCCTCTGGTGTGTGGTACTATGTGCAGACGCGTGTATCTAATCCTTCGGCACATGAAACCGTGTGCAGACGCACATATCTAATCCTTCAGTGTGTGGAACTGTGTGCAAAAGCGCATATTTAATCCTCTGTTTGTAGGACTGTGTGCAGACGCGTGTATCTAATCCTATGGCATGTGATACTGTGTGCTGATCTGTGTATCTAATCCTCTGATGCGTGTATCTCAGTTTGGATATCAGTGTTGTATTGTGCATGTGGAGTGACCGTGTGTATTGCAGTTGGAATATGAGTAATAGACTTGCAGGTTTGTATTGGCTAAGGGGGGGAGGGGGCATTGTGTTTGGAATGCTTTATCTCAGCAACGGTACGTCCGAGCGAGTTGGAGTCCCATCTTAAACCTTCCCGGATACCTGAAGTATCTCTGTACCAAATTTGGTGAAGATCGGTCCAGTCGTTTGGTTTGCATTAGAGAACAGACAGACAGACAAGAATTCATCTTTATAATATAGAGAGATAAAGAGAGAGAGAGAGAGAGAGAAATAATGAATGTAAGAAAATCAAACAATGATAAAAGTTTATTTAATATCGAAATTTAAGTAGCACAATAACATATGTTACATTACCACATACATTATTTCACCTAAGTATTGAAATACAAACTTTTGATAATAAATATGTGGAAATGCCTATATAAAAAGTAGAGCATTTGTAGATCCGCAGTTTAAGAAATTTCTCTAATTTATTGAGTTTTCAAGTTTTATTTGAGTGTTCTCCAATACTTTGGGTGAATTCTTTTCCATCTGGTGTCTGCAGCCTTTTAAGAGATGAATCCCGTCTAGTGAGTACGCCTCCCCATAATCCCTGAAAACCACCAGCAAGGGCTACTCGCTTCTCTATAAAATAAAGAAATACTGTTAGAAGTCTAAATAAAACACATGCATTTCTACATAAAAAATACAAGCATGACTTTTATTGTTTTTTATAATTCATATGATATGTGACTTTTTTCACAGTACACACCACTATTGCCACCATAGGTTAAGAAATTAATTGTCCTTAATGTATAACACAGGAAATATAGGATAACTGAAATTCCATGTAGAGAATCAGAAAGTAGAATTGTTACTCCTGTGGACAGATGAATTAAAAAAAAGATGAACACCACCAAATAGGTCTAGTTTTTTTTTTGCATAATTTAATAAAAAAAAAAATGGTAAATGAATAAATAATATATAGCGGTGACCTGTGGGCCAGATGAGTATAGGCTGGTAAGAATAAAAGATATGAAGAATTTTGCTGTGTAGGTGGCTAACCTCCTGGAGATATAGGATGCATCAATCTGTTCATCTGAACATTCCAGTGTCGGACATTAGTACTGGCTTGATGAAGTTTCCTCTGAGCCACCTAAATTGGAATAAAAATATTAATTTATACATTTGCAGAAAGGGAAGTTTAATCTAAAATATATGGCTAGATAAAATAATCAAATATAGAATAGAGATGAGCAAGTAGTATTCGATTGAATACCTGCCCTGCATAGATATTGGTGTAAAAAAGCGCTAGGGAAGGTGGGAGGGGCATCAAATTTTTACTGCGTTTACCATGTGGTATGCGACCGATTACTACTCGCTCATCTCTAATATAGAAATCTAAGAGAGATCAACAAAATTATAAATGCAATAACCATGGCTTACAATTTTTAAAACATTTGATATAATTTGTATATAAAGTAGAGCTGTGGTGGGTAAATAGTTGATTGAGATTACTAGTGGACTGAAGATTAGTAAATTAAAATGAAGCAAGAAGTAAAAAATAATCTGCTACAATATGAGTTGGTGTATAGACAACACATTAAGCTTCCTGTATAGGCCCAGACTGTGGCTGTTGGCCAAAAGTATTGGCACCCCTGCAATTCTGTCAGATAATACTCATTTTCTTCCAGAAAATTATTGCAAGCACAAACTCTTTGGTATTAATATCTTCATTTATTTTGCTTGCAATGAAAAAACACAAAAGAATGAAAAAAAAAAGTCAAATCATTGATCATTTTACACAAAACTCCAAAAATGGACCGGACAAAAGTATTGGCACCCTCAGCCTAATACTTGGTAGCACAACCTTTAGACAAAATAACTGCGAACAACCGCTTCCGGTAACCATCAATGAGTTTCTTACAATGCTCTGCTGGAATTTTACACCATTCTTCTTTGGCAAACTGCTCCAGGTCCCTGAGATTTGAAGGCTGTCTTCTCCAAATTGCCATTTTGCTGTATACTTTGCATCTGGTATATACGATACTAGATATACGCTATATATATCTCCCATCCGTGTACACATTAAAAAAAAACCACTTGTATACATCAGTTTGTGTGCTAATTCTACCTGTCTCATAGGGTGAGGAGCAAACTGTGTACTTTGCATCTGGTATATACGGTACTAGATATATGCTATATATATATCTACCGTAAGTGTACACGTTAAAAAAAAAACAACACTTGTATACATCAGTTTGTTTGCTAATTCTACCTGACCTCTCCCATAGGGTGAGGAGCACGCTGTATACTTTGCATCTAGTATATACGATACTAGATATACGCTATATAAATCTACCGTCCGTGTACACGTTAAAAAAAAAAAGCACTTGTATACAGTACAGGCCAAAAGTTTGGACACACCTCATTCAAAGAGTTTTCTGTATTTTCATGACTATGAAAATTTTAGATTTACACTGAAGGCATCAAAACTATGAATTAACACATGTGGAATTATATAGTTAACAAAAAAGTGTGAAACAACTGAAAATATGTCTTACATTCTAGGTTCTTCAAAGTAGCCACCGTTTGCTTTGATTACTGCTATAAACACTCTTGGCATTCTCTTGATGAGCTTCTAGAGGTAGTCACCTGAAATGGTCTTCCAACAGTCTTGAAGGAGTTCCTAGAGATGCTTAGCACTTGTTGGCCCTTTTTCCTTCACTCTGTGGTCCAGCTCACCCCAAACCATCTCTATAGGGTTCAGGTCTGGTGACTGTGGAGGCCAGGTCAGCAGCACCCCATCACTCTCCTTAATGACCCTTACACAGCCTGGAGATGTGTTAGGGGTCATTGTCCTGTTGAAAAATTAATGATGGTCCAACTAAACGCAAACCGGGTGGAATAGCATGCCGCTGCAAGATTCTCTGGTAGCCATGATGGTTCAGTAAGCCTTCAATCTATATATATAAAACTCCAATTCTGTAGTAGTCTGCTCTATACAAATCCACAGTTCTCGACCGATTTGGGTGAAATTTGGCACGCCCCCTTCTCCACCCACAGGAGCAGAATACTGTGCATGTTACATCTCGCTAGCGTCCCCCCATCATGAGATTTGGGCCCCCCGAAGTTAGGCCCTATACATACAGTGTTGGCCAAAAGTATTGGCACCCCTGCAATTCTGTCAGATAGTACTCGTTTCCTTCCAGAAAAATTATTGCAAGCACAAACTCTTTGGTATTAATATCTTCATTTATTTTGCTTGCAATGAAAAAACACAAAAGAAAATGAAAAAAAAAGTCAAATCATTGATCATTTTGCACAAAACTCCAAAAATGGGCCGGACAAAAGTATTGGCACCCTCAGACTAAAACTTGGTAGCACAACCTTTAGACAAAATAACTGCAAACAACTGCTTCCGGTAACCATCAATGAGTTTCTTACAATGCTCTGCTGGAATTTTAGACCATTCTTCTTTGGCAAACTGCTCCAGGTCCCTGAGATTTGAAGGGTGCCTTCTCCAAACTGCCATTTTGAGATCTCTCTACAGGTGTTCTATGGGATTCAGGTCTGGACTCATTGCTGGCCACTTTACAAGTCTCCAGTGCTTTCTCTCAAACCATTTTCTAGTGCTTTTTGAAGTGTGTTTTTGGTCATTGTCCTGCTGGAAGACCCATTACCTCTGAGGGAGACCCAGCTTTCTCACACTGGGCCCTACATTATGCTGCAAAATTTATTGGTAGTCTTCAGACTTCATAATGCCATGCACACGGTCAAGCAGTCCAGTGCCAGAGGCAGCAAAGCAACCCCAAAACATCAGGGAACCTTTGCCATGTTTGACTGTAGAGACCGTGTTCTTTTCTTTGAAGGCCTCTTTTTTTTCCCTGTAAACTCTATGTTGATGCCTTTTCCCAAAAAGCTCTACTTTTGTATCATCTGACCAGAGAACATTCTTCCAAAACGTTTTTGGCTTTCTCAGGTAAGTTTTGGCAAACTCCAGCCTGGCTTTTTTATGTCTCTGGTTAAGAAGTGGGGTCTTTCTGGTATCCTACCATACATTCCCTTATAATTCAGATGCCGACGGATATTATGGGTTGACACTGTTGTACCCTCGGACTGCAGGGCAGCTTGAACTTGTTTGGATGTTAGTCGAGGTTCTTTATCCACCATCCACACAATCTTGCGTTGAAATCTCTCGTTAATTTTTCTTTTCCGTCCACATCTAGGGAGGTTAGCCACAGTGCCAAGGGCTTTAAAATTCTTGATGACACTGCGCACGGTAGTCAGATAATACTCATTTTCTTCCAGAAAATGATTGCAAGAACAAATTCTTTGGTATTATTATCTTCATTTATGTTGTCTTCAATGGAAAACCACAAAAAGAATTGTCAAAAAGCCAAATTGAATATAATTCAACACCAAACATAAAAAAGGGGGTGGACAAAAGTATTGACACTGAAAAATCATGTGAAGCTTCTCTAATTTGTATAATTAACAGCACCTGTTACTTATCTGAGGCACCTAACAGGTGGTGGCAATAACTAAATCACACTTGCAGCCAGTTGAAATAGATTAAAGTTGACTCAACCTCTGTCCTGTGTCCTTGTGTGTACCACATTGAGCATGGAGAAAAGAAAGAAGGCCAAAGAACTGTCTGAGGACTTGAGAAGCAAAATTGTGAGGAAGCATGAGCAACCTCAAGGCTACAAGTCCATCTCAAAAGACCTGAATGGCAACCAGCTTGGATTGAAGAAATCAACTGTGGGAGCAATAATTAGAAAATGGAAGACATACAAGACCACTGATAATCTCCCTCAATCTGGGGCTCCATGCAAAATCTCACCCCGTGGGGTCAAAATGATCACAAGAACGGTGAGCAAAAATCCCAGAACCATGCGGGGGGACCTAGTGAATGAACTGCAGAGAGCTGGGACCAATCTTACAAAGCCTACCATCAGTAACACACTACGCCGCCAGGGACTCAGATCCTGCAGTGCCAGACGTGTCCCACTGCTTAAGCCAGTACATGTCTGGGCCCGTCTGAAGTTTGCTAGAGAGCATTTGGATGATCCAGAAGATTATTGGGAGAATGTCCTATGGTCTGATGAAACCAAACTGGAACTGTTTGGTAGAAACACAACTTTTCGTGTTTGGAGGAAAAAGAATACTGAGTTGCATCCATCAAACACCATACCTACTGTAAAGCATGGGGGTGGAAACATCATGCTTTGGGGCTGTTTCTCTGCAAAGGGGCCAGAACGACTGATCCGGGTACATGAAAGAATGAATGGGGCCATGTATCGTGAGATTTTGAGTGCAAACCTCCTTCCATCAGCAAGGGCATTGAAGATGAAACGTGGCTGGGTCTTTCAACATGACAATGATCCAAAGCACACCGCCAGGGCAACGAAGGAGTGGCTTTGTAAGAAGCATTTCAAGGTCCTGGAGTGGCCTAGCCAGTCTCCAGATCTCAACCCTATAGAAAACCTTTGGAGGGAGTTGAAAGTCCGTGTTGCCAAGCGACAGCCCCAAAACATCACTGCTCTAGAGGAGATCTGCATGGAGGAATGGGCAAACATACCAACAACAGTGTGTGCCAACCTTGTGAAGACTTACAGAAAACGTTTGACCTCTGTCATTGCCAACAAAGGATATATAACAAAGTATTGAGATGAAATTTTGTTACTGACCAAATACTTATTTTCCACCATAATTTGCAAATAAATTCTTACAAAATCAGACAATGTGATTTTCTGGATTTGTTTTCTCATTTTGTCTCTCATAGTTGAGGTCTACCTATGATGTAAATTAGAGACGCCTCTCATCTTTTTAAGTGGTGGAACTTGCACTATTGGTGACTGACTAAATACTTTTTTGCCCCACTGTATATCTCTTATTCCTCTTGTAGCCATTCTTGGTTTTGGCTCAAAAAAACGCAGCAAAATATGCAACAAAAGAAGCTGCGTTTCCACAACGTGGGGCCTCAGTCTAAATCTGCTTCCCATTTCAATGACAATCAGTGAAAATTGTTTTAGTAGCAGAAAAAAAATAAGCATCTTGCCTTATCTTCAGGCAGATTTTGCCTGAAACTCCCATAGAAATTAATTGAACAATAAACACTTCAAAAACCACTAGGTTTTAGAAAACAGAACCCTTTATTCTATGGGAAAAAAACAAAACAAAAAAACGCTTCCAAAATTGAAGTAGATATTTTCTGCCTGACAGAAAACTCTTTGTTGAGCTTACGCTAAGGAGAAGAGGAGGAGGAATTGGCAGATGCTGAAGTACTATGAATCAGAGATGCGTAGTAAAGGAAAACCATCAGTGGTGAAGAGAGAACATATTTGTTCTACTGTCACAATTATGGAGGGGATTGTGGCTAGTACTGGCTGTAACAGGGAACTCTAAGGCACTGAGACCTTTTGTCAAATCCACTCAAGAATATTAAGGTTACTAATTGTAACAACAAACTTCTGAGTCAAACAAATTGTGCCACGTTACTCCTGATGATCAATATTTGAAATAAAACCTTGGTGATTGTAAGATAAATCACATAACAATCTAATGTGTACAGCTACCTATAACTACATTCTGTTGACTGAAAAAAGCAAATGTCTATCAAATTCTATGTTTCTAAAATCTAGCTATCATTATTCTGAGAAAGGCAAAGAAAAACTGGGCAATTGTAGCCATTTGTGCCCCATAGGGGGAAGAAAAATACTTGGAAAATTAAATATCATTTCTCTCTATATAAACTATAATTAGTACGGTAATGTTATAGTCATAACAAAATAGTCTAGCCTTTGTCAAACATTGTTACCCTTGGTTCACATCTGCGTTTGGTAATCCATCCGGGGAGTCCACATGGGGACCCCTTGAACGGACTACCGAATGCATTTGCAAGCGGTGTGCAGTGAAAGCACACGGACCCCATAGACTATAATGGGGTCTTATAGACTATAATGTGCTTGCTGCGAGATCTCCGCACGAGTCAATAGAGTAGATTGTGAAGTACTTTCCTGTCCACATGTTCCCTGTGGAGATCTCACGGCAAGCACACGGAGCCCATTATAATCTATGTGGTCCGTGTGTATTCACTGCACACTGCTTGCAAATGCATTCGGCAGTCCATTCAGGGAGGTCCCCATGCAGACTCCCCCGAATGGATTACTGACGCAGATGTGAATGAGGCCTTAATTTGTTTGTCTTGAGTTAATCTTCTGAGGCTATTTTCACATTTCCGTATGCATTACTTTTTGGCTAAGTCCCCATGTAGTGTCTTGCAGCAAAAAACCACTGCAGGAAAAATCACATTGGCAACACATCACAGTTTTTCCTACAGAAAGTTCACAGAAGTTTCCTCTGCTGACTTTCAGTTTCAATTATACCTATATGGAAACCCCCGACATTTCGGAAATTGCAGCATGTTTGCTGCATGTATTTTTCAGTATACGGGGTCTTCTGTGGAGAATTATACTTTGCGGAGGCCACTGTGGAGCATATTATACTGTGCAGGGGACAGTGTGAACCATATTGTACTGTGTGTGGGCCACTGTGGAGCATATTATACTGTGCAGTGGCCACTGTGAACCATATTATACTGTGTAGTGGCTATTGTGGAGCACTATACTGTGCAGGGGCCGCTGTGGAGCACTATACTATGCAGAGGCCACTTTGGACCAAATTATACTGTGCAGTGGCCACTGTGGAGCAATATACTGTGCAGGGGTGACTTTGGAGCACTATACTGTGCGTGAGCTCATGAGAGTTCTAGGAAAGACACAGAACAGGAAGATGCAGATGTAAACAAATGCAGAAGAGGCTAGGATCTCCCAGGGAACCCCAAAATCACTACTAAAGGTATTTGAATGCACTTAGTGCCTTATTAATAGCACTAATAGACCTTTTTTAATTAAATTTTTTTACCTGGAGAACCTCTATAAACTAGATGCAAAGGGAATGTTTTGGACAATTCCATGGGAGGGCATCCAGAAAAAAATTTATAATGTGCACAATACTGAAAAATTTATGCAATGGGAATGAGGTGATTTCCATTACATCGCAGTTTTTGAAATCGCAGGATGTCATTTATACCCACTGAAATGCTGGCGGTTTCCCTATAGCAGTGATGGCGAACCGTTTTGAGGCAGAGTGCCCAAACTGCAACCCAAAACCCAATAAACTATCGCGGAGTGCCAACATGGAAATTTAACCTTAAAACTCTGTTGAGCCACAATTGCGGACCCACAAATTACTGTCGTGTGAATGGAGCTTTACAGAGATTGTACTGAAAGGTAAAAGTCTCTGCATTTGGTACTTTTGAACAATTAATGTTCACTATTTACATCACACAGGATCTGTTTTATAGTGACCGTGAAATGTTATCACAGCCTGTACTAATATCACGTCTACCATAAAACAGATACTGTGTGATATGAATAGTGAAGGGACACCACTCAGTACAATCTTCCCCGCAGTGGCCCCCACACACAGTACAATCTGCCCTGCAGTGGCCCCCACTCATGGTACAACCTGCCCTGCAGTGGCCCCCACAAAGGATTATACCTGTATACTCCACAGTAGCCCCCCTCCCCACACAGTATTAAATGCTCCACAGTAGCCCCCTTTCCCACACAGCATGAAATGGTCCACAGTAGCCCCCTCCCCACACAGCATGAAATGGCCCACAGTAGCCCCCTTGCCCACACAGCATGAAATGATCCACAGTAGCCCCATTCCCAACACAGCATGAAATGGTCCACATTAGTCCCCTTCACCACACAGTACACACACACACACACACACACACACTTACCTGAAGACCCGCCCTGTTGACTGCGGGTGCTGATGACTTACATCATCACACCCGCGCTGGTGCAGAGGTCACACTCTGCAGTCAGTGTAGGCCGTGCATTTGCACAACCAGCTGAAAGCAGTGATCGCTCACTAACGGGGAATCCTGTACCCGATTCCCCGTTAGTGAGTATTCGGGAGACCGAACATGTGCCAGCAGAGGAGGCTTTGCGTGCCCTCTCTGGCACGCGTGCCATAGGTTTGCCATCACTGCCCTATAGGTATAATGGAAGCAGAAATTCCTGCAGAGGAAACCTCTGTGGACTTATTGTGGAAAGCAATGCAGGAAAAACCATAATGCGTTGGCATTGTGTTTCTTTTTTCCTGCGCCCCGCTATGTGGGGAATTAGCCTATGGGAGATTTCACAGTTCATAGGTTAAATGTATGGGAAGCAGTATAAAACTGGCCTTTAGAATAGTCCCTTAACAAAAAAGAAGATAGCAAAATGGCTTCCTGCTGGGACCACTAATGCTGAGCCGTGTTGTGCTGTAAGGTAAACCTTGCAGTAAGTTCAAATTCCATTTAGTACAACCACTATGGAAATAATGCAGTAGCCATCCATATTACTAGACTCTGTAATAGTGTTGAGCGAGTAGTATTAGATCGAATATTCGATGCGATTAACTCCTTGGTGTTCGGCCGATTACACGCATTCCTATGCCAGTGAGGTATTCGATTGAATACTACTCGCTCAACACTACTGTTATCTAAGACGGGACCATCCCCTAAGAGATATACTCTATATTCTGACAAGAGATGAGAGCCAATCTACGAGTATATTAACTGTAGATTACAGTTAATTAACTTTTCTCTGAGCCACCTAAATTGGAATAAAAATATACTTAATTTATACATTTGCAGAAAGGGTAGTTCAATCAAAAATATAAGGCTAAGAGAAATCAAGAGAGAAATCTAAGAGAAATCAACACAAATAAAAAATGCAAATATTGTAATATTTGATATATGAATCTAGGTTTTCCAAACCAAAAAAATCCCTATAAAGTAAGAACTGTCCTAGCCATTAATAGGGATAACTGAACCTAATACATAAAAAGATGATGTTGGCATGAAACAAAATGGCATTTCCATAAAGTCTTGTAAGGCCTGGTCAGACATCTTGTTGTTGACCTCCCCAGTCACAGAAAACAGTGAGTGTGCCCTGTAAAAGTTAGGATGTATATGTCCAGAGTTTTGCAAAGAATCACACACAAACCTGTACATCTCTGTCAGCTTTTTGCCTGTTTTCTCTAACATCTTCAAGCTGCTTTTGTGCCTCCTGTAGTTCTTTGTTCTTTATCTCCATCTCCTGCTGCAGTTCTTGTTTCTCTCTCTGTGCTCTTTCAACAAACTGTGTCTGCTCTTCTCGCATCCTTAGCAGAACTCGTAGCTTGTCCTCTTCCTGAATCAGCAGTCTGTGGAGAAACAGCAAATTACTGAGTGTTAGTAGAGTGGGCTTTGATCCTGCAGGGCACTTTGAGAAGTGATTTTCAGATAATATTTTCATGGCCCTATGATAGTGGTAATCTGTGGTCAATATTTTTTGCATATGCGTATTTGCGTATATATGGAAATTTTATTGAAATTTGGAAAAATTCACAATTTAACATAATGTAAAATGCTCTGGTTTTCAGACAAATAATCTTACCAGCCAAATACATTAATAAATATTATCTACTGTATCTCTGCTTTATATTGACACCCACTTTTAATTGTCCTTCAATTTATTTTGGACATTATACAGCTTACAATTCACAAGGCAATTTTCCAAATTTACAAGAAAATTTCCAAAACCCATTTGTTAGATACCACTTCAGTTCTGAAGGGGAATTTAAAATCCAATATACAAAGAAAACTCCATTTTCAAAACTGTGCCCCTTAAATAATTCATAACCCCATTTGGGAACTTTGTTAACCCTTTAGGCATTTCACGGGAATTAAAACAATATGGAGGTGAAATTTAGACATTTCATTTCTTTCCAATAATACTTTCATTTAGCCCTAAAATTTACATACCGAGCTCATATCATCAGGCACATAGATCTGATGAAGTGGTGCGCATTGCATGTTGGCATACCTTGAAACACGTTATCTATACACGAATAAAAGCCTGTTGATTCGATTCAAGGTGTGTTATATCCAGTTTTTTGAAAGGAGCGCAATACGTGGGGCAGAGGGGCTCTAGGCTCTATTGTTGTTTATTGTCTGGACCCTTAAGCAGTTATCCCAGACCATTTTCACTTTTCACCATTAATTGCAAATTCATTTCTGGAAATTAAATTAATGCAACACAACACTGTACCTCTGGATAAATTCTTTCAGGGGTATAGCTGCTACAATGGGGTCATCTATCAGTGGATTTCACTTTACTGGTATTTTAACGGCTGTGCAAAAGAGGCATGACGTCTAAAAACCAAACCGTCTAAATCTGTGCTCTAAAAACCAAGCAGCACTCCTTGCTTTTTGTGCCCAATTGTGTGTCCAAACAGCAGTTTATACTCACATATAGCATTACGTATGTTATGTTGGGTACAACAGTGTCATACATGTGGGTATAAACTGCAGTTTGGGTACACAGCAAGAAGATATGAAGAAGCGCTATGCGGCTTTTAGAATACAGATTTAAATGTTTAGTATCTCAGTGTCATGTAATGTTTTCAGAGACCCTGACGTGCCAATAAAGTAGAATTCCATAAGGAGTGACCCCATTTTGAAAACTGCACCCATCAAAGAATTTATCTAAGGGTGTAGTGAACATTAGTTTCCCAGATGTGCATATGCACAGCAGATGGTGAAAAGTGAATATGCAAGCTGCGTGGTGTACATGAGGAACACCAAGTTCCCTATTATGTTCCATGCAGCTCCTATGATTTGGGAGTCACAATTGGTGTGTAATCTGGGGTGTATCCTGATATATGCTCGCACAGTTTATATATTCTCCTTCTGCCACAGCCAATTTTGTATTAATGATTTTGCGATTTTGGAGAATTTTGTCTTCACATTCAAGCTAGGTTTTGGTGATGTAGAAATAAAAGTGCTTGTTTTTAGTGGTATGATATGCATACTCGAGTATAAGCCGAATTTTTCAGCACAGTTTTTATGCTGAAAAAGCCCCCCTCGGCTTATACTCGAGCCAGCAAAAAAAAAAAAAATATATATATATATTTTTTTTTAGGAGGACGGGGAGGATCTATGACCAGCCACAATATCAATGTATAGAATCTACCATAAAATAGTGGGGGAAAAAAAGAAGCTTTAAAAAAAAATAAAAAAATAAAAGTTCTAAATCACTCCTTTGCCTAGAATACACACAAAAGTAGAAATTAGGCTGAATTCCACTTGGGGGGAAAAACCCCAGTCCTCAAGCTCAGGGAAGGGGCAGACAGACAACCAAAACACCCCCTTTCCTTTCCTAGCACTCAGCAACTACTGCACCCAAAAACTCCGACCATTTTAATTTTTTAAATCTTCCAGTAAATAACTGCATTCCCCCCCCCCCCATCTTATACTCGAGTCAATAAGATTTCCCAGTTTTTTGTGGTAAAATTAGGGCCCTCGGCTTATATTCGGGTCGGCTTATACTCGAGTATATATGGTATATCATTTTGGAGTGTCTATAACTTATTGACAAATTTGATTAACTCTTTTAGGGAGCCTGCACACGGAATTGAACACTCGTTCATTTTGAACGTAAAACTTGTTCAGAGTGAGCGGCATAAAAAAACAGATCCCATTGACTTGAATGGGTGCCGGCATACGCGCACTCCCCATTGAAATCAATGGGAGGCTTTTTTTTACCTATTGCTTTCAATGTGTTACGCGCCTCAATGGGATCTCTTTTTTACGCTGCTCACTCTGAACGAGTTTTACGTTCAGAATGAGCGAGCGTAAACTCCGTGTGCAGGCTCCCTTATAAACATCAATTCTAGCATTGTTTTTACTTCTGGCATTTTTTTACAGTTTTTTTTTATGACGTACACCATGTAGGTTAACTAATGGTTTAGTTTTATTGAGTTCATACAGGCTTTAGAGTTTTGGTAAAGACAAGTTGATTCAGGGTTTTATACTGATTGCTGGAGTTGGAAAGGAATTTTTTCCCTTGACATTGGACAATTGACATCAGTTTGATGGGGCATTTTCTCTGGATCAACACTGTAGGGTTATAAGATACACCTGTGTTTCATCCAACCTCATCAACTATGTCACTATAATATGAGCTTGTAAGGACTTCTTGTGCCACCATACAAAGTATGTGCATGGAGCGTAGCCATGACTGTACAGTGGCTTGTGATATCTCACACAAAACGCTGAATGAAATACAACTCACAAGCTTTACATATTTGAATAAGTATTAGCTAAAGACTATAATTTCTATTTTTTCTATTAGTTTCACTAGTAGAAAAAATATGTAGTAAAACCAGGGTTTTTCACATGCTCTGACATACGAATTATAAATCGGCTTATTTTGTGTACAGTATACAGCAAATACACATTTCCTAACTTCTAATTCTCTGACAATTCAGACCCATCAAGTTCCATTTAATTCCTGAGATCAACTTTACTACAAGGTAAATCAACCAATAATTTCTATACAAGCAAGAAATCTTTACTTGGTCTGAGCATGTCTATACTCCTCTTCATCTTGACGTGCTTTGATTTCTTGGCTTAGAGCTTCCTGCAACCGTTCCTGCAACTGCTCAAGTTCTTGAATCCTCTGTTTCTGTTGCACAGCTTCCATCTCTTTTTGTTGCATTTCTGCCTGCATGGAAGCACGGGCCTAATAAAAAAAAAAAAACTGGACATTGTTTTTCCTTAAAAAGAATGGAAGGAACATAGAACTGAACAAAAGATGGAATAAGCTAAAATGACAAAGCAGTTGCGGCAAATTTTAGTACTTGAAATTTGGAATACAAGTGTAGGGAGTTTGCATTTGTTAACTTTTTTCATAGTGCAGGCGAAGATACAAATCTTTATAATATACTTTATTAAACAAAATAGCCTGATTCTTCACTTATTTGCCACCTCGTGCTACTGACATCTGTATTATGAAAAATCTAATAAATCTGATCTGCCTCTGCACACAGTATGGGACAAAATCCCTCAGGTAAGAAGTAAAGACAGATGTAATAGTTAAAGACACAGGAGGTTTTTTTTTTTATAATAAAGTATACCCCTAAGTTTGTTCACTTAACCCCTTACCAACGCAGTCATTTTCTGCCTTCAAAAAACAAAACTTTTTTTATATTTTACTGTATAAAGGCTTAATTTTTGCAGGACAAATTGTATTTTATAATGTAGATGTGTAGCTAGTGGAGGGGGAGCAGAGGGTGCCCTGACTCTGTGGGGCCCAACCCGGTGCTGCCATTGATACATCCACCGAAGTCGATCTAGTTAAAATGTATCCTGCAGTTTAACAGTGTTGTAAACCACAAACCCATAAAGGCATTGCATTGATGTCACAACATCGCGCCACGTGCGCTCAGACACAAACGTCCTGTGGGAGGATTCATTAGGAGGCATTATGATGATAGGGAGTGTTAGAGAGTGAAGGGTGTGGTCTGGGAAGACAAGTCTATTCCAGCCAGGCAGCTAAAGGGTGTATGGTAAAGATTCCTACCAGAGAGGTCAGCTGACTAATCAGGCCCTAATAACAGTCTGAGTGTGAAGACTAGCAGTGTGGCACCACACAGACAGAGTTGAACTGTCCAGACCGGACCTCGAAAGCAGGTACTGTGCCACCTGTTGTTGTTGCCAAGGTGGGAGATTGGTAGCCAGTCTCCTGTATAGTCAAGGAAAAGTTTCCTTACGTTTAAGTTAGGATTTTGTTTTGTTTATCCTGTGGCTTTGCAAAAGCAGTGTATGCGTTACATGTGAATAAAGCCTGAACTCGTGTGCAATCCATTGTCTGTGTCCCTGTTTCCTGCACTGCTACAAGCATCTACCTGAGCGATTCCCCACAGGGGATTATTTATATAAGGACTATTATGAGATATTATGAATACAAGGGGGAGGATATTTATATAAGGGACCATTAGGGGGCATCACCTCTGTGAACTTTCTGTGCAGTGTGCTGCAGAATGAACTGTAATGCATCTCCGCCGCAGTTTTTTGTGCAGCTCTTTTTTGCTGCAGGACACCACATGGCGTTTTCCAGCTTATTTTTATTGATGATCTATCCTCAAAATTAAACATCAATAAGAGATCAGTGACTCTCCACTAACCATCTGTAAGAAGGGGCCATGGCGCCTGTTTATATCACACGCTGTCTGTTTATAATGCCTTGTTACAATAGACTTGTAGGATGAGGTTGTAGTTACATTACATGACCGCTATGAGATGAATTATACTATGTAAACAGAGAAGGGTTTATGCCACTTACACAAGTACCATAGTTCATTCAAACAGCTGATCCTGGGGGTCCCCGGTATTGGAACCCCACTCATTTTTTGTACTTTTTTTTTCACCTTTTAATTAGGAAACACCTGGGCATTATTAATAAGGGGAACTATTTAATGGGGTACACCGCCACATCATGGCGGCACCTGTAGTGATGTATACAGCGCTCATTGAGTGCTATATACACAGCGATTGGGAAGGCAGGGAAGGTAATAAGCCTTTCCTGCCTTCTCTCTGGGAGCTCCGGCTGAAGTTATATCTGGCTCCCCGTTTCAGTAGCTGTATGATTTTGTGCAGCTGCTGAAATCTGCTTGGATGCAGTGGTACATCCTTGCAGATCTAGACAACCAGCTTCCAGATGTAAAAACCCAATGGGTGGTCTGGAAGTGATTAAAAAAAAATTATCTGTGTTTGTCACAAAGTTACATGAAGGTGCATGCAGGTGTAAGTATGGACTCTACACATGTTGGATTCTTATTTTTAGGAGGTTTGGTGCATATAAGTTTGTTTGGTTTCCACTTTTAGCAACTAATATACATTTATTTGTATTTATTTTTAATAAAACAAACACTTGAAATCAAAATTGCATGAAGGTGTCTGTATATAGTACCAAGTGGCATTTTTACAATGTTGTAGGTATCTACTCTAAGGTACTAGCCTCTGCCCGCGACTTTGTCTGTGGGTTATTGGAGTGGATGAGCCACCCATATTCAGCAAATTGCTGCCATCGATGGTTTGCATGCTCCGGCGTTTTGGCAGCTCTTAAGCTGTCCTGCTGCTGAACTTGTTCCTCATGCTGTGCCTGTGATTTTTCAGGCATCTCAGCAGCTCACTGGGATACCATATAGTGAGCGTGTTGTTGGTGTTTATGATCCGCCTGCTCCGGCGTTTCGAAAGCTGTCAAGCTGGCCTGTCGCTGAATGTGTTCCTAGCGCTGTGTCCGTGATAGTTCCGGCATCGCAGCAGCTCACTGGGAAGCCATATAATGAGCGTGTTGTTGGCGTTGATGATCCGCATGCTCCGGCATTTCAGCAACTCTCAAGCTTGCCTGCCGCTGAACTCGTTCCTCACACTGTGCCCATGAGTCTTGCGACATCTCAGTAGCTCACTGTGACACCATATAATGAGTGTGTTGTTGGCGTTGATGATCGGCATGCTCCGGCGTTTTGGCAACTCTCAAGCTGACCTGGCACTGAAGTTGTTCTTTGCACTGTGCCTGTAATTGTTCCGGCATCACAGCAGCTGGCTGCAACACCATATAATGCAGGTATTGCTGGCGTTGATGATCCCGTCAGGTCCACTTGAGGAGAACTCTATGACTTCTGGCTCCTTCATAGCTGTCGTTATTTGCGACAAATAAGATTTTCTTTTTCCCCCCGACATGTTTAAAATTGACAAACTGCCAATTTCGATTAAAGGTGTTTGCCCATGTCAGTTTGTCTGCAGTGCCTGGATCAGACCAGATAATATGCAAATGTGTCTACACTGAGGGTTAGTGTGTGTTTACACAGACAGGTAAGATCCCTGGCTTTCTCAGAAGCTGAGATAAGTGCAGTGTAGTATACTATGTGAACAAAAATTCATAACCGTCGTTAAGCCATTTTTGCGTGATTGAGGAACAAACACACAAACATCCAAACTTTCACATTTATAATATTTGTAGGATGGGGGGGGGGGTTAGTATGAAATTGCAATTTAGGTTTTTTTTGTCCATCTCAAAACTGTGAAAATTGCTCTGGCTACCAGAGGAGAAAAATATCTGGAGACCCCTGGCAGCAAAAGGGTTAAGGGTTTAAAACTAGTGTTTAGCCGATCTTGAAATTTCAGGATCGTTTTTAAAATCCGATTTCCGATTATTTTCCATTCGAACCCGATCCCAATTATGTTCCCAATGCAAGTGAATGGGATTTTTTTTAATAATCGAAGATTGGATTTTAAAAGCGATCTTATTCACTACACAGCATGTAGTCCAAAAATTGAAATAATTTTTGGACTCCACGCTGTGTAGTGATTAAAAATCTCATAGATAGATTAGGAGGGTGTGGGCGGGGAGACGTGAATGCATCACTCACGTCTCCCCTCCCAATACCCGCCCACACTCTAAGCCACAAGCCCCACCTTCTCCAGCATCTCTATAAAACTAGTCTAGGGAGGCGGGGGTGGGAGCAGGGCACTCTGAAGACATGTGAAGGAGAGAGGACCGGACCAGAAGAGGGCAGCGGCAGCACTTCTGTGCAGGTAAGTTGAGCGAAGTTCGCGAGTAGATAGATACTACTGTACATTGACTTGTCTAGTAGATAGACGAGTCAATGTACAGTAGAATCTATCTACTTGCGAACTTGCCTCGTCGTCCTCACAGCAGCGCAGCACACAGAGATTTACTGCAGCCTACCACTCTTCTGCTTCGTCCCTGTTTTACCACATATTCAGCTGAGTATATGGTAAAACAGGGATGAAGCAGAAGAGTGGCAGGCTGCGGTAAATCTATAGGAATGAATGGACGCAGGAGGTTAAGCGGTCAGCCACTTGCTTTCATTCCTATGGGTGCTAAGCTTTTCCCACAATGATTGGCCAGTAGACAAGCATTGTGGGAAATAAGCTCCAATCTCGATCCCGCCTGAAAAGATCAGGATCGGAATTCCGATCGCGATTGTGAAATATACTCGATCGCCGATCGAAATCTGAACATTTCCAATCCTGATCGCTCAGCCCTAGTTAAAACATAAATAAAACTATATAAATTTGATATTCTTGAAATTGTTCTGAGACCCAAAGAATACAGGTAACATATGTCATTTTGGTTGCACAGTGAATGCCTTTAAAAAAAAAAAACCCATAAGAAAGTTGCACAAACGCAATTTTTCTCCAACCCCACCTCATTTAGAAATTTTTCTAGCTTTCCAGTACATCACACTATCATGTCCATAACAGCAATAGTCTGTACTCAGCTCACTGAGTTTACTAGACATGCTCTGCGCAGGGAGATAAACCCTGGCATCAACTATTGTCTGTAGTGGATACAATAATGAGTCAGTGATGTTATCTTTGACATGTTTTCTTCTATTGTAAATTGTGCAAAAAAAACTATTGCAAAAAACCCCATAACACTACAGAATTAGGTCCCGTTCACACCTCTTTTTCCACCACGGACAAATTGTGGCGTTTATGCCACTTGTGGCCCTGGCCTTAAAGGGGTTGGCCATGTTCAGACCAATATTGACAAACAAATGTACAATAAAAAGATATACAATTTTCCAATATACTTTCTGTATCAATTCCACATGGTTTTCTAGATTTCGGCTTGCTGTCATTCATTCTGTTACTTCTAGAGGATAAAACGCTGACCATGGTCATGTGATTTACGGTCCATGGTCATGTGATGAGCACACAGGTGCTGCTGGTTACAGTCACAGCACAATAATCAGACATCTGCGTGGTAATCAGCTGTGCACCTGTGTGTTCATCACATGACCATGGACCGTAAATCACATGACCATGGTCAGCGTTTTATCCTCTAGAAGTAACAGAATGAATGACAGCAAGCAGAGATCTAGAAAACCGTGAGGAATTGGTACAGAAAGTATATTGGAAAATTGTATATCTTTTTATTGTACATTTGTTTGTCAATATTGGTCTGAAAGTGGCCAACCCCTTTAAACATTTCAGAAGAATACAGCAGCTAACTGTTTAATATCATATTTTAACTTTTTGTAGACATACGAAATTTATAATTTTTCCAGAATAAAACTCCATTTTATAAAAAAATAAAAAGATATTTGCTTGACACACTATATTCTGAAACTCCTAACTTTTTTGACATTTTTGACCATTTTGATGAATTTGCAGTACTTAAGTGCTATTTAGCGGTGTAATACTGGGATTTTGACTTTTTGGGTGTTTGCCTTACAAGAACATAGTCCTCTACTTGCCTCTTCTGCTTCTCTTAGCTGTCCTGTCAGCAATCTCTGCATTTCTTCTTGCTGCTCTCGATGTTTGAGCTGCTCCTGCATCATGGCCTCTTCAGCTTTTTTTTGGGCCTCTCTCAGTTGCTCCAGTTCCTTTTGCTGTCTTTCTTTTTCACTCTGAAGTTCTGTTAACCTCTGAAGCTCTTGCTCTCTTGCTATACGACGTTGTTCTCGTTGCTCGCGCTGTTCCCGACGTCTACTTTGGAGTTCACGGTGTAAAGAGACAGACCCCGATTGTTGCAGGCGGATAGCTGTCTGAATAGCTAAAATAAAGCACATTTTGCATCATTGTACCTGATGCTTCAAATACACTAGTAATATCATACAAACTATCCCAGATGTCCACACCCATATCCTGACAGATTATTCTGTGACCAATATTCCTCCCCATTTTTCTTATGTAAACTGTACTTCTAACAGAAAATCAACCCCTTTTTTGAGTCAGTGGCCAGCGAGTGAACGAGTAAAAAGCTCCTTTGAAAAGACTGTATATATGACATACATGCTGCCTGCTGCATCACTGAGTCCATAGGAGAGGAGAGAGATAGGGCACAGCCAGTGCATTGACCAAAACAGGGGTGATGCTGATGGTTACAAATTACAGTACAATATGCAAACCAAACATGGATATTTCTCGTCCTGTCATACTGCCAAGAGTCATCATGAGTGTTTTGAAGGGTATAGTACTATTACTGGACCAAAAACAATGATCTTGTCTACCAAACTGGAGTAGACACAACCTAAATATCCTCCAAAATACCCTTGGAGGGATGTAATACAACATCCCAATATCCCTAAAAAATTTGGGGCCACATATGAAGCACAGATGTACTGGATTTCTACCATTGCCTAGCAGGTAGCAGGCGTCTGTAGCTATGCAGTTGTGGTTAACACCTGATCAATCACTAAGTGCTAAGGAGAACATGAGCAGCCATTCTTTACCTATAAATCCCACCATACGTTGCCACAATATTGAGTTGTCAAGATTAGAATGAAGAGGAAAGCCATACTGGGGACCAAATATGAGGGAAGAACAATGCTGTGAACCAGGAATGAGAAGGGGAATCCATACTAGGAATCAGGACTGAGACAGGGAGAAATGCTAGGGACCAGAAATGAAAGGGCATGGCATGGTGGGGAATACAAATTAGAGTGAGAGCCATACAAGGGATTAGGAATGAGATAGGGACTAGAGATGAGCGAACACTGTTTGGAACAGCCGTTCCGAACAGAACGCTCACAGCACGCTCCCATAGAAATGAATGGAAGCGGCCGGCACATAGGGACACATGCTGGGGACTGGGAATTAGAGGAAGAGCCATACTGCGAACCAGGAATAAAAAAAAGCAGCCATGTTGGGGACCAGAAAGAATTACGTGCCATGTTACACACCAAGAATATTGGGGCCATCTTAGGGGGCATTCACACAGAGTTTTGTGGTGCTGTTTTTGCCAAAAAATTTATGCAAAGAAGAAGTGCTGTAAAACAGAATCCCATTGATTTCAATGTGTTATGCGTAACACATTGAAATGAATGGGTAAAAAAGTTGAGTTCAATGTGTAGCGTGCGTAAGACGGAACCCATTGAACTCAATGTGATTCTGTTTTACAGTGCTTCTTTTTTACATGAGTTTTGTGTCAAAAACAGCTCCACAAACTCAGTGTGAATGCCCCCTAAGGCTGGGGCCCCACGGGACGTAAACGCTACGATTTGCCCGCAGCGGAGATGCTGTGGGAAAAATCACGGCGTTTTACAGTGCAAGCAAAGGGGATGGGATTCATGCGAATCCCATGCCCACTTTGTGGAAAAAAATGCAGTGCGGACACACTGCGATTTGCAAAGCCGTTGTGGCTTTGCAAATTGCAGCATGTCAATTATATCTACGGAAACGTCGGCGGCTTTCCCGTAGATATAATGTTAAGAGAAGGTCCACAGAGGAAAACGCTGTGAACTTTCTCTTAAAAGCGCTGCGAAAAGAACCACAATGCGTTCACGCAGCGCTTTAGCACTGCGATTACAGCCCGTGGGGCCTTGGCCTAAAGCTGGAAAAGGAAGGGATAATTGTGGAAAATGATATAAAATGGGGTCTGGCTTTGAACCAGAATTTTATGACACAATATTAGCACATTTAAGCAATGCCCCTATTTTCTGAGAATGTACTTCCACTTATTTAGCAAGTCAGAAAAATTTAAGCTCCAAGTAGATGCACCAAGTTCTGCTACACTACAGTCTAGAGGGAAATCTAGTACTAAATCTGGGATGTAAATGTGAAAAAAAAGCTTAGAAACAGGAGAAAACCCATGTGGATAATAAAAAAGTAAAGGAGGCAATTAACAACAAAAAAACGAAAGAAAGCATTAAAACTGTTTAAAGAATAAGCACTAAAATCTATAAGAAAAAAAAATTATTCAAAAACACAGACAAATGCAGCAAAGAAGGAGACAGAGAGGTTTTGTAACAGACAGCTGACACTGGACCCACAGTGCTGCGAAATTTTGCTCTGGGGAGTCAGACAGGTTGATCGGAGTGTAGGTAACAGCTGTTCAGGCAAGTTAGGGACCTTGGTCCAGCACACCACAGAATCAGGCAAACCATACTTGCCAACTCTCTGGGTATGTCCCAGAGGTATCCATAAAAAGGTATGGCCTGCCAGACTCACAAAAGAGCTGTCAAATCTTGTGGCCTCATGAAAGGAGGCTTGGTAATGTCCGAAATCCATGTAGGCCAATGCAAGAACAACCCACTGGAACCACAGAAGTGGAAAACTCGAGTAGATTAACAAGTGAAATCAAATCCAGGACCAAAAAATAGATACATATGTCTACAAATTAACTTTTAATCTTCATATAATAACATACATGTAGCATAGAATCCCATCCTCGCTGAACACTATTTAAAACTAAACCCCCTGATACAGAAGAGAAGGAAAAGTGGGCCTCAATGAACAGAGTGGAAAGTCGGCAGCAAATTCACCTTCTAACATTAAATGTGAACGTGTATCAAATCAGGTCACACCCTGATATATATTAAAAATTTATGCACCACAAACAAAACAACATCAAAATATAACAGAATACCAATAACAGAGCAGCATGTTTAGTGTTTTGCCTTATAATACATTCACCCTGGAGCAGTGGTTCTCAACCTTTCTAATGCCGTGACCCCGCAATACAGTTCCTCATGTTGCGATGACCCCAAACCAAAATATAATTTTGGTGGCTACTTCATAACTGTAAGGGCTAGATCACACAGGGGGCGGTATAGTGGATCTATAGTGGATTTAGGCACTGAGAGTGACGCGGGGAGCTTCACTCTCGGGTCAAAACACACTTGCCACGACTGTCGCGGCTTCCCCCCTGAAGTCGGCTGAAATTAATGGGACGACTCGGGAGGTTGCTACCGCCAGGTGGACGCCACGGGTCACCGAGCTGTGGAATCCACCTGAAGAAAGGGCAGCCCACTTTTTTTTTCTGTGAGCATCAGCATGCCGCTCACGCAAAAAACAAGCCTGGCGGTCTAAATAGACCTCCATTGTGAGATGGCGGATTATGACGTGGATTTCGCACCATAATCTGCCCTCTCTGTGCCTGTGTGAATAGGCCTTAATTTTGCTACAACCCATACCTCCCAACTTTTGAAACGTAGAAAGAGGGATAAAATGTGCGGCGCGCAGAGACAAATTTGGCTCCGTCCACTTTTATGTTGACTCCGCCCATTCTCATTCATTTTTCACGTGCTCCCACACAGTATAATCCTCCTAGTCACCCGTAAATTATATGTCCCCCCTCTATCTCTCCCCCAGTTTCATATAACCTCTTCATCTGCCCCGTTTCATGTCCCCCTTCCATCTCTGCCCCCAGATTCATGTCCCCTCCATCTCTGTCCTCAGTTTCATGTCCCCTCTATCTCTGCCCCCAGATTCATGTCCCCCCATCTCTGCCTTCAGAATCATGTCCCCCATCTCTGTCCCCAGATTCATGTCCCTCCATCTCTGCCCCCAGATTCATGTCCCCCATCTGTCCCCAGATTCATGTCCCTCCATCTCTGCCCCCAGATTCATGTCCCTCCATCTCTGCCCCCAGATTCATGTCCCCCATCTCTGCCCCCAGATTCATGTCCCCCATCTCTGCCCTCAGAATCATGTCCCCCATCTCTGTCACCAGATTCATGTCCCTCCATCTCTGCCCCCAAATTCATGTCCCTCCATCTCTGCCCCCAGATTCATGTCCCCCCATCTCTGCCCTCAGAATCATGTCCCCCATCTCTGTCCCCAGATTCATGTCCCTCCATCTCTGCCACCAGATTCATGTCCCCCATCTCTGTCCCCAGATTCATGTCCCCCCCATCTCTGCCCCCAGATTCATGTCCCCCATCTCTGCCCTCAGAATCATGTCCCCCATCTCTGTCCCCAGATTCATGTCCCCCATCTCTGCCCACAGATTCATGTCCCCCATCTCTGCCCACAGATTCATGTCCCCCATCTTGCTCACACACAGCCTGAACCGCCTATCACGCTCACACACAGCCTGAACCCCACTATTATGCTGACACACAGCCTGAAACACCCCCATCTTGCTCACACACAGCCTGAACCCCTCTATCATGCTCACACACAGCCTGCATCCCCTCCTATCATACTCACACACTGCTTGCATCCCCTTCCCACCCCTTGCTTACACATGCTGTCTCCTCCCTCCATCTTACCTTCCAGTCTCCACTCACTGCAGCCTTCCCTTTCTGTGTAACTCGGCACTGTACTGAATAGCTCCGCCCACACCAGAGTCCGATCACATGGTCATGACGTCATCACAGGTCCTTAACCCCACTAGGATCTACCCTGCTGCAAAGGCAGCGCGGCTTCTCAGCGGCTAAAGCCATCGGAAATATGTATTTTCCGATGGTTTTAGGCGACCCCTGTATTTTGGTCGTTCGACCCCCGCCGGGGTCGCAACCCACAGGTTGAGAACCGCTGCCCTGGAGAATTCTAACTCCACAACTTATAAATCCACTCTGCCACAAAGCTAGAGAAAATGTATATATCCAAACCAAACAAAAACCAGATAGTAAAATATCCCAATAAATTGAGTAGTTACATATCTAGTAAATATAAGGCAATTTCATGTGTACCAAATGGCCATATATGTTAATAGACTATCTAATAGTATCACTTTACCCCAGTATATGAAATGATAGACAATAAACACCAGGCGATAATCACAATAAGGTATACACTCATATGGCTTGTTGTTGGATCATATACTGTATATTCAGCAACAAAGTAAAAAAAAATAAAAATGTGTGTCCGTCATTTCTGTTGTGATCGGTAAAATTAAAAGTATCTGCTGTGGTTCTCTCAAACCGAAAGTATGATCACTCGCAGTGGTTACATGATCTTCCATAACCAACTAAATGATATGATGTGATCACATGATCTCCAATGACAAACCCCTTAAATACAAATAATGGTATAATAATTTGGGAAACTAAAAGAAATATGACAAATTTGACTTCATATTAAAGTCCTGTGGGAATCTGGTATTATGTTTAAAGAGCCAGAAGGCTTCTCTATTTAAAAGAGATCTGTGCCAAATCTCCTCTGCACAGAGTCTAGATAGAGAGGTTGTCCTTCAGTTACTTCAGTTACTTTTACATGTATTCTAGAGAAAGGAGTGATTTACAACATTTCGTTATTTTTAATTTTTTTTTTTTAATTTTTTAAAATTATTTAATGATTGTCAATCTGAATATTGAGAATGGGCCTTAAAGGGGCTCTATCAGCAAAATCATGCTGATAGAGCCCCACATATGCATGAATAGCCCTTAAAAAGGCTATTCAGGCACCGCTAAAGTTATATTAAACTACCCCCCAGTTTTAAAATAAAACCCTAAAACATAATATGATCAACTTACCCATTGTGCACGGTGGGCGGGCATTCAGGGTCCGCCGTCTTCTTCAGCCACGCCTCCTCTTCCAGCGATGTCCTCGGGTCCCGTCTAACTCACGAACTGGCATTAATAAAAAATGGCGCGGGCACATATGCAGTAGCCGTAGTAGAAGCAGCATGCTACTGCACATGCACTCGTGCCATTTTTTAACAATGTCAGTTAGCTAGTTAGACGGGACCCAAGGACATCGCTGGAAGAGGAGGCGTGGCTGAAGAAGACGGCGGAAGGATCCTGAATGCCCGCCCACCGTGCACAATGGGTAAGTTGATCATATTCTGTTTTAGGGTTTTATTTTAAAACTGGGGGGTAGTTTAATATAACTTTAGCGGTGCCTGAATAGCCTTTTTAAAGGCTATTCATGCATATGTGGGGGGTCTATCAGCATGATTTTGCTGATAGAGCCCCTTTAATGACTGAACTTTTCTCAGTATTTAGAGTGTCTTTTGAGACATCCTATCAATGATCCCCTTGTGTATAAAAGATACAAAAGATTTTATAAACTGAGGGATGTTTTTCTTGAGAAGATGACTTCAAAGCTGACTTCTGTTAGGCTGAAGCCCCAGATGGAGTAAACACCATGGAAAAAAACAGGGCGTTTTACAGTCCTTGCAAAGTAGATGGAATTCTAGTGAATCCTTTCCACACATTGCAGAAATATACCCACAGTTGAAACGCTGAGATTTCCAAAACCGTTTTGGGAAATCGTAGCATGTCAATTATACCTGCGTACAGGGCCGGCTCCAGGTTTTTATGGGCCCTTGGGCGACAGAGCCTCAATGGGCCCCCTTGTAAAGGAGGTGGGGGAGTTGAGACACTGTGTGTCGCAGATGAAGTGAGTGACGTCACGCAGGAGTGTGGCGTCACCAACGCCATACCTCCCAATTTTTAAAGAGTAGAAAGGGGTAAAATGTTCGGCGCGGCAAATTTGTCTCCACCCACTTTATGTTGACTCCGCCCATTCTAATTTATTTATCATGTGCTCCCACACAGTATAATCCTCCTACAGTCACCCATAAATTATATGCCCCCCTCCATCTCTCCCCCAGTTTCATATACACCCTTCCTCTGCCCCCAGTTTCATGTCCCCCTCCAACTCTGTCCCCAGTTTCATCACGTTCTCCCCCTTCATCTGCTCATAATTTCATGTCCCCTGTCTCTGCCCCAGTGTCATGCTGTTCCACCCCCCATCTGCCCCAGTGTCATGCCGTTCCCCCCCCTTCATTTGGCCCCCCCAGTTTCATTGGGCCCCCTCCTTCTCTGTCCCCAGTTTCATGCCGTTCTCTCCCCACCCCTTCATCTTCCCCAGTGTCATGCTGTTCCCCCCCTCCCCTTCATTTGCCCCCCAGTTTCATTGGGCCCCCTCCATCATTGTCCCCAGTGTCATGCCGTTCCCCCCCCCTTCATTATGTTCCACCTTAATATTTAATAAAAAAACAAACACTTACACTCACCTTCCATCGCTCCCCCGACGCTCCTCTCTCCGCTCTCCCACTCCATTCACATAAGCGATTAAAGCAGGAGCTGTGAGCCCAAGGCCCGGCTTGCGGGTGTAAGTGCGATGTGATGACCTCATTGCGCCTACACACACACGCCGGGCCACAGCTTTAAAGCAGGAGCTGAGCTCACAGCTCCTGCTTTAATCGCTTATGTTTTCAGCTCATCGGCATCCGACGGACAGGCAAGTGCTGGGGCGGGCAAGTGCCGGGGGGCCCCAGAGGCTCTGTGGGCCCCGGCACTTGCCCAAATATGCCGTGCGCTGACGCCGGCCCTGCCTGCGTAAATGCTAGCGGTTTCTTAATAGATATAATTGAAGCAGAAAGTCCGCAGGAAAACTCTGTAGAGCAAAGAGGAAAACTTTTTGACTTTTCATGAAAAGTGCTATGTTTTTGAACTCTGGGGACCTGATCACTAATGTATTGCAGTATATAGTAAAATCCACAGACTTACAATAGTAATAGAACTGTAGTAATGACAACCCTGGGAGTCTGTAAAATTATCCTGGCTTTCATGTTAACCGATTCTTGCCCTCCAATGATATTCTGTAGGGTGGCAATTGTTAAAAATGATGATGTCTGTGGTGTCTGCACACTTTAAATGCCACAACAGCGTTTTTCCGTGGCATGTACAGCATTAACAGCTGGCACCAAACGCGGCTACTAGTGGCAGGTGCTGACTGTATTATACAGGCTCTCCATATTGCCCTACATCACCTACATGTTTGTGGTTTTGCGTGAAGGGGTTAACAGTGAAGGTCTAAAAGTATAGCTGATGCTAAGGATACATTTGAAAACATGTAAGTAACCAAGCATACAGCTTCCATGCTCTCCATCATGTTAAAGGACCTAATTGCTTCATACTGTACTCTGCACTGTGTGGGGAATCACTCAGGTCGCTTGCTGAGACTCAGCAACTAAGAAAGGAGCCAACACCTCTGCCCAGAGCTGCGGTGGAAGCCTCTCACGGGTAGCCACTCTTTCAAACCCAGTCAGATAGGCCTCTACGTCATCCTCTGATGTCATCTTGGTCAACGCTTTATGGACCTCTTTCCTGGCATTCCACTCTGGCTTTGCTGGGTCGGCCTTTTGCTGAGCAGCCAGCAACATGGACATCTGCTTGGCCAAAAGACGGTTGGTCTCCTGTTGCGCTGCATTAGCTTGCTGCTGCTGCTGATAGGCCTCTGCATGTCTCTACTGCAACAGCCTGTTAGCCTCTTGTTGCGATGCAGTAGTCTCTGCAAGTTTCTGCTGTAACTGCTGGTTAGTCTCTTGTTGCACTGCAGTAGCCTCTGCATGTCTCTGCTGCTGATTAGCCAGTATCAGCTGTTTCACAATCTCCTCCATAGCTGTGGCTTTCTATCTCAGCTTGTGTACAGTCATGGCCAAAAGTTTTGAGAATGATACAAATATTAATTTTTACAAAGTCTACTGCTTCAGTTTTTCTAATGGCAATTTGCATATACTCCAGAATGTTATAAAGAGTGATCAGCTTAACAGCAATTACTTGCAAAGTCAATATTTGCCTAGTAAATGAACTTTATCCCCCAAAACACATTTCAACATCATTGCAGCCCTGCCTTAAAAGGACCAGCTAACATCGTTTCAATGATTGCTCCATTAACACAGGTGTGGGTGTTGATGAGGACAGGGCTGGAAATCAATCTGTCATGATTAAGTAAGAATGACACCACTGGACACTTTAAAAGGAGGCTGGTGCTTGGCATCATTGTTTCTCTTCTGTTAACCATGGTTATCTCTAAAGAAACACGTGCAGTCATCATTGCACTGCATAAAAATGGCCTAACAGGTAAGAGTATCGCAGCTAGAAAGATTGCACCTCAGTCAACAATCTATTGCATAATCAAGAACTTCAAGGAGAGAGGATCCATTGTTGGCAAAAAGGCTCCAGGGCGCCCAAGAAAGACCAGCAAGTGCCAGGACCGTCTCTTAAAAGTGTTTCAGCTGCGGGATCGGGCTACCAGCAGTGCAGAGCTTGCTCAGGAATGGCAGTAGGCAGGTATGAGTGTATCTGCATACACTGTGACGCGGAGACTCTAGGAGCAAGGCCTGGTCTGAAGGAGGGCAGCAAAGAAGCCACTTCTCTCCAGAAAAAATATCAGGGACAGACTGATATTCTGCAAAAGGTACAGGGAGTGGACTGCTGAGGACTGGGGTAAAGTCATTTTC
This sequence comes from Leptodactylus fuscus, assembly GCF_031893055.1. Classification (NCBI taxonomy): domain Eukaryota; kingdom Metazoa; phylum Chordata; class Amphibia; order Anura; family Leptodactylidae; genus Leptodactylus; species Leptodactylus fuscus. Next base: position 104,751,839 of record NC_134266.1, on the reverse strand, counting down.
TCTGATGAATCCCCTTTTTGATTGTTTGGGATATCTGGAAAACAGCTTATTCGGAGAAGACGAGGTGAGCGCTACCACCAGTCTTGTCTCATGCCAACTGTAAAGCATCCTGAAACCATTCATGTGTGGCGTTGCTTCTCAGTCAAGGGAATCGGCTCTCTCACAGTCTTGCCTAAAAACACAGCCATGAATAAAGAATGGTACCAGATGTCCTCCAAGATCAACTTCTCCCAACCGTCCAAGAGCAGTTTGGCGATCAACAATGACTTTTCCAGCATGATGGAGCACCTTACCATAAAGCAAAGGTGATAACTAAATGGCTCAGGGAACAAAACATAGAGATTTTGGGTCCATGGCCTGGAAACTCCCCAGATCTTAATCCCATTGAGAACTTGTGGTCAATCATCAAGAGACGGGTGGACAAACAAAAACCTACAAATTCTGACAAAATGCAAGCATTGATTGTGCAAGAATGGACTGCTATCAGTCAGGATTTGGTCCAGAAGTTGATTGAGAGCATGCCAGGGAGAATTGCAGAGGTCCTGAAGAAGAAGGGTCAACACTGCAAATATTGACTTGCTGCATTAACTCATTCTAACTGTTACTCATAATATGATTGCAATTATATTTCTGTATGTGATAAAAACATCTGACAAACACACATAAAAACCAGAGGGCAGCAGATCATGTGAAAATATAATATTTGTGTCATTCTCAAAACTTTTGGCCATGACTGTATGTCTCACTGCACTTATGCTCGCATCCGAAGCACCATATGTGGGGAATCACTCAGGTAGATGCTTGTAGCAATGCAGGAAACAGGGACACAGACACTGGATTTCACCCAAGTTTAGGCTTTATTCACATGTAACGCATACACGGCTTTTGCAAAGCCACAGGATAAACAAAACAAAATCCTTCTCGGCTGAGAAAACTAACTTAAATGTAAGGAAACTTTTCCCTGACTATACAGGAGACTGGCTACCAGTCTCCCACCTTGGCAACAACAATGGGTGGCACAGTACCTACTTTGGAGGTCCGGTATGGACAGTTCAACACTGGACAGTGTGGTGCCACACTGCTAGTCTTCACACACAGACTATTATTAGGGCCTGATTAGTCAGCTGACCTCCCTGGTGTGAATCTTTGCTAAACACACTTTAGCTGCCTGGCTGGGACATACACGTCTTCCCAGACCATACCCTTCACTCTCTCACATACCCCCTGCCTCAGTTCTGACCCCTGGGGATGAACTCAAGACACCAAATAATAAGCCCAGGCCAAGGCATATGCATTGCCTTGCAGTTTCCCGGCTCTGTGCTCCACTGTGAACTTAAAATTCTGAAGTGACAAGAACCACCTAGTCACCCTGGCATTCTTGTCCTTGGTCCTGCTCATCCAAGTGAGTGGTCGGTCATTAGGCGGAACTGCCTCCCTAGCAAGTAGTACCTCAGGGACTCTAATGCCCATATTATGGCCAGGCACGCTTTCTTCACTATGCTGTAGTTCTTTTCTGCTGGCGTGAGTTTCCTGCTCAGGTAGATGACTGGATGTTCTACTCCATTCACCTCCTGAGACAGGACAGCTCCCAGCCCTACATCTGATGTGTTCGTCTGGACCACAAACTCATTCCTAAAGTTGGGCGTAAAGAGGACAGGAGATCCACTAAGGGCCACCTTTAGTGCCTGAAAAGCACTTTCGGCCTGGTCATTCCACTGCACCATAATGGACTTCTTATCCTTTAGAAGATCTGTCAAGGGAGTAGATACCGTGGCAAAGTTGGGTATAAACCGCTTGTAATACCCAACTATGCCCAGGAATGACCTAACTTGTTTGGTGCTCAGAGGTCGAGGCCATTCCCGGATAGCGTCGACCTTGTTGACCTGAGGCTTGATTATGCCACGGCCGATCACATACCCCAAATAGCGTGTCTCCTCCATCTCAAAAGCACACTTTTTGGAGTTGGCAGTCAGGCCAGCTGCTCTCAACGAATCCACTACAGCTTGTACCTTGGCCAAATAACTCTCCCAGTCATTGCTAAAAATGATGATGTCATCCAGATACGCTGAGGCATGTTTTCTATGGGGTTTCAACACTATGTCCATTAACTGTTGGAATGTAGCTGGAGCCCCATGGAGCCCGAATGGTAACACGACATAGTGATAAAGTCCCTCAGGGGTGATAAAGGCAGTCTTTTCTTTGGTGCTATCTGTCAGGGGTACCTGCCAATAACCCTTAGTGAGATCAAGCGTGGAGAAGTACCGGGCCCCTCCCAGTCTCTCAATAAGTTCGTCTACCCGAAGCATGGGGTAGGCGTCAAACTTAGACACCTCGTTTAGTTTCCTGTAGTCATTGCAGAAACGCAATGTCCCATCTGGTTTGGGAACTAGAACAATGGGACTGGCCCATTCACTTTTGGACTCCTTGATGACTCTCAATTTCAGCATTTTCTGCACCTACCCTGAAATGGCTTGTCGGCGAGCCTCGGGGACCTGGTACTTTCACATGGGGCTCATTAATAATATCATGTTTGTTTAGAGATGTTCGGCCGTGTTGCTCAGAGAACACATCTGTATTCCTAGCTGTAAACTCTTTGCATTCTTGTTGCTGGCTTTTTGTGAGGGTCTCCGACATTCCTACCCCTGCTACTACCCCTTTAGTCCCAACTACAGCCTGTGGGGATTTCACGGGAGACAGTTTAGCTGGAGACCTTTCTGTAAGCAGACTCTCTCTGCCTTTCCATGCCTTTAGCAGGTTTACATGATAAACCTGGCTGATGAACCTTGTAGTTCACTTCCCCTATCTTTTCCATTACCTCATAGGGGCTTTGCCATTTGGCAATAAACTTACTCTCCACTGTGGGAATGAGTACAAGTACTCGGTCACCGGGTTTAAAGGTCCTTACCCTTGCCGACCTATTGTAAACATGGCTTTGATCCTTTTGGGCCTCCTGTAGATGCTCCCTAACCATGGGCATGACTGCCGCAATCCTGTCCTGCATACCAGCAATATGCTCAATAACACTTTTGTGGGGGGTGGGTTCTTGCTCCCACGTGTCTTTGGCAATGTCCAAGAGACCCCTAGGGTGTCTGCTGTAAACCAACTCAAAAGGGGAAAACCCAGTGGAAGCCTGCAGTACCTCACGGATGGCAAACATCAAATAGGGTAATAAAACATCCCAGTCTTTTCCATCCTTGCTTACCACCTTCTTCAGCATATTTTTTAAGGTTTTGTTAAACCATTCTACTAACCCATCTGTCTGGGGATGGTAAACAGATGAACTCAACTGTTTGACATTAAAACGTTTACACAATTCCCTGGTGACTTTAGACATGAACAGGGTACCCTGATCTGTGAGGATCTCCTTGGGTAGTCCCACTCGGCAAAACATGACGAAAAACTCTTTGGCTATCAATCTTGCTGACATGTGCCGTAGAGGGATGGCTTCAGGATATCGGGTAGCATAGTCCATGACTACCAGACTATGCTGATGCTCTCGAGTGGACTTAACTAAAGGACATACCAAGTCCATGGCAATTCTTTCAAAGGGCACCTCAATAATGGGCTGAGGTACCAGGGGGCTTCGAAAATGTGCCAATGGGGCATGCAACTGACACTCTGGACATGTTTCACAAAACACTTTAACCTCATAATATACCCCCGGCCAATAAAAATGCTGCAATATGCGGTCCACCATTTTTGTGGCACCTGGGTGACCCCCTAGCACATGTTTATGTGCCAACTCCAGCACCGTCCGGCGATAAGGCTGGGGTACCAGTAATTGCTCTAAGGTCTCGCCTCGCACCCCGTCAACTTGGTATAACAACTCCTGGTTGACAACCATGCGGGGGAACACCTCATCAGCGCCTGGGCGCTGAGACACACCATTGATAACACTAACATCTTCCCAGGCCCTCTGCAGAGTAGGATCCTGGTATTGTGCAGTAATCAAATCAAATCAAATAGGCTTTATTGGCACGTCCAAATGGATATTTGGCATCGCCAAAGCTAGTAAAGTGTGTGTGTGGGGGGAGTTGGAGTCGAGGCTGAGAGTATCGGGTAAGGGGGGTGGGGTGGCTGATTTGGGGTATAACAGTCCATGGAGTCTCAACTTCCTCTTAGTTGGTGACCGCTATATGGAGAGGTGGGGTGGGTTGGGGCAGGAGGTTTGGGGTATAACAGTCCGTAGAGTCTCATCTTCCTCTTAGTTGGTGACCGCTATATGGGGAGGTGGGGTGGGGTGGGGCAGGTGGTTTGGGGTATAACAGTCCGTGGAGTCTCATCTTCCTCTTGTTTGGTGACAGCTGGACATGTATTGGGCAGCGATCTCCACAGTGGTCTCTTCTTCTCCCAGTAGGATGTAGAGTTTCCTCTTCTCATCTGCAGATATGAAGTCTGGGATGTGGGCAGAGAGTCTTTGGTAGTAGACGGCCCTCACAGCTGAGTATTTGGTGCAGTGTAGCAGGAAGTGGGTCTCGTCTTCTAGGGCCCCCTGGTCACAGTGCTGGCACAGTCTATTCTCCCGTGGCTTGTACGTCTGCCTGTGTCGCCCCGTCTCCATCTCCAGGTTGTGGGCGCTCAGTCTGTACCGGCTCAGGGTATGTCTGTGTTTGGGGTGGCGTATTCTCTCCAGGTAAGTGGCTATGGTGTAGTCTCTTTGCAGTGACTGGTACACGGTGAGTTTCTTGGAGTTATTTATTGCGCTTCTCCATTCCTCGATGTACCGCTCTTTGTCTCTCTCAATGACTCCTTTAATTTGAGCCTTGTTCAGGGCATGTTGGTGTTTTTGGCTTGGCAGGTGGCTGATGCTTGGTTGGGGGATATCAGTTTTTCTCTGGGCTCTGTGGCTCAGCCAGGCTTGGTGGTGGTAAGAGCCATGTCCTGTATGTGAGTCCAGAATGATAGCGCCCTCTTCTGCATGGTGAGCCATAGGGGGAGTCTGCCTAGCTCTGCCCTGCAGGCCATGTTGGAGGTGCTGCGATGGACATGGAGCAGGTACTTGCAGAACTCCAGGTGGAAGTTCTCTGTTGGGCTGGAATCCCACTTTGGCAGTACCAAAGTTATCATGAGACCCTTTCAAATCTGACATCTGAAGTTCAGTACCAGCCTCCTCGGCTTCACCTGCCATTACCTCTAGGGGAGACATAGAGCCACAATCCTCTTTGAACACTATCCTCTTTGAACACTATACAGTCTCCCACCTTGGCAACAACAAAAGGTGGCACAGTACCTGCTTTGGAGGGCCAGTCTGGACAGTTCAACTCTGTCTGTGTGGTGCCACACTGCTAGTCTTCACACACAGACTGTTATTAGGGCCTGATTAGTCAGCTGACCTCCCTGGTGTGAATCTTTACCATACACCCTTTAGCTGCCTGGCTGGGACATACATGTCTTCCCAGACTCCATCCATTTTGATCCATTTCTCTTTATGATCCCCACACAATAACACTAATATTATATACCTTCCCGTTATAATGTTCTCCTCAAATTGACCCCACAGTATAAAGTCTCTCTCCTGGTGCAGCCACAGTTTAATGTACCCCTCCAGCTGCCCCACTGGGTCAACTAGAAGGGAACATTAAACTGTGGAGTTAGCTGGTGGGGACATTAAACTGGGGCAACTGGAGGAGGACATTAAACTGTGGGGGAAACTGGAGGGGGACATTAAATTGTGGGGATAGCTGGTGGGGGACATTAAATTGGGGCAACGGGAGGGGGGACATTAAACCATGGGGGCAACTGGACGGGGACATTAAACTGTGGGGGCAGCTGGAGGGGGACATTAAACTGGGGGAAACTAGAGGGGGACATTAGCATCCCCCTCCAGTTACCTGCATTTTAATGTTCTCCTCCAGCTACCCCCTTGGTTTAATTTCCCCCTCCAAGTGTTCTCAGTTTAAGGACTCCTGCTCTCCTTCAGCAGAACCCAAAAGATCCTGTCTCCCTCAATGCCAACAGTACCCCAGGGACTCCTATGCCACCCTAAACATCAATCCAAACCCCCAGACCCTCCAGAATACAGTCTAATGTAAAACATAATTCTCATTTCAGCCCCTCAACATGCAGTCCCATGTAAATACATCACCCCCTGCCCTCAGCCTCCTCCAACTAGCAGTCTCATGCTAAACAATCCCATCACTTTCCTTCCATCATGTAGTCCCACAAGACAGTCCTCACTGCTTTCTGTTCTTCCTGTTAGAGTACAACACTGTGATGGAAGAGACCTCGCCCTCCTCGGAGAGACCCCGCCCCTTCCAATGACATCACACCTACCCGTAGCAGCTCCATCAAGACACAGCGGAGTAGGCAGGGACACAGTGGTGAGGTAGTAGCTCTCTGATCCTGCTTCATCACTGTATTTAACCCATCTGCGTACTCCCTGGACATAGATGAGTTGAATGGGGGACATACCTCACGCTGACCGGGACTGCTGGACACGACCCCAAACCCAGGACTGTCCCACAGAATCTGGGACGGTTGGGAGGTATGCATGAATGTTAACCTTATTCACTAGCAACATGTTCTGCTAGCAACAATAGCTTTTTACAAAATGTTATACACCAAGTATTTGTTAAAAATTCCCAAATGCAGTAAAGCAGTCCCTGCACTGCTCAGCTGTAGTTGGCAAGGAGTCATCCAGTGGGAAATATTTTGTTCCATGCAGTACAGCTACTGACCCACTGTGTGGCTTCTGTGGTTTAAGAAAGCATAGCAGCAATTCAGCTTATACATATGAAAGTAGGGTGCGGGAATGGAAATACCACTTTGGCCTGTTGCTGTTGGGAATGGGAAGTTGTCCAGTTGAAGATGATTTGGAGGAGGCTGATAAGCACCAGGTGCATAAACATGGAGCTGTCTCTAGCATCTGGCCTTGTAGTGGTGGTGTATCATTGTTACTGCTGCGCAAAACATTGACTAAGTAGGCCAAGAAAGACATGTACTGCCCTTGGCAGTTGAAGCTGTAGATGATGTTGACAATTATGATGACAACAAGGACCATGTACTACTTGTGGATGTGGCTTGATGACTAGAATAACAATTTAGAGAATTTCTAATTTTGCTTGTAATTATATTTCTTCATGTACTGAAAGACAGCTATTGGTCTTATGTTTGTTCTTTAAGGATCACAGCTTTGTCTCTAGCTGCAGTAACAAACTCTCACATGAAATTGCCCACACTAAGTAATTAATATTTGCTCTCGGTCTGACAGCTTTTGAGCCTATATGATCAACTGCACCCAAGCTGACCACATTATAAACAGATCTGCCTGTAGCACATTTTGATGTTCTGATCCTGGATTGACTCTGTTCAACACCACCCTCATCCTCTGATGTCATCATCATGCTCTTGTCACCCTGATCCATTTTCCTGGTCCTGTCCAATACACAATGATCATCATCATCATTATCTTCGCCACTCTTCTCAGGCTGTGATGTCACAGGCTCCTTGTCCCCTCATTATTCTCACCTCTATATGGGAATGTCTCTATATGGGAATGTCTTCCCTGAAGGCCAGTGATATGTCCTTTATTGGGCCATATCACTGGCCTTCAGGGAAGACAGGTTTGCACATTCCAGTGGGCGCCCTCTATTGGTTTGCAACACTGAGGCACCTGACTTCCTAATTACATCATGGAAGACAGATTTGCATATTCTTCCCATGGTCCCTTCCAAAGTGGAGTGCCAAAGGCTTAATAAGTCTCCACACACCTATATGGTGGTCTCTCCCTAAGGAGTGACGATATCCCCTTAACCCTGTCTAAGCCTCTCACCTCTACCAGTTTAGTCTTCTCTACACCGGGCTGACAAGATGCAATAACATCGAAACGACCGTCCTCGATTGAGAGACTATACCTGGTAATAATCCCAGCATCATTGCAAAACAAAGGCTTCTTGGAAGGCCGAACATGATGTTAAAGGGAGCAGCCTTTATTGGGCCATATCACTGAGATTCTGTCTTCCTAATTACATCAGGGAAGACAGGCTTGCACATTCCAGTGAGTGCCCTCTATTGGTTTGCAACACTGAGGCACCTGACTTCCTAATTACATCATGGAAGACAGATTTGCATATTCTTCCCATGGTCCCTTGCAAAGTGGAGTGCTAAAGGCTTAATAAGTCTCCACACACCTATATGGTGGTCTCTCCCTAAGGAGTGACGATATCCCTTTATATTGTAATAAGCATCTAATACACATGTGAATTCATCACGTTGATGTATAAATGTACCTAATGTACGGTACATATAATCTATGATCCATATACATATGTGAGACACTTTTGTTCCTATAAGCAAAGGATGACCACATAGAGCAACTATCCACTAATGAGTGGATGTTACCACAACATACGCACTCTACTTTTAGGTGAAAACTTAAGTTCACCGTACCATTCTACGATACCCAGCGAGTTATAGGAAGCAGCTATAATTTATATTCTCATTCAGTCCCAATGGTGTTAATGACTGATACATGTCCATTCAGCTTCCTTTTGTTATATCCTTTTATCGTGATCGCCACCCCTGGGATTGGCCCTCACCACTTCAATGCCCTGAAAGGTTAACATCTGTAAATTCCCCTCATGATGTTCCCTTATATGACAACATAGCGAGCGATCGTCCTTGCGTCTAATATTTCCCATGTGGTCAAGAATACGTCTACCAAGTTTTCGGCTTGTTTTGCCCACATATGTCTTGGGGCAACTGCATATATACCAGTCCTGCTGTTTGGCAATTGATGAAGCTGCGGATGTTATATGTAGTGCCAGTGACTGAGCTAGAAAATACCGCGCCTGGTTTGATATATTCACAGGCTTTGCAGTGGCCACAGCGGAAATTCCCTACCGAGACAAACATATTCAGCCAGGTATTATGTATCTCTGGCCACAGATGACTATGTACAAGGCGATCTTGTAGATTTCTCCCCCTACGGTATGTAATTGATGCGTGTGGTGTTAGCATCTTATTTATGTCAGGGTCCAATCTAAGTATATTCCAATACTTATTCAAGATGTTTTTGACCTGTTTGTCTTTCGGAGATGGTACTCCATCAAGGGTCTCTGCTGCTCACACACCCTGCTCAACATGTGGTACGTCGAGTTCCAGTGTGTGGGGACGTCGCACAACATCCGGTGTTCGGGCAGATGTAGGTGTTGCTGGAGGCTTCGGAGGCTAGCAGCGGCTACTGTCAACCTACAACAAGCGCCACACTTTCACCAGTAGTTCATGAATGTTAGGGTATGTTTTCAAAAACTGTTGCACCACTAAGTTGAAAACGTAGGCCAGGCATGGAACGTGTTGGAGACTGGCAAGCTCCAGGGCTGCTTCCAGGTTCCGGCCGTTATCGCACACGACCATGCCTGGGCCCAGATGCAGCAGTGCTAACCACATTGCCGTCTCATCGAGGATGGCATCTCTCACCTTGGAGGCAGTGTGCTGTCTGTCCCCCAAGCTGATGAGCTTTAGCACGACCTGCTGACCTCTCCCAATGCCAGTGCTGCAGTGTTTCCTCGCTTGCAGCTGGGGTTGATTTTACGGCCGAGGATGAGGAGGGGGAGGGTGGTTCTGAAGCCCTGCCAGGAATCTTCGGCAGGGAGAGGAGGTAGGCTGCCCCACTTTGTGACCCAGTCCCAGCCTCCACTACATTCACCCAGTGTGCCCTGAGTGATATGTAGCGTCCCTGTCCGCATGCAATTGTCCACGTGTCAGTGGTCAAGTGGACCTTAGTGCAAAGTACGGAACTAAGGGCATGCCTGATATTAAGCGACACGTGCTGGTGCAAGGCGGGGACGACACAATGGGAAAAGTAGTGACGGCTAGGGAAGGCATAGCGAGGTGCCGCAGCCGCCATCAGGTCACAGAAGGCCTGAGTCTCCACAAGCCTGAACGGCAACATCTGAGCCCAGTGCTTGCCTTCCAAATGATGGCTCATGCCTGAGGTGGTCAGGTTGCTCTTTTCAGAGCCCCTACTCAGTTTGGAGTTGCACACTGTGCAAACTGCACTAAATTTATCCTCCGTGCATACATTGAAAAATTTCCACACCATGGAGGAACGTGGCCTGGATGGGGGAGTTTTTCTTGAGTGGCTAGGACAAGGAACATCTTGGGCCTTGCTGGGTCTGCCCTGGCTTCTGTGAAGCAGCTGTCCTCTGCGTCTGGACGTGCCTGTAGTCACCTTTTTTGGTGCTGCGCTTGCCTCCATATCTACGCTGCTTTCCCCGCTAGACATCACCCCTGCCCAAGTCGGGTCGGTGGCCTCTTCGTCCACCACCTCCTCTTCCATTCTGCTCCTCCTCCTGTACACTGCACATGACAACAGCCTGCCCTGATGACAATTGTGTCTCGTCATCATCACTGATGACGGGTTGCGGAGCCACAACCGCAAAATTGCCAGGAGATGGAGGATGCTCCAGTGTTTGGGCATCAGGACACACAAAGTCATCTGTTAGCTCCTGGGATTCGTGAAGTGGTGGGACAGAGTGAGGGACAGTAAAAGGACCCGAAAACAGCTCCTGGGAGGGGGCAAAGGTGGGATGACTCTGCTGGGAAGACTGGGCATGTTGGGAGGAAGGAGGGGCAGACTCTTGGCTAGGAAGACGACTGGAGGTAGTTGCTGACTGGCTGGTGGAAAAGCTGCTGGAAGCGTTATCCGCTAGCCACTGCAACACCTGTTCCTGGTCAAGCCTGGTCAATGTTGTACCCTGCACCCTGCTTAATGTAGCCATCAAGCCAGGGATTGTGGAGAAGTGTGATACTGGCTGCCCCTCACCAGTAGCCATTGGATGCACTGTAGCTTGACTGCAACCTTGCTCCCCAGCGGCATTTCCATGCCCCTGGCCTCGTTCCCGTCCACGTCCCTTTGCACTAGACTTGCACATTTTGAAATGTATACAAATGTTAATTTTTTTGTGTGTGTGTGAGTTGACAAACTGGATAACAGTATACAGCTTTTTTATTAATCCTATGGGACAGGTATACAGAGTATACCACTGGTGGAGAATTTGAGCCCTAAAAAGGGCTTTTGGGAAATTTTATGAGCTAAGTGTATATACTAGTGGTGTATATACACTGGTGAAGTAGTTTAGCTCTTAAAAGTGCTGTTGTTTTTAATTTTTCCTGCCTATCCAAACCTAAATCCTCTCTCGCCCTCAGCTTAATGTCTCTCTCTATCTAACTCCAAACCGCAAATGACACGAACACGGCTGCCACTATTCTTATAGATCCGAGGTCACCTCATTTCCCCAGTCAATGATTTTTTTCCTTATTTTTTCGATGCCTACGTTTTCCTCTTTCCTGTCCCACCTCCCCTGCACAGTTATTGGTGCAAAAAGAGCACCAGGGAAGGTGGGAGGGCTTGCGAATTTTTACTTCATTTACCGCGTGGTATTCAATTGGAATCGAATATGTCGAATACCTTAAAATTCGATCGAATATCTACTCGATTGAACGATATTTGCTCATCTCTAGTTTTAATATCTCAGACCCTCAAGTCTCTCTTCCTCCTCAGGAAGTCCTATCTCCTATCTTAAATCCCTACAAAATGGCAGCATTTCTTGTTGGGCTCTTTGGTAGTGGATATGCTTCCACTGTCATCAGTAATTGGTTAAGGACTGCCTGCAAGGTAGTAAGATAGCAGGGGCAGGCAGCATTCAGAAGGCTCCTTGATACCAGGGCATCTAAGCAGGGCATCCCATGATCAAAGATGTCTTCTGAGCAGGTGCCATCTTTAAAGGAATGACAAGGATTTTTTTTTTTAAGATTAGAAAAATGGTGCCTCATTAGATTTTCGCCTAACTTTGGATCAACATTGCAGGACCACAGTTTAAACTGGACGGACATATGTTTTTTTAGCTTACTATACAGCTTGTGAACTCAGTGGGAGATTTGTAAATCTGTATGCAAAAAACATTTCCCAGAGATAGCTGAAACTAGCCACAATGACAGTGACATAGGAAGCAGGGAAAGCAGTTGAGCGCTGTCCCAATAGTCGCTTTCTTTTTTTCTGCCAAAACTCAATTTAGGAAATATTTTACTGTCTTTTAAAACATTCCTAATATAAAAGGAATGTAACTAATTTACATAAATGGACAATAAATCATATGTCACCACATAGATGTATTGTATCTGTTTTTCTGTACTTTCTGCAATGATCATTACTGTACCTGTAACCCATTCTTGTCTGTGCTTGGTGTCAGATGCACTCATTTCATAGGTTTTTGTGGCTGTTTTAACGCAGAACATACAACGGCGACCATCCCTATCTGGGAGTACCTATTTTAAAAAAGAAAAAGATTACTCAAAATGCAGAAGAAATTAAAAACAAAAAAAACAAAAAAACCTGTTACTAGGAGATGCTGTTCTCAACAATCTCATCAACAGATTTCTGGTCAACACTACAATTCTGAGTTTACATTTTGTTGTTTAGATTGACCTGTTCAACTTATTTGGGTAGACAGGATGAATTTATGTTAGTATCCATAGATAAAAGCATGAAATATTTCAGTTTTCACATTAGCCTATAGAGCAGTTCACTTTTCAGTTTTAGGCAATTTTTTTCCATAGCGTTTTTAATTGCCTTTTTGTAGAGTTTTCTTATGCAGACTTTCTGCCCCAATTACACCTATATGGAAAATGCCAGCTTTTCCGTGGTGTAATTGATATGCTGAGACTTACAAAAACACAACAGTTTTTGAAATTGCAGCATGTCCACTGTGTATCTTTTTCTGCCATGTGTGAAATTAGTCAGATTCCAATTCACTTTGCAGGTACTGTATTCACAATGTGGGTATTTGTCCATAGTGTGTAGACTGGAATATGTTGGCTTGTGTTAGATTAATTAGTAGGGATAAAAATAAACCCATAAAATGTTTATATACTAGTCCCAGAAGTCTATATACTAGCCCCAGAAGTCTAACTAGATTAGAAGAGTGATTAAAAATCCAAGCACCATTCTTAACTGTTTCATGATGGCCCACTGCATATAAACATCGGCAATTAGTAGACTTTGTAGGTGTCCATAAGGGTCATTAACTCTGTGAACACAACACTAATAGCTGCTGGAGTTTGCGAAGATATGATCAGAACCTGATATGTTCGGCTCCTGATCATGATGATAAAATTGCCATATCAGAGAAAATTTGCTAGAAGTAACTAACTTTCCTGATATTAACTGCCACCCACCCATAGCAGGCAGCAGCTAACAGCACACAGTTTGCTCCTTAACCCCTTGGTTAACCCACAGCATCCAAGAGGTTCCACCATGTTCCACCCTTGTCACCCCCCGGAAGTGAGATCAGGGGGTTGTCATATGTATCTTCTGCAGCCCAGGGTCTGGTCAGTGAGCTCAGACTGCTAGGAGCCCCGAGAAGTGAGGACATCAGCCTATGCATCTAAATAGGCTGACTTCTTCTATAGACTGTAATACACGTGTACTATACATTGCTGGCTCAGGTCCCTTAGGGTAAGTTCACAGAGTTTTTTGGTCAGGATTTTGAGGCCATATTCACTTCAAAATCCTGACCAAAAAAAACGCTCCCATTGAAATCAATCGGAACCGCTTAGGAGGTGCTCATTCTTCAGGCCGTTTCGCCTCACGATTCGGGCTGAAGACACTCCCTCCTCCAGATTAGGCCCATTCATTGGGCCTAATCCGGAGAGGAGTGTGCAGCTGGATGCCGATGCAGTGCGCTGACTTTCAGTTGCGGCTACCCGGATTTTGGATCGGAGGAGGCCGCTTCAGGTTCCGATCCAAAAAACCTGTATGAACTTACCCTTAGTGGGACATCACTAAAAAGTAAAAAAAAAATAATGTTGAAAAAAATACTGAATTAATAAAGAAAGGAAGTAATGATTTTTTCTCCATCTCACCTTGAATAAATGCTATATAAAGTGATCAAAAAGTCATATGTACCCCAGTATTAATAAAAAGCACAGTTTGTCTTGCAAAAAAATATGCCCTCAACCAACTGTCAACTGAAAAAAAAAATTGTTACACAGCTCAAAAGATGGAGATGCAGAATAATTGATTTATTTTCCCAAATGGATTTTTGTTCTGCAAAACTAGGAAACCATAAAAAAACAATATAAATTAGGTATCACCATAATTGTACCAATTGTTACTTATGCTGTACATTGTGTGGAAAAAAAATAAAAAAGTAAAAAGCAATACCAGAATTGATGGGGATTGATTTTTTTTAATCCATCAAGAAAGAGTTAAAATAATTTAGTTATAGTATAAGTTATAGGCACCCAAAAATGGTGTCATTACAAATATAACTTGTCCAATGAGAAGACAAAAAACAAACAAATCGCCTAATCATTAGAACAAAACTGGCTGCGTATATCAGGTTACAAACCAGTTTTAGAGCTTACGAGGGAAAAGAAAGCAGACTTGACCCCCACAGTGACTCCCCCCCCCCAATCATAGGAGCTACTGGGGAAGTAGTAGGGAATTTGGTGCTTGCAATGTACTCTGCACAGCTTACATATTCACTCTTCACCATCCACTGTGCATTCATGCCTGTCATACTAATGCTTACTAATTCGCTTGATAAATTTTTTGAGGGGTGCAGTTTTACTGTCACTTTAGAGACTCTGTAAAAATGAGATGGTGTCCATATACAAAATATCTAAATATGCACTCTAAAAGCCACATAGCTCTTTCCCTTCTGCGCCCTGCTATGTTCCCAAACTGCAGTTTATGCCACATGTATAACATTGGTGTACCCAGGATAACATACTTAATGTTATATGTTGGTATAAACTGCTGTTTGGGCACAGCCAGATACAGAAGGGAAGCTATTTTGGTTTTTGGAGTACAGATTTAGATGACAGATTTAGGGCGGGTTCACACCAGCGCCCAATCTCCATTTTCAGGTTTCCGTCTTCTGCCGACTGAAGACGGAAACCCAGCATTCAGTGTACGTCCGTGAGTGCCCGTGAGCTTTTTGTGCTCTCCGTGGTGAAACCGTTTTTTTTTAACCAGACACAAAGTCCTGCATGTCTGACTTTGTGTCTGGTTAAAGAAAAACGGTTTTACCGCATAGAGCACAAAACGCTCACGGGTGCTCACCTCCGGACACTTTTCAAACCAATTCAAATGAATGGGTTTGAAAAATGACTGCAGGTTTCCGTCTCCTGTCCAGTTTCGGGCAGGAAACGGAAACCTGCATAATGGAGACCGGGGCACAGATGTAAAGATGACACTTTTGAGGAGCTCCTGAAGTGCCTGAAGGAATTTATCCTGAGGTACAGTGAGCATTTTTAATTCCCAAATGTTGCATTAATTTTGCAGAAATGAATACGCAGCTGATGGAGAAAGGTGAAAATGACAATTTTTACAGGAATGCGTTATTGTGTTACTGTTGTGACCAGCATAGACAAAAGCAATTGGGAAGAACTATGAATAAGAAAAAAGACAAACAAGTTTGATTTGTTATTTGCATATAGTCCTATGGGTAATGTAATTAATTAAGTGATAAGGAAGAATTATTATACAATAATTCAGAGCTCAAATTAGAGGCATCCATTGTCAGAGCTCAGAATCAGAACCCTTGTCTGGTTCTGCCTAATGCCGCCCTCCTGACAGTACAGAGCCTAAAGAGTATTGCAAGAACCCCAAATAACAGCATTGATTGCTTGGTAACGGAGGGGGCTAGAGAAGAAATTCCAACTTTGCCAGAATTAGAAGTGCAGCGCCTATTAATTGGTTGTAAAGAGTTGGGACTGCCCCTGATATGTGTGAGTTTATATTTTTTATTAGATGGTGGTTGTTTAAACACTTGAGTTGTTAATAAAGTTATATAAATAAGGCAGAGACAATACAATGCCGAGGCTCAGGTGAAGTTTCTTTGTTAGAGATGGGTGAACCTCTCAAAATTTGTTTCGGGTGTGACAACTTGGGTCCTTGGCTTGTTTTTGGACAAGCAAGTTCGATCTGAACCATACATTAAGTTGGCTTAAAAAATAGTGTAGAACACTCTAAGGGTGCATGCACACAGAGTAACGCTCTGCTCATTCAGTCACATAAACACGTCAGAGTGACCACACTGCACTGGCTCACCCGCACTACACATTAAAATCAATGGGTTTAAAAGCTTCCCATTGATTTCAATGTGTAGCGTGTGTAAGCCAGCACCCATTGAAGTCAATGGGATCTGTTTTGAAACGCCTCACTCTGACACGTGTTTACGTGTCAGAATGAGTGGCGCGTTACTCCGTGGGAACGGAGCCTTAGGACTCCTGGGATCCTACTTATTCATTTATAGCTCTTTAAGACAAACACACCTGAAGTTAAGTGAAAGTGACATGTATGTCTGAAAAACGAATGGTAAGAAAGTGTCAGATGAAAAGCAGCTGGTCTATGATACGCCATCCGTAGATTACGTTTATGCACTTGAAAAAGGGCCCGAAACGCGGTGTTTTAGTGTTGTGCACCTTTTAACCAATAAATTCTACTGTGACCTCAAGCGCGGTCTATTGCCTTCTTCGTATCATTCTCTTTCCCGGTTGTTCCCTGATCGGTGCTCTTTGGACGTGCTGCTCCCTCCATCTATATACAAATAAAGAATTTCTTTACGTGGTTGTGAACGGGTCACAACCACATCAGGTGAGAGGCCATTTGGGTCACTATTATTACCATATATTTTGGATATCCTTCATTTTGGTTTCCACAAATATCTACACTAGAAGTCTGCTCGGTGTCTTCTCTTTTTTGTTATTTATGAGACCGTCAGACAGAGAAGCATTATCTGTCCTATCACAAAGTGCTCTGCAGCAATAAAAGGGACAACATACTGTGTGGTTTCCAGTAAAGAGGGTGATAGAATGTCAAGACCAATAAAGTAGGATTTTTTGATCTGAAAATCGGTGGGCAGTAGGGTTGAGCCGATCCTGACTTTTCAGGATCGATTTTAAAATCCGATTTCCGATCATTTTTCATTCGAACCTGATCTCGATCCCAATTCCGATCCCAATGCAAGTCAATGGGATTTTTTTATTAATCGGAGATCGGATTTTAAAAGCAATCCTATTCACTATACAGCATGGAATCTAAGAATTGTTAGAATCCCCGCTGTGTATTGAATCAATAAGTAGCCAGAGGATTTTTTTTAATCCTCTGGCTACTTAGTCCCCCCTGGTGTCCACTTACCTCTGGAGATGGCTGGTCCACCTTCTTCTTGTCCTCCCTGCCGGTCCAGCTACAGTCTTCTTCGCCTCGCGGCCCCCTCCCTGCCAGGTTAGGAGAGTGTGGGTGGGTTAGGAGAGTATGGGCGGGTACTGGGAGGGGAGACGTGACGTCTCCCCGCCCTGTACCCGCCCACACTCTCCTAACCTGGCAGGGAGGGGGCCGCGAGGCGAAGAAGACTGTATACATCAGTTTGTGCGCTAATTCTACCTGTCCCATAGGGTGAGGAGCAAACTGTGTACTTTGCATCTGGTATATACGGTACTAGATATACGCCATATATATCTACCGTCCGTGTACACCTTCTTAAAAAAAAAACACTTGTATACATCAGTTTGTGCGCTAATTCTACCTGACTTGTCCCATATGGGTGAAGAGACTGTATACTGTAAGCTGTATACTTTGCATCTGGTATATACGATACTAGATATACGCTATATATATCTCCCATCCGTGTACACATTAAAAAAAAACCACTTGTATACATCAGTTTGTGTGCTAATTCTACCTGTCTCATAGGGTGAGGAGCAAACTGTGTACTTTGCATCTGGTATATACGGTATTAGATATATGCTATATATATATCTACCGTAAGTGTACACGTTAAAAAAAAAACAACACTTGTATACATCAGTTTGTTTGCTAATTCTACCTGACCTCTCCCATAGGGTGAGGAGCACGCTGTATACTTTGCATCTAGTATATACGATACTAGATATACGCTATATAAATCTACCGTCCGTGTACACGTTAAAAAAAAAAAGCACTTGTATACAGTACAGGCCAAAAGTTTGGACACACCTCATTCAAAGAGTTTTCTGTATTTTCATGACTATGAAAATTTTAGATTTACACTGACGGCATCAAAACTATGAATTAACACATGTGGAATTATATAGTTAACAAAAAAGTGTGAAACAACTGAAAATATGTCTTACATTCTAGGTTCTTCAAAGTAGCCACCGTTTGCTTTGATTACTGCTATAAACACTCTTGGCATTCTCTTGATGAGCTTCTAGAGGTAGTCACCTGAAATGGTCTTCCAACAGTCTTGAAGGAGTTCCTAGAGATGCTTAGCACTTGTTGGCCCTTTTTCCTTCACTCTGTGGTCCAGCTCACCCCAAACCATCTCTATAGGGTTCAGGTCTGGTGACTGTGGAGGCCAGGTCAGCAGCACCCCATCACTCTCCTTAATGACCCTTACACAGCCTGGAGATGTGTTAGGGGTCATTGTCCTGTTGAAAAATTAATGATGGTCCAACTAAACGCAAACCGGGTGGAATAGCATGCCGCTGCAAGATTCTCTGGTAGCCATGATGGTTCAGTAAGCCTTCAATCTATATATATAAAACTCCAATTCTGTAGTAGTCTGCTCTATACAAATCCACAGTTCTCGACCGATTTGGGTGAAATTTGGCACGCCCCCTTCTCCACCCACAGGAGCAGAATACTGTGCATGTTACATCTCGCTAGCGTCCCCCCATCATGAGATTTGGGCCCCCCGAAGTTAGGCCCTATACATACAGTGTTGGCCAAAAGTATTGGCACCCCTGCAATTCTGTCAGATAGTACTCGTTTCCTTCCAGAAAAATGATTGCAAGCACAAACTCTTTGGTATTAATATCTTCATTTATTTTGCTTGCAATGAAAAAACACAAAAGAAAATGAAAAAAAAAAGTCAAATCATTGATCATTTTGCACAAAACTCCAAAAATGGGCCGGACAAAAGTATTGGCACCCTCAGACTAAAACTTGGTAGCACAACCTTTAGACAAAATAACTGCAAACAACTGCTTCCGGTAACCATCAATGAGTTTCTTACAATGCTCTGCTGGAATTTTAGACCATTCTTCTTTGGCAAACTGCTCCAGGTCCCTGAGATTTGAAGGGTGCCTTCTCCAAACTGCCATTTTAAGATCTCTCTACAGGTGTTCTATGGGATTCAGGTCTGGACTCATTGCTGGCCACTTTACAAGTCTCCAGTGCTTTCTCTCAAACCATTTTCTAGTGCTTTTTGAAGTGTGTTTTGGGTCATTGTCCTGCTGGAAGACCCATGACCTCTGAGGGAGACCCAGCTTTCTCACACTGGGCCCTACATTATGCTGCAAAATTTGTTGGTAGTCTTCAGACTTCATAATGCCATCACACGGTCAAGCAGTCCAGTGCCAGAGGCAGCAAAGCAACCCAAAACATCAGGGAACCTCCGCCATGTTTGACTGTAAGGACTGTGTTCTTTTCTTTGAAGGCCTCTTTTTTTTCCCTGTTTTTTTTCCCTGTAAACTCTATGTTGATGCCTTTTCCCAAAAAGCTCTACTTTTGTCTCATCTGACCAGAGAACATTCTTCCAAAACGTTTTTGGCTTTCTCAGGTAAGTTTTGGCAAACTCCAGCCTGGCTTTTTTATGTCTCTGGGTAAGAAGTGGGGTCTTTCTGGGTATCCTACCATACAGTCCCTTTTCATTCAGACGCCGACGGACAGTACGGGTTGACACTGTTGTACCCTCAACACATCACACACAAATACACAATGACAGTTAAGGGTGGAGGCTGATGGATTTCCCATTGCCTATGCCATCTGTGGTTTTCATGGGCAACGTGATTTAAAGGGGTGCTTGTTAAGGTTTCTTTAGCTTAAAATTTGTGTTTCTGTCCATACTAATGTAGAGGAAAGAAGGTTTCCAAATATTTTTCCACTTTCATAGAGGTTCTACTGAGTTTGGAAAGTGGCTAGTTGATAGGCTGTGATAGTGGGGTAATACTGGGACTTGGGTGTGTTAGATGCACCCAGGCATGCTTCCCCTGTTGTTCAAACCAAAAAAACTTGAGACAAAAAAACAAAAAATACTTAAAAAATAGAAAATATTTATTAATTCATAAATAAACACTACAAAATACAAAGGGAGACAACAAAAGACAATCTACCACATAGTAGCAGAATATACTGAATCTTCTCACTGGTTAAATGAGCAGAGGGAAACCCCCAGGTGATACCAAACAAATATCCAGGGGAAATGCACCAATTACATATATATAAACATATCAGAGCAAGATAATCATATATAAATATAAATAAATAGACAGTACATACCCATAGTCATATTGGAACAAAAATATAACCGGTCACCAGAGAAGGGGGAAAAGCCGCTGCACACTACCAGTGAGATCAGAATATGATCGCCTGACGCGCGTTTCGCCTGAATGGCTTCATCAAGAGGCGCAAATAACATTGTAATAGCGCGATATTTATGTCTGCAAACTAACAATCAAATCACTCCCACCTGATGTTCGTCGATGCCTCCACTATACGAAGACCCGCGCCTCCTGATGACGTCATCACGCACGCATCACGTGACGGCGCCACCAGGATTCAACCGCCTGACAAAAGAATAATTTAGATCGGAGATTGCCGGTGCGCACGCGTAAACACGCCGGCAATACTCACATTGGCCACATGATACTATAATAGCATCATCGCATACATGTGAAGTGGCCACCTTCCAATGCATGCTTTTCATCAAGCCATATAGTGGACATATGAAATAAGTGTCCATATTAAATGCATAAATAAATATGTAACGTGGAGACACCAAGAACAAGGGCCATAGTAATATATATATACACCTACTAGTTTGTATCTATAAACTACCCATATTTCATATAAGATATTCAGACACACACAACATAATAAAATTAAATAAAGAAAATATATTTTTGTATATAATAAGTGAATAAAGTGTTATAAAAATATACATGTGTTAATGAATATAAAATTAATAAGCTATATATAAAATGCATTGTTATATATAATAAGTGAATAAAGTGTTATAAAGAATATGCATGTGTTAATATATAAATATAGCATTAATAAGCCACACGAAAAACGTGTAGTATCTATTTGGTTTTGAGACCATGAGGTATCTTCTATTGAATGCTTCCCCTGTTGTCCCAGTTGCATTTCAGAGGTGTTGGCATCATTTCCTGGGGTGTCATTGTGGACTTGGTGACTCTCCTTAGTCGAATTTTGGTTTCCCCTGAAACAAGCATTTTTTCCCCATAGACTATAACTCCCATCCCATGATAGCACTGGGCAGTACAGTCAGTGACCGACTGCTTCATCCTAAGTGTGAGAAGGAGCGGTATCGGAATTCTTTCCTTCCTGATCCGGTTAGGCTGTACAAGCAACACCAGGCTAAGCGTAGATCACTCCATACATAAAACTGAAAGATCCTTAAGTTGTGATATCCCTCCTCTTACTTTTTTACCTTTATCTTTTTATCTGGATCTACTGTCACTGTAATGCCTCTACCGTGGAGCCTTTTGTATTTGTATTTTGTATTATTATTGTCTTATCTATGCTGCTGTAACACGCTGAATTTCCACATGGTGGGACTATTAAATGATTATCTATCTATCTATCTATCTATCTATCTATCTATCTATCTATCTATCTATCTGTTTGTCTAACTATCTATCTGTTAGCACAATGCATATATTAGCTGCTTAACAAAGGCCTCCTTGTATTGGACTGAAATGTTGAGAATGTGTAAATAAAAGTATTTGTTTTATTCACTTTATTAGAGAGTGCTACCTCAGTTTTGAAATGTATATATTGTTTCCAGCTTAACATTACATTGGTATATGTACTGAGTTGAATATAATGTAAAAATTCTGGACAGTACAACATGTACCGTATTTTTCGGACTATAAG
This sequence comes from Leptodactylus fuscus, assembly GCF_031893055.1. Classification (NCBI taxonomy): domain Eukaryota; kingdom Metazoa; phylum Chordata; class Amphibia; order Anura; family Leptodactylidae; genus Leptodactylus; species Leptodactylus fuscus. Next base: position 104,729,950 of record NC_134266.1, on the reverse strand, counting down.
ACGTACTTTTTTTCCTCCCAATATGGGAGGAAAATGTGTGTGCGTCTTATAGTCCGAATGCAGCGTGTGCAGCGTCTGTGTCCTGTCTATGAGAATCAAAAGGAGAGCAGCACGGTGCCTGCCTGCTCTGGCCCTCCTTCCCTGTCTGTGTCGCGTGTTTGCAGGAGCGAGATATGAGAGGCAGGGAAGTAGGGGCGGGCCAGACAGGTGAAGGAAGCGTGGTTACAAGCTTGCCGAGAAAACCACGCCTCTTTCTCCCGTCTGGCCCGTCCCTCCTTCACTGCCTCTCAGATCTGGCTCCTGCAAACATGCGACACAGACAGGGAAGGAGGGGCGGGCCAAACGGGAGGAGGAGGCGTGGTTTTCTCGGCAAGCTTGAAACCACGCCTCCTTCACCCGTCTGGCCCGCCCCTCCTTCACTGCCTGTGTGGCTTCATTGCAGGAGCAAGATCTGAGAGGCAGTGAAGGAGGGACGAGCCAGACGGGTGAAAGAGGTGTGTTTTCAAGTTTGCTTAGAAAACCACACCTCCTTCACCCGTCTGGCCCGCCCCTTTTTCTCTTCTTGCATAGCTTCACTGCAGGATGTCTCTTTCCATCCATGGATGAGATTAGATAGATAGATAGATAGATAGATAGATAGATAGATAGATAGATAGATAGACAGACAGACAGACAGACAGATAGATTAGATAGATAGATATGTTCAAATCACCCCCATATCCCTAGAATACATATAAAACAAAAACATTACTGTGAAACACATACACATTTGGTATCCCTGTGTCCGAAAGCCCCTGGTTCTATTTACATTGGTGAAATATTATATTATTAGGTTATTAAATATTTCACCAATTTTTTTTCCTTAAAATTTTTTTTTTCCCTATTTTCCTCCTCTAAAACCTTAGTGCGTCTTATGGTCCGGTGCGTCTTATAGTCCGTAAAATACGGTAGTAAAAATACGGTATATCTTTTACATCCTCATAATATGCATTCCGTACTCACTTCAAACCAGACTCCTGAACTTATGGCATAATGAATTTAGACCACTGACTCTATAACTAATTGAGACACCATAATTATTTCAGACTCTAGAACACCCAATAAATTTTCTTAGAACTGAGGTCAGATCCCACAATGTCAATTCAGTTTACATTAAAAAAAAAAAAAAAAAAAAAAAAGTGCCTTGGTACATTATGTTCCTGTTCCTCTCTGTTTCTATTAAAATTCACTGCATATTCATTAGGTATATGGTTTCCAAATGGAAAAAAATATTTAAGACAATGGGGCTAAAAGGTGTTGAGCTTATGAGATTCAAGTTACAGCCTCTGAGGCTATCAAAAAAGGCCTAATGCACACTACACGGCCTAATGTCCATAAAAAAACAGCTGTGTTGGCCCGGTGAAGCCAAACAAACAACCATGACAGAGCCATTTTGAAACTCATGGATGTCTATGGGTCTATTTACATGGCTGTGAAAGGACAAAGATAGAACATGCCTGGTTATTTTGCCAGCCATGAAAAACAGTCCATTAAAAAAACAGAATAGACTCTTAGACAAAATCGGTTGTGTGAATAAGGCGTAAAATAAAATTAGTCAAAAGTAACTCCCCAAAAAGTTAAATATATTTCTACATAAAGTATATAGCGCATACTAACCTCAACCCCACAATCTTTGTCTATGGCAATGCTCCCCTTCCTTTCCTTGCAATCTTCACTTACATAGTAGTTCAGAATTCTTGGTTTGAGAACAAACCAGCGCTCTGTCCACATCCTTCTCAAATTTGCCTTCTTTAGGAGATATCCCTGATGAAACACAAAAGACAAAAAAAGGTTGTATGCTTTTAGTAAGTAGCACTAAAGATTTCTGAGCAATACAACAACTGCTTATAATGTTCTTACTGCACTTTACCAATTCATGTACCATAAAGATCAAGATTTAAAAGAGTTAAAAAGTAGAGATTAGCGAATATCGTTCGATCGAGTAGGTATTCGATCGAATATTACGGTATTTGAAATATTTGTACTCGATTGAATACCACGCGGTAAACGCAGTAAAAATTCGATTCCCCTCCCACCTTCCCTGGTGCTTTTTTTATACCAATAACTGTGCAGGAAAGGTGGGACAGGAAGTAGGAAAACGTAGGCATCGAAATAATAGAACATGGACAATGGAATCATCATACGTAAAAGAATGATTTATTTGAAAATATTAAAAAACATTGATACAACACAGTGCAGAGACATAAACATATACATACTGTATAAGGGGACCAATGCTACCTGTCAAAGAACATACGTGGTAGTTGAAAAAATGTGTAAATATGTAACACAAATGTAATCCAGCAATAAAGTATGGTGATAAATAGCCTTTAGCAGAGAGATCAACATAAGTGAGTGTTTATATGTAGTGAATTCATAGTAACAGATTTCATATGGGAATTAATGTAGTTAGCTCTGCATAAGGACAAGTGTAAAAAATACTGTGGATGCTGGAAAAAAGTGAAGTAAATGAAGTCAGATCATAAAGGATAGTACATACCACGATAAGACCGCGCCCCGACGTGCGTTTCGCTGTAAAGGCTTTGTCCTCTATTAATTGAGGTTACAATCTATCTGTGTGCCAAATTTCATACAAATCCGTTCAGCCGTTTTTGCGTGATTGAGGAACAAACACACAAACATCCAAACACACAAACATACAAACTTTCAAATTTATAATATTAGTAGGATTAAAAACAAATCCGGGCCTGTAAGAATGTCACCTTATGTACTTATGTATGCAAGTTACAGGTGAATATAATGTCCGTAACAAAGGGGAAAAAAAGAGGGAAGGGAAACACAGCCCACAATGCAGCACTAAGGAGTGTATATATTAGGACTCACTCACGGTTCCTTGGATGGGAAAGTTGCCCGGAACTCCAAATTTCCTCCGACCCAGGAAATGACTTCAGAAGAATATCCAAAACAAGAGAAGGATGAGAAAGATTCATCCTTCTCTTGTTTTGGATATTCTTCTACAGGTGAATATGGTGACTCCAGAAATTTCTTTTTCACAATTTTGTTAGCGGGTTAAAACGTAAAAAAAAAACCAATATAAATCTGGTGTTTTTTTTTTTTTAATCAGAGACCAATGGAATACAGGTGACAGGTAATTTTGGCTGCACAGTAAAAACGAAGCTCGTAAGAAAGTAGCTCAGATTCAGTTTTTCTCTAACTCCACCCCATTCTGAATTTTTTTTTCTAGCTTCCCAGTACATCATATGGAATATTAAATGGTGCCATTAGGAAATACAATTTGTTGGGGGGCTGGCAAAAGAAGAGGATGTGTATGGTGTATGTATGGTATAAGTTCCTGCTTCATGCGAAGATTTCTAGATCTGCACTATACAGCTAACCACAGCAAAAGTCACTTGCTAAGATGCACAAGGAGACCCTGCTTCCATGGAGTTCAGAGACACACCATCACTGAGAGTCAGCCGACAGCACCTTCAATAACCACCTACTGCCCTGGACTCGTTACCCAACTAGCACTAGGATCGCAACACCTGCAGTCCACTGGAGGCGGCTACAGGAGGCAATGGGCCTGTGCTCATCTACTCAGCCTGTGAAGCACCTTGTGCTAGACATATTACAAGCAACACAAAGTGGTAAGAAATTGATTATTGCAGCATGCCACTCACTCCACCTTCAAATAGTGTGGGCTCCACTCTGTTCACCCCCAGAATTTATTGGAATCTTGCCTCATCCAGGAGGCACCAAATTTAGCAGCAGAGAGAAGTCACCAAACCTGCAACAATTGCAGGCTGTACTCCTTAGGCCACTCTCCCCCCGAACTGATCCTTTCTCGTCCTCAGGGATGATCTTCCATCTTTGAATATATATTTTTTTTTCTGTGGGAAACCTTTGCTGCACTAACTGTCTCTCCTAACTAGCCCTCTGGGAGATTTGATTTGGAACTGTATTTGGACTTGGGAGGCCCCTTTCCTCAAACTGCTATAACACTACTGAGCCTATCTTACACCTCCTGGCTCCGGAAGACTTAATAATTGCAGGCACTCTACCTTTGGAAGACCCCAGAATCTGTGCAGTTCCTTTTTCTGATAAGTGAGTTTTCCTTCCTCCTCCACTTTGCAAGTATTGTATAACGCCTCAATTTTTCCCGCAGTGTTTCCGCCACGTGCATATCACGGCGGTTCCGGCCTGTGGGGCCACGACCTAAAGCTAAGGCCCCACATTGCGGAAATGCAGCTTTTTTGTCACAGATTTTGTTGTGGTTTTCTTGAGCCAAAGCCAGGACTGGATTGAGCAGAAGTTATAAGTATAAGAGCTTTCTATATATTTCCGATATTACTTATAGCCATTCTTGGCTTTGGCTGCAACAAAAAAAGCTGCGTTTCCGCAAAGTGGGGCCTTAGACTAGGGGTTGGTTCACATTTGCTTTTGTATTCTGTCCAGGGAAAGTGCACATGGAGACCCCCCTTCCCCCCCGGATGGAATACAATCGCAATTGCAAGAACTGTGCTGTCAAAGCACATGGACCCCATAGACTATAATGATTCATGCGGGCAGTGCTCGGCAAGCACAAGGACCCCATTATAGTCTATGGGGTCCGTGTGCTTTGACAGCACAGCACTTGCAATTGCGATTGTATTCCGTCCAGGGGTCTCCATGCAGACTCTCCCTGGACAGAATACATGCGCTAGTGTGAACCAGGGGTGCGGCTGAGGCCCCGTGTAGAAGAAACACAGCTTTTTTTTGTTACAGATGTTGTTGCATTTTTTTTGAGACAAAGCCAGAAGTAGATTGAGCAGAAGGGAGAAGTACAAACTCTTCCTAGATATTTTCCATTCCTTTTGAAGCCACTCTTGAATTTGGCTCAATTTTTAACGTGTAAGTAAAAGATCCTATAGCAATTCTGTGCAAGCAGAACTGTCATCTCTGAGGTCACAAGTTAAATACTTCCTAAAATTATGCTAGGTTGACATCTGCATTCGTGTTTCCAGGGTCGGACTGGCCCGCCGGAGCACCGGGGAATCCCCCGGTGGGCCCCGACTTAAAGTTTTCATTTTAACAATGCAGATGCATTGGTCGGGGCCCGATCGGGATGGCCAGGGGCCCCCAACCGGGTACCTGGCCAATGCATCTGTCTCCACACACATGGGCCCCTATTAGCTGATGCTGAAGCTGTATAGCATGTGCAGCTTCAGCCTCAGATAACGGCCTCTCCCTTCACTTACCTGCAGCTGCTATGTTGCTCTCCTGTGAGGTCTCGTCCCTGCTATCCGCACGCACTTCCTCTCTCCCCCTCCCCCTCCTCCTCACACTGAATGCTCTTACATCGCAGCATGTGGGGAAGACAGGAGTCGTCTGCTGAGTTTGCTACTGCTGGAATAGGTGAGTAAATTCTTTTTGTAAAATCTGTATGTTTAATATGTATGCATGTGTACATTTGTGTAAAGTATGTGTCCTGTATACTGTGTGAGTACTGTATGTTTGTATACAGGTATGTGTGAGTATATACAGTATGCTATAATGTGTATGTATATATGTGTGTGTATATATAGTATTCATACAAGTATATATGACTTATATATGGTATATGAATGTATATAAATGTGTATGTGCTATAGTATTGTATATGTGTGAGTATATATGGTATATGTATAAGGCCTGGTTCACATCTGCGTTCGGTGAGTTTGGGGAGTCTGCATGGGAACCCCCCCCCCCGAACGGATTATCAAACGCATTAGCAAGCGTTTTTTTATTTTACACCTCCCTCCCAGCACATGGGTCGCTCCAATTCCTGAACAACCCATTTAAAGGATTTAGCCATGTTTCTAATATTGATGGTCTGTCCTTAGGATAGGCCATCAATATTACATATGCGATGATACAACAGCCTGGGCCTCTGCAGATCAGATTTTTCCAGGACACTTCAGCTACGGGTAATGGTAACATTTCTAGGAGCCATGCTGTTCACTTTCCATACAAGGTGTAGCAGTAGGTATATGTAGTGCACATGATGTAGTGCACATGGTATAGTGCGTGAGTAGCATGGCTCCCAACATGTTATAACCTTTAACCACCCTGTCTCGGTACCGCTGATCTGCAGGGTCCTGGCGGTGGGCCCCTAGAAACAATTCCACTGGTGGGCCCTAGACACCCCAGTCCGACCCTGCGTGTTTCCATTCTTCAGGTCTGCTTGGGGACCCGAAAAACGTATACCCAATCCACTTAAAAAGCGGCTGCACATGGAAACCCATGGACCCCGCCTGAAAAATGTGGAGAGAAAAGCACTGCTTGGAGGGCTTTTCTTACCATACTTTTCAAGTGGATTTGGGGATGGAAGCCCCAAAAGAAAACTGGAGACAGATGTGAACCTAGCCATAAACTCTGCTAAAGTTTATGAGTTCTCAATTTAAGCAGTACGCACAAACCTACAAATTCATGTTAGCCCAAATCAAACAGAGTGTCATGACCTGATTGTGTGTGTGTGTGTTGGTGCATGTTTCTGTCGGGGATTCGATCCAGGCTTCTGTGGTCTGCTGGTGGGTTCCCTACCATTGAGCCATCAGTGTGTACATAGTGTGCTGGTCTTTCTGAACACACTTGAGGTTATAAGAGTTAACCTCAGGTGTTATGTATTGCCATCATCCTATGGAAGGAGTCTGGGGCCTTTATTAGGAAGAGGGCTGTCTCCACCAGTTGCTGGTTTTTGTGGTCCCAACCTAGAATTCTTGGCCTTAGGAGGAGGAGGAGTGGTTTGCTTGTGCTTACTGACTGGAAAGGAGTTTGAGTGTTGTTTGTGTGTGTGAGTTTGGTTCTTCCCTCCACACTTCTACTCTGCCCTGCCCTTCATGTCTGTTTGTTTGGCACTATCTGGTTGTTTGAGGTGGGTTCCAGTTTATTTTACCCCAGTCTTGTGTTTACCCTTTCCTCACCTCTCCACTGTCCCTCTCCTCATTTCTCTGGTTTTGTATTGTGTTGTGCTGCGTGTCCGTTGTCCAGCACATCCCGTCCGGTTTGTCTGTCTGCAGCTGCACCTTTATTTCTGCAGAAGTCACCACCGTAGAATCCCCAGTCCCTAGCTCTCTTGCAGCTCTTGTCCTATCTGTCTGTTAGGTCTTCGTGCTAGAGAGCCAGTTTTCGGGGCCAAGGCTAGCTTGGGGACAGCTGACCACCACCCGTAGGCAGGGCCTAGCTAGCCACCGTAGTGCCAGGGATAGTCTCCTTCCCCTGTTTCCTTAGCGGTGCAATCTGCAGCCCGGAATCTGTGTCTGGATTCTGACACGAACGTGACACAGAGAAAGGACAAAGCGCCTATAGTGCAGCTATATACATGATCGTGTCGCCCACATTCACCATAACAGAGATTCTATTGCAGCAGAATTTAGAAAACTGTACCACAATCTGTACAACTTGAACTGTAAGGAGGATGTGGAGGTTACATGTGGAAAGGACATTTTCACCAAGTAGTTTTATATGCTCTGTCCTTACCTTCTCTGATGTTGCAACAAACTTTACATATCTAAAAAGACCCCTGAAGATATGCATATGCAAAGATGGGCTAGAGGCTAGTCAGAAGAACTACACACACAAAGTTCTCAGCTATTCTCCATATAGAAGCTGTGATGTAGTGACATCTCAGTGGAGATGTGCCCTAACAAGGGTATACCACAGTCCTATACTGTATATTAGCCGATGGCTAATAGATCTGAATAGAGCTAGTTGGTAGTTGAGAATTGAACCATAAATAAAGGTTCCTGACATGGACACGTTTCCCTGATCTTATGTGAATTGTATCATCAGGGGAAGAGAGCTGTAGCATAAGCAGTGGTGCCGATGGTTCTAGATCTCCGGGTATATAAAGGTCACACCATGCCCCTCCATAAGGACACACCCATCATCGGGGATAATTGGAGAACCCAGGGGGCGAGACTAAACTGGGATCTCACCCCCAATATGCCGCCCCACTCGAGTATGTCATAGAGGGGCGGGGACAATTGTCAGATTGAGTTTCAGTGAGACAGATCAGCTTGTCTCAATGGCCAAGAGGTAAACAAATCCCAGCACATCACATGGAAGTACATAGCACATTAAAACAATAGCAAAAATGTCACTTAGGGGTTCACAAAGAGATCAGGATCCGCTAAATGAAATCTACTGATGGATAATTCTATTTATGGGGAACAAGAGTGACAAATACCCTGGTGTCTAAAATTAAAGTAGAATTGTACACGCAAAGACTTTCATTCTGAAAAAGTGCGACAATGTTACATGTAATATAAGGATCCACAAATGTATGCTGATATGAATATATGAATCGCAAAAGGACATTGCTGATTGACAGCATATAAGCAGACATTATGTTGAATTATAAATCACTACATTAGTCACAATATTAGTTGAATGGGTGTGCATGAATACATACAAATTTTCACATATGTGCATATGTTATTAAGCGATATCTCAAATAATTGACACTATAAATAGCATTATAAAAGAAAAGAATAATTTAGGGGGCGTTCACACTACCGTCTGTGTCCGACAGGCAGTGTCCACTGCTAATGTCAGTTCAAAATCTTGCACGGACATTAGCAGCGGACACTAGCTGTGTCTGTGACATTTTTCATTCATTTCATTGGCGATCGGGTGCGTTGTTTTACACTCTGTGCCTGTCCTTAAGTGTCCGTTTGTAAAGATGTCCTACTTTTCAAGTGGACAGAAAAAACCTACATGTCAGGTTTTGCTGTCCGCTCGAAAAGTCGAACATCTTTACGAACGGACAAAATTATTCGGCCCCTTTACTTTCAGTGCAGCAAACTCACTCCAGAAGTTCAGTGAGGATCTCTGAATGATCCAAGGTTGTCCTAAATGACTGATTATGATAAATAGAATAAACCTGTGTGTAATCCAGTTGCTGTGCATGCTCTATGATAGTCTCAGGGTTCTGTTTAAAGCGCAGAGAACATCATGAAGACCAAGGAACACACCAGGCAGGTCTGAGATACTGTTGTGGAGAAGTTTAAAGCTGGATTTGGATACAAAAATGTTTCCCAAGCAATCATATTGAGATGGAAGGAGCATCAGACCACTGCAAATATACCAAGACCCGGCCATCCCTCTAAACTTTCATGTCAAACAAGAAGACTGATCAGAGATGCAGCCAAGAGGCCCATGATCACTCTGGATGAACTGCAGAGATCTACAGCTGAGGTGGGAGAGTCTGTCCGTAGGACAACAATCAGTTGTAAACTGCACAAATCTGGCCTTTATGGAAGAGAGGCAAGAAGAATGCCATGTCTCAAAGATATCCATAAAAAGTCTTGTTTAAAGTTTGCCACAAGCCACCTGGGAAACACACTAAACATTTGGAAGAAGGTGCTCTGGTCAGATGAAACCAAAATCAAACTTTTTGGCCACAATGCAAAATGATATGTTTGGCGTAAAAGCAACACAGCTCATCACCCTGAACACACCATCCCCACTGTCAAACATCGTGGTGGCAGCATCATGGTTTGAACCTGCTTTTCTTCAGCAGGGACAGGGAAGATGGTTAAAATTGATGGGAAGAGGATGGAGCCAAATACAGGACCATTCTGGAAGAAAACCTGTTGGAGTCTGCAAAAGACCTGAGAGTGGGACAGAGATTTATCTTCCAAAAACAAAAAAACACAAAACAAAGCACCACACGGCACCTAGTGCATTAACCTTAACAATATAACTTAATAAATGTTAGGGTATATCCGTAATCACCTTCTGATGCTGTGATATAGTCACAGCACCTGTGAAGTCACATCAATAAATCGGAATACTGGCAGCAGCAGGTGACATCCGCACATAGTGCATAAAGATTCTCAGAAATAGGACCAGTCCAAATTTCACAAATAAAAGTAAAGAATACAAATAGATCCGCGCTTACCAAATAAGGTTTCACCTTATTTGTTCCTTCGTAATACAATAGTATTAAGAAGGAAATGTAGGTAGTTCCTCCCGGAACAACTTCCGGCCTATGGAACACGTATGCGTTCCATGTATTAATGTTGAACAGTGTCCCTGTGTTTGGGACGCATTTGCGTCTCATTAGTATATCGGCGCTGCACTTCCTGGCGGGTCTTCTAATAGACATGCGCAGAGAGGGGATCAGGGATGCTGACGGCAATACACTGTAACAACGGAAGGGTACGTTCAAGTATATTCATATGCGACATACTAATCGAAGTACTGTATTGACAATGTGAAAAAAAATCATTTTGTATGTTACTAGAGATGAGCGAACACTAAAATGTTCGAGGTTCGAAATTCGATTCGAACAGCCGCTCACTGTTCGAGTGTTCGAATGGGTTTCGAACCCCATTATAGTCTATGGGGAACATAAACTCGTTAAGGGGGAAACCCAAATTCGTGTCTGAAGGGTCACCAAGTCCACTATGACACCCCAGGAAATGATACCAACACCCTGGAATGACACTGGGACAGCAGGGGAAGCATGTCTGGGGGCATAAAAGTCACTTTATTTCATGGAAATCCCTGTCAGTTTGCGATTTTCGCAAGCTAACTTTTCCCCATAGAAATGCATTGGCCAGTGCTGATTGGCCAGAGTACGGAACTCGACCAATCAGCGCTGGCTCTGCTGGAGGAGGCGGAGTCTAATATCGCTCCACACCAGTCTCCATTCAGGTCCGACCTTAGACTCCGCCTCCTCCGGCAGAGCCAGCGCTGATTGGCCGAAGGCTGGCCAATGCATTCCTATGCGAATGCAGAGACTTAGCAGTGCTGAGTCAGTTTTGCTCAACTACACATCTGATGCACACTCGGCACTGCTACATCAGATGTAGCAATCTGATGTAGCAGAGCCGAGGGTGCACTAGAACCCCTGTGCAAACTCAGTTCACGCTAATAGAATGCATTGGCCAGCGCTGATTGGCCAATGCATTCTATTAGCCCGATGAAGTAGAGCTGAATGTGTGTGCTAAGCACACACATTCAGCACTGCTTCATCACACCAATACAATGCATTAGCCAGTGCTGATTGGCCAGAGTACGGAATTCGGCCAATCAGCGCTGGCTCTGCTGGAGGAGGCGGAGTCTAAGATCGCTCCACACCAGTCTCCATTCAGGTCCGACCTTAGACTCCGCCTCCTCCAGCAGAGCCAGCGCTGATTGGCCGAATTCCGTACTCTGGCCAATCAGCACTGGCTAATGCATTGTATTGGCGTGATGAAGCAGTGCTGAATGTGTGTGCTTAGCACACACATTCAGCTCTACTTCATCGGGCTAATAGAATGCATTGGCCAATCAGCGCTGGCCAATGCATTCTATTAGCGTGAACTGAGTTTGCACAGGGGTTCTAGTGCACCCTCGGCTCTGCTACATCAGATTGCTACATCTGATGTAGCAGTGCCGAGTGTGCATCAGATGTGTAGTTGAGCAAAACTGACTCAGCACTGCTAAGTCTCTGCATTCGCATAGGAATGCATTGGCCAGCCTTCGGCCAATCAGCGCTGGCTCTGCCGGAGGAGGCGGAGTCTAAGGTCGGACCTGAATGGAGACTGGTGTGGAGCGATATTAGACTCCGCCTCCTCCAGCAGAGCCAGCGCTGATTGGTCGAGTTCCGTACTCTGGCCAATCAGCACTGGCCAATGCATTTCTATGGGGAAAAGTTAGCTTGCGAAAATCGCAAACTGACAGGGATTTCCATGAAATAAAGTGACTTTTATGCCCCCAGACATGCTTCCCCTGCTGTCCCAGTGTCATTCCAGGGTGTTGGTATCATTTCCTGGGGTGTCATAGTGGACTTGGTGACCCTCCAGACATGAATTTGGGTTTCCCCCTTAACGAGTTTATGTTTCCCATGCATTCTATTAGCTTGATGAAGCAGAGTGTGCACAAGGGTTCAAGCGCACCCTCGGCTCTGATGTAGCAGAGCCGAGGGTGCACAAGGGTTCAAGCGCACCCTCGGCTCTCCTACATCAGAGCCGAGGGTGCGCTTGAACCCTTGTGCAGCCTCGGCTCTGCTACATCAGAGCCGAGGGTGCGCTTGAACCCTTGTGCACACTCTGCTTCATCAAGCTAATAGAATGCATTGGCCAGCACTGATTGGCCAGAGTACGGAATTCGGCCAATCAGCGCTGGCCAATGCATCCCTATGGGAAAAAGTTTATCTCACAAAAATCACAATTACACACCCGATAGAGCCCCAAAAAGTTATTTTTAATAACATCCCCCCCTAAATAAAGGTTATCCCTAGCTATCCCTGCCTGTACAGCTATCCCTGTCTCATAGTCACAAAGTTCACATTCTCATATGACCCGGATTTGAAATCCACTATTCGTCTAAAATGGAGGTCACCTGATTTCGGCAGCCAATGACTTTTTCCAATTTTTTTCAATGCCCCCGGTGTCGTAGTTCCTGTCCCACCTCCCCTGCGCTGTTATTGGTGCAAAAAAGGCGCCAGGGAAGGTGGGAGGGGAATCGAATTTTGGCGCACTTTACCACGCGGTGTTCGATTCGATTCGAACATGGCGAACACTCTGATATCCGATCGAACATGTGTTCGATAGAACACTGTTCGCTCATCTCTATATGTTACCTGTACTTTTAGAACTTTTTATAAAGGGTTAATGACGTCAGGAAGGGGTGGACTCTGTCTCCCCCTATTTTATCTATATATACCCAGTATGCACTATGTATCTGTTATGCTATCCTTATGTACACCTGTTGAAGAAACCAGTTATAGGTTTTGAAACGTGTCGTTATCTTCCAACAAGAGAATGATCCAAAACATAAAGCAAAATCTACAATGCATTCCAATGGTTCACAAATCAACGTATCCAGGTGTTAGAATGGCCAAGTCATAGTCCAGACCTGAATCCAATCGAGAATCTGTGGAAAGAGCTGGAGATCTGCTATTCTCCATCCAACCTCACTGAGCTCCAGTTGTTTTGCAAGGAAGAATGGGCAAGAATTTCAGTCTCTCGATGTGCAAAACTGATAGAGACATACCCCAAGCGACTTGCAGCTGTAATCGCATCAAAAAGTGGCGCTATAAAGTATTAACACAAGGGGGCCGAATAATTTTGCACGCTCCACTTTTCAGTTTTTTATTTGTTAAAAAAGTTTAAAATATCCATTAAATTTCGTTCCACTTCACAATTGTGTCCCACTTGTTGTTGATTCTTCCCAAAAAAAATGAAAATTTGCTATCTTTATGTTTGAAGCCTGAAATGTGGCAAAAGGTTGAAAAGTTCGAGGGGGCCGAATACTTTCGCAATGCACTGTATATATCAAAAGGAGAAAAAATATATCCCGACATGTTAAATTATAAAATGCAATATTACTCGCAATGTTATGTTTATGTAGGAATGCACACACTATTGTGCATAAATGTGCATGTAACTGCGTGATTTAAAAAAAAAATAATATATATATATATATATATATATATATATATATATATGCTGTAAGTATGGTCTGTACAGAATACATACGGGAAATTAATTTATAAGAAGCAAGCAAAAGATATATTTTCATTTATCCCATGAGGTTGTGTGGATTTACAGCGATGGATCCATTTGCACTCGTGCTGAAGGATTAGCCTATCCTAGTTACCTCCTCTAAAGGGGAGCTGTGAGGGCTGGATTTAGATGAAAAAAGGCTCTAGGCTATGCCACTTATAAGGCCCTTTCACATCCCATTTTTAAGTTTGTAAATTACATGAGAGATAATAAAATACATCATTACTGTGATATATCAGGGGACACTGACTGAATGAACACAAGGACTTTATATAGCTAAGTAATTAAAGGGGTTGTCCCATCAAAAGGATCCTATCTATACTGCTTGTTAATGTGGATGTAAGACTTTTCCTAAATACACTGCTTCAGCAAAACTGCTTTGTTTGTCCACTTTCTTATTTTATTCAATTCATTGTTGACACAGCCCTTGACTTATCTGCTCAAAAGTCAAGTGATGTATCTGCCTGCTCTCAGGGGGGAGGGAGGAGGGGCTAAGTGCCTTGGAGCGAGCCTGTGTTTCTAGCTATTACTGTGTCTACACCACGTGACCTAGCTTCCTGCTATTAGATAGGGAAGAGGAGCTGCTTTCATTTCTGAACTCGTCTTCTGTTCTCCCAGTTATCAGGCTAGCTAATTCAATTGTGTTCATTATGGCAGAGACAGGCAGTCTCTGTATGTAACACAGAATGGAGTTGCTCCTGCCTGTACTTCATGGTCCAATATTGTGCATATAGTGTGGTTTGAGGACATTTGATGACATCACAGGCCCTTCAGCTGCCCCAGAGGATCACGCTATGTGGTGGGCGGAGCTACACACTAACTTGGGGTGGAGCTAAACGGCAGGTTACATATGAAACCCCGCCCACCAAATGACGCAAGAAACCAGGAAGAAAGAAGATTTTACAGCAGTGAAGACTGGTGAGTATGCAACGTGGGAATACCCCTTTAATAGAGGACTTACTGCAGGTGCGATCACCATTTTTTCATTTCTATAGTTGTATTGCCAATGCCAGAAAGCATCCAAATAAAATGGCCAACAAAAATGCTACTGAGCATGCACGGACCATTCTATCACTAGCAGGGCTGGCTCCAGGTTTTTATGGGCCCTTGGGCAACAGAGCCTCAGTGGGCCCCCTTGTAAAGGAGGCGGGGGAGTCGAGACACTGTGCGTCGCAGATGAAGCGAGTGACATCACGCAGGAGTGTGGTGTCACCAACGCCATACCTCCCAATTTTTAAAGAGTAGAAAGAGGGGCAAAATGTGCGGCACGCTCTGCGCGCAGCGGCAAATTTGGCTCCACCCACTTATGTTGACTCCGCCCATTCTCATTAATTTATCATGTGCTCCCACACAGTATAATCCTCCTACAGTCACCCGTAAATTATATGCCCCCCTCCATCTCTCCCCCAGTTTCATATACACCCTTCCTCTGGCCCCCGTTTCATGTCCCCCCTCCATCTCTGTCCCCAGTTTCATCACGTTCTCCCCCTTCATCTGCCCACAGTTTCATGTCCCCTGTCTCTGCCCCAGTGTCATGCTGTTCCAACCCCTTCATCTGCCCCAGTGTCATGCCGTTCCCCCCTCCATTTCCCCCCCAGTTTCATTGGCCCCCTCCATCTCTGTCCCCAGTGTCATGCCATTCTCTCCCCACCCCCTTCATCTTCCCCAATCCCCAGTGTCATGCCATTCCCCCCCCACCCCTTCATTTGCCCCCCAGTTTCATTGGGCCCTCTCCATCTCTGTCCCCAGTTTCATGCCGTTCTCTCCCCACCACCTTCATCTTCCCCAGTGTCATGCCGTTCCCCCCCTCCCCTTCATTTGCCCCCCCCCCAGTTTCATGGGCCCCCTTCATTATGTTCCACCTTAATAATTAATACAAAACAAACACTTACGCTCACCTTCCATCGCTCCCCCGACGCTCCTCTCTCCGCTCTCTCATTACATTCACATATGCGATTAAAGCAGGAGCTGTGAGCTCAGCTTCTGCTTTAAAGCTGCGGCCCGGCTTGGGTGTGTAGGCGCGATGTGATGACGTCATTGCGCCTACACACGCAAGCCGGGCCGCAGCTTTAAAGCAGGAGCTGAGCACACAGCTCCTGCTTTAATCGCCTATGTATTTAATTCAGCTCATCGGCGTCCGTCGGACGCCGATGAGCTGATATCGGGACAGGCAAGTGCTGGGGCGGGCAAGTGCCGGGGGGCCCCCAGAGGCTCTGTGGGCCCCGGCACTTGCCCGACTTTGCCGTGCGCTGACGCTGGCCCTGATCACTAGAGATCTTTACTACTACAAAAACATGGCCACCGTTGTAGTCTATTGTGCATGCTCTAATACAAAACCATTAAAACTTTATTAAAAGAACGATCGACAAGGCAAATAGTAATAACAGATCCACCGACAGAAATTAAATAGGTAAAGATGGATGAAACCTATATACCAATTGTACTAGTAGGAATAAAAAAGTGTACTAATCATAAGACGCAAATAAGATTGTGTAATAATAAAGTGTAAAAATGTAGATAATTCATCATATAGTGTTTATGAAGGATCAATACAAATTGAGCCTAATATAAAAAAAAATATATACAATAAATCAATGATATAGATAAATTAAATAGTGCAAAAAAGTGCAAATGTGCCCGAGTGCGCAGTCAGTGGCGTAACTACCGCGGAGGCAGCTGACACAGGGCCTGGGACATTAGGGGGCCCGGTGACAGCCGCTACTGCTGCGTTTTTTTTCTTTTTTCTTAATAGGCCATTACCCGCTGGAGTCCAGCCGGTAACGGGCCCTATTTACTTACCGATCCTGCTTGGGCTGGGATCGGTAATTGACACCGCGGGCCCTGCAAAGACTATTATTATACTCGGGGGTCTTTGCAGACCCCCACGTATAATGATCGGAGGCCCGGGAGAGGTAAGAAACATAAAAAACTGTGTTACTTACCTCTCCAGGCTCCGGGCAGGCTTCGGCCTAGTTGTCTGACATCCCATGATCCCGGCCTGCATCCCGGGTCATGTGAAGTGCGACGACATTGAAGAATGCCAACAGCAGAGGCCGACAACGTAGGAGCCGGGGGACAGGTAAATAGTAGAGATGAGCGAACAGTGTTCTATCGAACACATGTTCGATCGGATATCAGGGTGTTCGCCATGTTCAAATCGAATCGAACACCGCGTGGTAAAGTGCGCCAAAATTCGATTCCCCTCCCACCTTCCCTGGCGCCTTTTTTGCACCAATAACAGCGCAGGGGAGGTGGGACAGGAACTACGACACCGGGGGCATTGAAAAAAATTGGAAAAAGTCATTGGCTGCCGAAATCAGGTGACCTCCATTTTAGACGAATAGTGGATTTCAAATCCGGGTCATATGAGAATGTGAACTTTGTGACTATGAGACAGGGATAGCTGTACAGGCAGGGATAGCTAGGGATAACCTTTATTTAGGGGGGAATGTTATTAAAAATAACTTTTTGGGGCTCTATCGGGTGTGTAATTGTGATTTTTGTGAGATAAACTTTTTCCCATAGGGATGCATTGGCCAGCGCTGATTGGCCGAATTCCGTACTCTGGCCAATCAGTGCTGGCCAATGCATTCTATTAGCTTGATGAAGCAGAGTGTGCACAAGGGTTCAAGCGCACCCTCGGCTCTGATGTAGCAGAGCCGAGGCTGCACAAGGGTTCAAGCGCACCCTCGGCTCTGATGTAGGAGAGCCGAGGGTGCACTTGAACCCTTGTGCACCCTCAGCTCTGCTACATCAGAGCCGAGGGTGCGCTTGAACCCTTGTGCACACTCTGCTTCATCAAGCTAATAGAATGCATTGGCCAGCGCTGATTGGCCAATGCATTCTATTAGCCCGATGAAGTAGAGCTGAATGTGTGTGCTAAGCACACACATTCAGCTCTAATTCATCGGGCTAATAGAATGCATTGGCCACCGCTGATTGGCCAGAGTACGGAATTCGGCCAATCAGCGCTGGCTCTGCTGGAGGAGGCGGAGTCTAGGATCGCTCCACACCAGTCTCCATTCAGGTCCGACCTTAGACTCCGCCTCCTCCAGCAGAGCCAGCGCTGATTGGCCGAATTCCGTACTCTGGCCAATTAGCACTGGCTAATGCATTGTATTGGCGTGATGAAGCAGTGCTGAATGTGTGTGCTTAGCACACACATTCAGCTCTACTTCATCGGGCTAATAGAATGCATTGGCCAGCGCTGATTGGCCAGAGTACGGAATTCGTCCAATCAGCGCTGGCTCTGCTGGAGGAGGCGGAGTCTAAGATCGCTCCACACCAGTCTCCATTCAGGTCCGACCTTAGACTCCGCCTCCTCCAGCAGAGCCAGCGCTGATTGGCCGAATTCCGTACTCTGGCCAATCAGCACTGGCTAATGCATTGTATTAGCGTGATGAAGCAGTGCTGAATGTGTGTGCTTAGCACACACATTCAGCTCTACTTCATCGGGCTAATAGAATGCATTGGCCAATCAGCGCTGGCCAATGCATTCTATTAGCGTGAACTGAGTTTGCACAGGGGTTCTAGTGCACCCTCGGCTCTGCTACATCAGATTGCTACATCTGATGTAGCAGTGCCGAGTGTGCATCAGATGTGTAGTTGAGCAAAACTGACTCAGCACTGCTAAGTCTCTGCATTCGCATAGGAATGCATTGGCTAGCCTTCGGCCAATCAGCGCTGGCTCTGCCGGAGGAGGCGGAGTCTAAGGTCGGACCTGAATGGAGACTGGTGTGGAGCGATATTAGACTCCGCCTCCTCCAGCAGAGCCAGCGCTGATTGGTCGAGTTCCGTACTCTGGCCAATCAGCACTGGCCAATGCATTTCTATGGGGAAAAGTTAGCTTGCGAAAATCGCAAACTGACAGGGATTTCCATGAAATAAAGTGACTTTTATGCCCCCAGACATGCTTCCCCTGCTGTCCCAGTGTCATTCCAGGGTGTTGGTATCATTTCCTGGGGTGTCATAGTGGACTTGGTGACCCTCCAGACACGAATTTGGGTTTCCCCCTTAACGAGTTTATGTTCCCCATAGACTATAATGGGGTTCGAAACCCATTCGAACACTCGAACAGTGAGCGGCTGTTCGAATCGAATTTCGAACCTCGAACATTTTAGTGTTCGCTCATCTCTAGTAAATAGCAGCTGTTTTTTATGTTTTTATTCCCCCGGGTCTCCGATTATTATACTCTGGGGTCTGAAAAGACCCCAGAGTATAATAATTGTTATGGGTGTCCACAGTGGAGCATAATACTGAGTGCAAGGGCCACTAGGGGACATAATACTGTGTGCAGGGGCCACTCCTTATTTTCGGCTGTGTTTTAGTGTTCAACTGAATAGTGTAATTTTAATTTTGATAACAATTTGAATGTAGGCTCCTTTTGATCTTGAGGCGCCAGGCTGAAGCCTAGTTAGCCTAATGGTAAATCCGGCCCTGGGAGCTGTACTAATTGCAAGCCCAAAAATTTGAAGCAGTCTGGCTTTGAGTTATAAAAGACAAAAGACAAACCATTATTTACTTTAGTTTTCTTACCTGTTTAAGTACATTGTGAATGATTTCCTCGTACACATCTTGAATTGCTATACTAAGTGTTTCCATACTAATACTTCTTAATATCTTTGGTGAAGTAACTAGGTCCAGGAACTGCCACACAGAGACACCCTGCGCTAAGGGTGACAACATCTCTCTTAACTCCATCTCTCCCATTTCAGATCTTGCAGTCATATGCAGTTTCTGAAGAAGGTATTGCACCTGTAAAAAATTTTTAAATAGATCATTTTAGAAATGCTATAAAAATGTTCAATTCAATTTTTTTTTCATGAAATCTATTATATAGATCCAGGTTTACTGAACAGTACTTTTATGGTGCCATATCTCAGTTGTGGTATAAGGTGTAACAGATATTGTACTATACTAGTATGGCAAATCGATATAAAAGATAAAATCCAAATTTTATTGACTATAGATTAAAATAAGAAAAAACACACATAACATAGATAACACACTACACATGTGTAGGCTGTCATTGTTACCTCTTATTTAACAAAGTAGACTATAAAATATTACTATTTGCCATTTATTAAAGGGATTCTACCATTCAAACACTTTTTTTATGGTTGACATGTAGGAATAGCCATAAGAAAGGATATTCTTCTCCTACCTTTAGATGTCTTCTCCGCACCGCTGTTCCATAGAAATCCCATTTTTTGTCGGTTTACAAATGAGTTCTCTTGCAGCACTCGGGGCGGGCCCCAGCGCTCAAACAGCAGTGGGGGCGTCCCCAATGCTGCGAGGGAACTCTCCAGCAACGCTTCCATCTTCACTCGTCCTTTTCACGCGTCTTCTTCCGGCGCAGGCGATGAAACTTGCAGGCCTCGGCAGAGCTAACTGCGCATGCCCACAGGCCACAAGAAAATGGCCTGAGGCCTAAAAATTTGACCGTCTGCACCGGAAGAAGATGCGTGAAGAGGAAGTTCCTATAGAAGATGGAGGCTGGAGAGTTCTCTCTCAGCATTGGGGATTGAGCGCTGGGGCCTGCCCCCAGTGCTGCGAGAGAACTCATTTGCATACCGCCGAAAACCGGAATTTCTACAGAACGGCGGCGCGGAGAAGACATCTAAAGGTAGTAGAAGAATAGCCTTTCGTAAGGCTATTCCTACGTGTCAACCAGAAAAAAAAGTGTTTGAATGGTAGAATCCCTTTAAGGAGCAGAGACAGCCTTTAATTACCCTTTAATTTTTTTGGACATTAGGCTTTCAACTCAAACAACAGTATTCCAAATTTTCAAGAACATTTAAAAAAAAAAAACATTTTTCAAGGGACTAATCCAGTTCTGATGGGTCATTTAAAGGCCTTTGTAATAGAAACATCAACAAATTACACCATTCTCAAAACTGAACTCCTGAATGATTTCCTAACAGCATTTAGGAAGTTTCTTATCTCTGTGTTTTACATGAATTAAAATGAAATGGAGATGAAATTTACATGTTTCAATTTCTTTCGTTAATACATTCATTTGACTATAGAATTTACACATTCACAATGGGTTAAAGGAAAAAAGGCATCCCACACTCTTATGTATTTTCTTTAAAGCATTGTCATGGGATATTAACTGATGTTTGGGCACACAGCAAGACAGGGAAGGAAGGAACACCATTTGGATTTTGGTGGGAAGATTTTACTGGAATAATTTTCAAGTTCCATGTTGAATTTGCAGAAGACCTGATGTATCAGAACAGTACAAGCTCTCAAGAACTGACCCTGTTTTGGAAACTAGACCCCTCAATAAATTTATCAGGGGGGGTATAGTGAATATTTTGACCTTAGGCACGTTTCTCCAGATGGTGACCGATATGGTTGCCAATGTGACCAAAAATTTGCCCATATCTTGGAGCTACTTACAACTAGTTCCACCACTGTGCTGCGTGTTTAAGAGGAAAGAACTTTCTTCATTTAGTGGACCCGCCCCTGCACTGTCCAGCATAGAGATGTGAGCATTGTGCACTGTGATTTGTCAGATTCTCCTGATGAGGGGACCAGGCACATTATAGTGACCGATGAGCATCTCATGATGGGCAGAGGTGACAGATTAAAATGAATAGTAAAAATCTCATGACTCCCATAAATATAATTGTAACAGAAAGTCCGTGGAGGAAAACTCTGCAAACTTTCTTTTTAAAACGCTGCGGGAAGAACCGCGATGCATTCCTGCTGTGGTTTTTCCTGCAGCACTTTATAGTTGCAGGTCGTCCCATAGGGCCTTAGCTTCAGTTGGTTTTTCGAAACATGTCATGTTTGTAGAGTCCCTGAGGTGCCAGTAAAGTGAAATTCCCCATAAAGTAACTCAAATTTCTCAAGGGGCACAGTGAGCAATAGTTTTCCTAGAAGTGAACATGTAAACTGTACTGAGTATTTTCCCACTAGTTGTGCATGCTATTTTCCCACTAGTTCCTATGACAGGGGAAGCATTCTGAGGGTCAGTTCTGATATATATTTTTTCTTGTAAACACACCCTAGAAACATAATTATTAAAACGGTCTGGAAAAGTCCAAACTTTTCAAATTTATTTACTCCAGATATTGAACACCATACAAAATAAAAAAGCCAGAATCGTTTTTTTTCGTTTTTTTTTTTTTTTTTTTTTTTTTTATCAAGTCACCTCCTCCAGAAAAGAAAGTGATCAAAAAGTCATATCAACCACAAAATGTTACTAATAAAAAACAGACACACAGATACACTGCTAAATACAGGTACACGGCTAAATGTACACTTCAGGGATACACCCCCAACACCAAGTTGTCAATTTATTGAACAATTTCTAGGAGGAATAATTACACAATGTAGCATTCTAAGAAAAGATACACCAGAACTTTTATTCCATATAGAATCCAAATAAGTATTTTTTTCTAGGGCCTTTACCGTACAGGATAACATTATTTTTGATAGTGCAGACTTTTATGGATACACGAGCCTCTGCCTGTGACTTCGTTTGCAGTGGCGCTGAGCTGAGTACAGTTGGTGTATTGGTGGTGGAGATGATCCACCGTGCGCCAAGGCAGACCCCCTTTGCCCCTGCGGTGCTCTTTCCCCACTCCCTGCAACTCCAGTGGCCCCCCCTCCCTCCTCCCGCAGCACCCCCATCTTGCGGCAGCCCATGCACCCTCCTCTGGGCCCCACTCCCGCAGCCCACCCTCCCACGGTTGCCCCTCTGCTCCCACGGCAACCCTTCTCTCCTGCCTTCCCTGCCCCGGACACCCCCTTGTACCCCAGAAACTCTGTCCTTCACACCATCCTCCTGTGAGCTCCCCAGGCCCCGAAATGCCTTGCCCGCTGGCCAATGGTGGGCCCACCGTACCCGCATCCTGCAATACCCCAGCACTGCCCAGGTCCCCTGCACACCTTGCCCATGGCCCCACGGTTGTGTCGCCGTACCTGCACCCTACAGTCTCCCGGTGTACTTACCCAGCCAGAACAGCCGATTGCCGTGTTCTCCCCCGCAGAGTATCGCATCCGCATCGCTCCCTGAGCTGGGTCACACGCTTGCCGCTGCCGATGGCCTCATCGGGCCCCACAGAGCCAGGTGGCATGGCTGCGGCGCTTCGGAGCTGCGACCAGCCGTCATGTTGTCCGGCTCACACATCGGGCATCGGCCCACCCACAGACTGCCGCGGACATATTGGCCCATGCCGCTGCTCCACCGGCCCGCCCACAGCCTGTCGCGAACCAATTGGAGCCCTGCTGAAAGACCTGTGATGATGTCACTTCAGGTCCTGCAGCGGAGCTGGGGCTTCCTTTAGCTGGTCGCGGTGGGGCTGTTGGGGGAGTGCGCGGCTTGCAAAGTAGCATATATTTCCTTCCTGCTGAATATCTCGGTATGTGCAAAATCTCAGCCCAATCTACTTAGTCGTTTGGCTGTGATTGAGGAACAAACATCCAAACACACAAACATCCAAACACACAAATAATATTAGTAGGATGTTTTGGTTTTTGTAGAAAAGGGGTTTTTGATCCTCTTATTTACTTCATATACTTAAGTGTGTGTGTGTGTGTGTGGGGGGGGGGGGGTTGTAAGCAGGGTTTACAACAGGGTTTGAGATTGATTTACCCCAGTAGCTTATACTGCAATTCTTCTGTACATAGGGTCACTATGCAGTTCTTTGGCCTCCTGGCTGCCATGGTATTCCATCGGAACACTGTAATTTCATTGCAGGGGCCCTGAGTGGGTGAAAGGGGGGCTCTAGCCACCTACATATTAACAGGAAATTATAAAAATTGATCATGGTATCTAAGGGGGTTAATCTCCCAAAATCAGAGCATTTTCCAACTCTTGCAGGTACTCTGAGGTTGTGACTGCATAACCCAGAATGAATTAAGCAGGCATAGCTCTTAAGCCTGCTACAGAAGAACAATATACTATTATGGCACTGAGTGCTAGCTGTATGCTCAGCACAACTTAATCAACACTTTTTTGGATACTCCACATGTGAGAGCTTTGCATAGAATTCAAATTCATTTGAATGACCCTTTGTTCACATCTGCATTTGATAATCCATTCAGGGAGTCCGCATGGGAACCCTCCGAATGGAATGCCAAATGCATTTGCAAGCACTGTGCAGTAAAACAACTCGGACCCCATAGACTATAATGGTGTCCGTGTGCTTGCCGCGCGCTGTCCACATGAATCATGCAGACAGGAAAGTAGATTGTGAACTACTTTCCTATCCGCATGTTCTGTGCGGAGATCTGGTGGCAAGTACACGGACCCCATTATAGTCTATGGGATCCGTGTGCTTTCACTGCACACTGCTTGCAATTGCGTTTGATATTCTGTTCAGGGGACTCCCCCGAATGGAATACCAATACAGATGTGAACCAACTCTTACAACCCTTGTTAAAGTTTATACCATTGTTCTCTGCATGTACCTGAAATTTTGTTTTGAGTTTCAAGGCCTAAAAAAACTTGCAAAAGAACTAATAAATGCCATGTGTCTTGTATAATCTCATGTGTCTTATTATTTATTCCTTATGTTCCTTTTGTTTAACCCTTAGGAGACGCAGACACTCTGGGGAATAAAATGGAGACCTGGCAGTGGACACAGGGACAAGTGTGAATGCCCCCTTAGGGCTAGTTCACACAGAGTTTTTTGGCAGAGGATTTTGACGTGGAATCCGCCACAAAATCCGCTGCCAAAAACGGCTTCCATTCACTTCAATAGGAGCTTCTTGCTTCTTTTTTCCACTAGCTAGTAGCGTAAAAAAGAAGCGACATGCCCCTTCTTCCTGCGGATTCTGTGGCTGACTCAGCTGCGGCGTCTGCGGTGCGAGACTCCCTCCCGATTAGGCTAATTCTAGCCGCGCGATATGTTCACACATGGATTCCATTTTCCGCTATGTGAACATACCCTGTTTTATTATCTACCATTATTGTTTTGTGTTTTATTGATTTGTGTATTATCGACATTAGAGTGTTTTGATTTTATGGTCCCCCCTTTTTTATTTATTATTGAATTTTGCATTCTCTACTAAGTGTATTTATCATCCATTGTATATTTATTATTGTACTCTTATTATTGATTTATCCATTGTTTATTATTATTATTATTATTATTATTATTATTATTATTATCATTACTACATTTAATTCTGTTAGTTCACTCCTATGCACTTGAAAAAGGGAGTGTTTATTTTCCAAAATGCTTTGTGCTGTAAATTAATTAAGAGACTAGTTTCATCCACCACTGATTCGTTTGTGGATCCTTTTACATGTGTGTGCTATCTGTTCCCTCCAGAGGTTCCATCCTGGTTTTCTCTACTACCAGGAAGTAGAGGGGAGAGGAAACTGAACACAGGTGAAAGTCTGAGATGTGAAAGCTTCTTTAAGTCCTTCACGAAATACTGGCCACTAGCATGACAATATTGGTGTCTTTGTTATTGATATTGCTCAGGTAAATCTGATATGGAAAAACCAATTTATTAATATTATTATTATAAAAAACATATAATAATAAACATCCTCTTCATCCTTTTGTAGCTTTGTAAATGTACGCATGCATAACTATACATAGAGCTCACCTCATCAGGGACCATGATAAGTGGATATGTATCTTCTGACAGATAGTTAAAAAGACACCAGAGATGGAAAGCATCTTGATTTGGAAGTGCCACTCCAACTGGGTGGTAATTCTTCTTAGCTGTTAGAGTCCAGCACAACTCATGGAAGCTTTCCTTTACGAATGAACCTTCTACAACCTAATTTGAAGAATAAAAATGGAGTATTAAACTAATTATTATTTTTATTCAGTAGAAGTACTGGGATTTACAATCAAATACACGGGGAATGCAGTGTAGAGTTCAGGACTGAAGTAGATTGATGTTAACTTCACCTTTTTATTAGTAATACTGAAACATTGGGTCAATTTTATTAAGACTAGCTTTCATATGCCAGTCTTAACCCTTTTCCGACAACCACAGTAATAGTAGAGCGAAGTCGGTATATTTACATGGCAGCTGCTCCGAAGCAGTGGAGACCCGAAGCTAATGCCGCAATCAGAGTTCCCACTTTTTATGCAAGCCGGTCCCCATCCCCCTCCATCATACCTTTTTTCAGTGCAGGATGGCTCGGCACCCGCACCATGAGATCATGAGAGATATGATGTTCCTATGATAGCTGGGACCTTTATGAAGGCCAGTGTTTTTTTTGGGTTTTTTTAAGTAAAAATTCCCCTTTACCCAGAATTTAAATAAAAATAAACACAAACAAAAAAATTATACATCTCCAAGTCCAAAAAAGGCCAGTCTACAAAAAAAATAAAAAAATAAAGCACATCTGGCCAAAAAATCCTTTTTGGGGTCTTGGCTAGTCAGCAACTGTGACGAACATGTTTGCTGTGAGCTCCTTCTCCAACACGTCTACTATCGGCTATATCGATGGTTTATTCCCAGACTTCTATTTCTATAACACACTACATTCCTTCTCCAGGCCCAGTGAATCATTTTCTGGATGTTTCCCAGTATCTAAAGCGGCAGTTTCATCCACCTGGCCTTTCAGAGACTTCTTCCCCACGAGGCCACTGCCATTTTGGAGTCTCCACCCACTGAGGAGCATCAGCCTAATGGCCTCACTGAAGGGACATTTCCTTCCCTGCATCTACTGTGATCCTGGACTAATATGGGGGCCAGACTGCACCTCTACTGCGTCCCTTGTGGCTTCTACTCCCGGCTCCCAGTAAGGCACCGGGACGCCTGCAGCAAAGACCTTTCACCACAAGTAGTGGAATTGAAACTCGGGTTGTGAAATTGGGTCATGTTTAGGGCTCACTGTCTTTCCCTTCTTCCATTGTTCCAGCAGCAGTACTAGGGACTTGAACATCTAGCAATTCCCTTTCAATGTGATTGTTATAAGTTATAGTTCTACTCAATATGCTGGTAATTCTCATTTCTTTGCAACATTTATTACATTTTTCATAGAACAAAAAAGTACAAAGTTAAATTGAGAAAACCCAAAAAACATAGTTATGGGTGTCAGAATATGACAACTCCAAGAAATTTGGGATTTTTCTGATATCACTGGAATTGTACGAAGCCCAGCACATCATATGGAATATTAAGTATGCAAAACGATTTGTACTGCACACCTCCAGGTTGTGTAACAGCTATTTGAGCAAGAAGGAGAGTGATGGGGTGCTAGGCCAGATGACCTTGCCTCCACAGTCACCAGACCTGAACCCATTTGAGATGGTTTGGGGTGAGCTGGACTGCAGAGTGAAGGCAAAAGGGCCAACAAGTGCTAAGCATCTCTGGGAACTCCTTGAAGACTGTTGGAAGACCATTTCCGGTGACTACCTCTCGAAGCTCATCA
This sequence comes from Leptodactylus fuscus, assembly GCF_031893055.1. Taxonomy (NCBI): domain Eukaryota; kingdom Metazoa; phylum Chordata; class Amphibia; order Anura; family Leptodactylidae; genus Leptodactylus; species Leptodactylus fuscus. Next base: position 104,703,073 of record NC_134266.1, on the reverse strand, counting down.
AGAGAATGCCAAGCGTGTGCAAAGCAGTAATCAAAGCAAAAGGTGGCTACTTTGAAGAACTTAGAATATAAGACATATTTTCAGTTGTTTCACACTTTAAGTATATAATTCCACATGTGTTAATTCATAGTTTTGATGCCTTCAGTGTGACTCTACAATTTTCATAGTCATGAAAATACAGAAAACTTTTTGAGTGAGAAGGTGTGTCCAAACGTTTGGTCTGTACTGTACATGCCAGAAAACTTGTGTGAGTTATAATAAATATGCTGTGCCAAGGCATCCATGTCATGGTCTGTCACGCCTGAGAGTGGTGAACAAAGCACAAAACGGAGGATGTATTACCTTTTTGGTGCAAGAGGGGGTCTTTTGTCAAGGATGCAACACATTTTCTAACATCTACTTCACAAAGATGTAGATGTGTGAATCAGTTCCTCTCTGATATGTAAACTGTACAGAATAAAAACAATTATGAAAATAACATTATAACATAACCCACCTTATCCAGTATGTACTGATTCAAGTAAGGCATGTAACCCTGACTAGAAACTGGACCATCATCATCATCACGAAAATGATCTTCCAGAGCCACAGGATCATGTGGAATGTTAAGTACCGTGTAGAGATTATGAGACAGCACCTAGGGAAGAGAAAAGAAAACTAGTCAGTGAACACTGGACAAACTCGTCTATGCTATCCTCTAAATGGCAAAATATTTGATATGGTTAAGCCTTGCAGCGCTGGAGTCCTGGGTTCATAATCCCGCCAAGGACAACATCTGCAAGGAGTTTGTATGTTCTCCTTGTGTTTGCGTGGGTTTCCTCTGGGTACTCTGGTTTCCTCCCACACGTCAAAGACATACTGATAGGGACTGTAGATTGTGAGCCCTATATGGGACAGTGACTGTCAATGTCTGTAAAGCGCTGCGGAATATGATGGCGCTATACAAGTAAGCATAATAAATAATAATAACTGCAATGGTTTTGGGATCTACACACTTGTTACCTACTTGTTACTTTCATTGAATTTATTAAATAATTCAGAGCAGCAGTTTGAGTACTGTCATCTCCTCGAAAGGCCTAAAAAGGAGACTTATAAATACCTCAAGAAAAAGGCTGGGTTCACATCTCTGTTTGAAGATTTAGTCGCATTGCCTGTTGAAAATCGTCACATGAAAAAGTGTTGTAAATTCAACCCTGCTGATCCCATTCTAGTCAATGGGATTTGTTGGGTATCATTGGTGTCTGCTGCTTTAGAAGGTCCATATGTTTGTTGTTATGTCCCTTTAATGGACCACAACAAAAGACACTGCTGTGCTGATGTGAACATACCATCACTGATGCTGAAATAAATATACTTGTATGCTGTCATACCTACATTTCTATTGTCTGGAATGTTGCTTATGTGAATATGTATCATCCTGCTTACATCTGCTACACACTTTTTAATAAAGAAGACTTCCTCTACTGAGCTATTGTACACACAGTTTATATTTACAGTATGTTGCAATTATTTATTTAAGCTGTCATATGCAATTAAGAAAGTTATCTAGTCTGAATTCCTTTTAACTAGGGATACAAGGCCTAGCATAGGACTACATCCTAACTTGCAACTGTGTGGTATCAAAATATTCCCCTCAACATTGAAGAACAAGCCATAAGATTATAAAAATTGAAGTGGCAGGTGTCCCTAACATCTGCAAAAGTATCACTTTTTCAAACACCTTTCTGTAAACAATTTCTGCACTTGAAACTCACACTTGATAATAAAATCGTACATGTGCAGAAACGGGGAGCCGGCTGTAACATTAGCACAAGGAAGTACAAGAAGCAATGGGATGAAACTAAAGGGAAAGAGATACAGATTAGACATTAGGAAAAACTTTCTGACAGTGAGGGTAGTGAGAGAGTGGAATAGGCTGCCACGGGAGGTGGTGGGCGCTCCATCAATGGAAATCTTCAAGCGGAATCTGGATAAACATATAGCTGGGATGATTTAGGAAAACCTGCACTTGCAGGGGGTTGGACCCGATGGCCCTTGAGGTCCCTTCCAACTCTACCATAAGAAAAAAAAAAATAAGAAAAAAAAAAAACTCAATAGAACCTCAATGGAAAGTGGAAAAATACTTGGAATCCTTCTTTCTTTTACATTAATATGGACAGAAACACAAATTTAAATCTAAAGAAACATTAGCATGCACTCATCACAATTCCTGACTTGACAGCTGCGTTAAGCAGGGTGCAGGCTACAATGCTGACGAGGCCTGAGCACCAGGAACAGGTGTTACAATGGCTAGCGGATAATGCTTCTAGCTGCCTTTCCACCAGCCAGTCAGCCTCTACCTCCAGTCGTGTTCATACCCAAGAGTCTGCCCCTCCTTCCTCGCAACATGCTCAATCTTCCCAGCAGAGTCATCCCACCCTTACCCCCTCCCAGGAGCTACCAGAATAATTTCTTGGTCCTGATGCCCAGGAAATCCAGCTGGGGGCCCAGGCCACGGTCAAGTTACTGCAGATGCAATGCCTACTGGTGAAGGGCAGCCAGCACTGTGCTCATCTACAATCCCTGGCTTGATGGCAACATTAAGCAGGGTGCAGTGTACAACGCAGACCAGGCCCAAGCACCAGAAACAGGTGTTACAAGGGCTAGCGGATAATGCTTCCAGCTGCTTTTCCACCAGCCAGTCAGCCACTACCTCCAGTCATGTTCATACCCAAGAGTCTACCCCTCCTTCATCCCAACATGCCCAATCATCTCAGCAGAGTCATCCCACCCTTGCCCCTTCCCAGGAGCTGTTTTTGGGTCCTTTTCCACTCTTCGACTCTGTTCAACCACTTCACGAATATAAGGAGCTGACAGACGAATATCTCTGTCCTGATGCCCAAACACTGGAGCCAATTTTGTGGTTGTGGCCTCAGTGATGATGAGACACAGTTGCCATCAGGGTAGGCTGTGGTTATGTGCGGTTTGCAGTAAGAGGAGAGTGAGCAATTGGAAGAAGAAGTGATGAACGACGAGGTCACCGACCCAACCTGGACAGGGGTGATGTGTAGCGTTGAAAGCAGTGTAGATCTGGAGGCAAGCGCAGCACCAAAAAAGGTGGCTAGAGGCAGATGCACAGAACAGCTGCTTCACAGAAGCCAGGCCAGAGCCAGCAAGGCTCAAGATGTTCCCTGTACTAGCCACTCGCCCAAAAGTCACCCATCGAGGACACGTCCCTCGATGGTGTGTAGATTTTTCAACGTATGTGTGGAGGACAAACTGAGTGCAATTTGTACACTCAAAACTCAAGGGTTCATCAAAGTCAGCTCCTTCAGTTTCTCAACCATGAGTGCCCATGGATGGCAAACTTATGTGAAATCCTATCCCATCCTTTCCACTGAACACTTTACAAACTCAATAGAACTCTATGAAAGTCTAAATTCTTTTTTCCTCAACATTAGTATGGACAGAAACAAAATTTAAAGCAAAAGAAACATTAGCATGAACCCCTTTAAATTACATTGCCCATGATAACCACAGATGGCATAGGCAATAAGAAATCCAACAGCCCCCACCCTTAACTGTTATTGTGTGTGTAATATGGTAAGACCTTAAAAAATTTTACTTTTGTTGCCCTTAACGTGAGCCCATCAAAATTAAGTTAGAGTCCCTTAAGCTGAGCTACCATCAGAGATTGAGGCCCTTGAGGTGACTTCAGCCTTTTACCAGCACAAAATTGGTATACAATCCATCAGTTTGTTAAGTCACTAATTCCTGTATACTGTCATACGGTATATAGGACCTAATATACGCTCAATATATCTAGCCTCTGTGTATACCCAAAAAAGCATAACTGGTATACAATCCATCAGTTTGTGAAGTCGCTCATTCCTGTATACTGTCATACGGTATATAGGACCTAATATACACTCAATATATCTAGCCTTTGTGTATACAAAAAAACAAACAAACATTTGTATACATCACAAAATGCGTAAAGCTAGCGCTAAGGGACGTGGACAAGGACATGCCCAGGGGTGTGGAAATGAAGCTGGGGAGCAAGGTTGCGGTCAAGCTACAGCTAAAGGCAGAGACGTGTCCAGAGGCACAGAACAGCTGCTTCACAGAAGCCAGGCCAGAGCCAGCAAGGCCCAAGATTTTCCCTGTACTAGCCACTTGCCCAAAACACGTCCATGTTGGCCACCTCCCTCGATGTTGTATAGATTTTGCAAAATATGCGTGGAGGAAAAACTGAGTGCATTTTGCACACTGTGCAACTCAAAACTAAATAGGGGCTCTGAGAAAAGCAACTTGACCACCTCAGCCATGCACCGTCATTTAGAAGGCAAGCACTGGGCTCAGTGGGAGACATCAAACACAGGACAATCATCGCCCGGCATTGCTGACACTGCCTCTTCCACTGTTTCCAGTACTGTTGCTGCAGTCCAGACCATCAGCCTGGACACCTCTACATCTGCCTCTGAAACTTTGGAGAGTTCACCCTCATCTGCCCCTTTTCCTTCCTCTGCTCCTTTTGCCTGCACCATCATGCGCCTCTTCCCAGCAACTCCCCATCTCCAAGGCGTTTAATTGCAGGCAGTACAGAAGTACCCACCCACATGCCCAAGCCTTCAAGGGCCTCATCTCAAAACTGCTGGCCCTGGAGAAGTTGGCGTTTATGCTAGTGGAGACTCAGGCCTTCCGTGACCTGATGGCAGCTGCGGCACCTCACTATGCTGCCCCTAGCCGTCACTACTTCCCGGGCCCTGAGTTTCGCGCTTTGCTCTAAGGTCCACTTGACCACTGATGCATGGACAAGTGCATGCGGTCTGAGACACTGCTTCTCTATAATGATAGGCTGGGTGAATGTAGTGGAGGCTGGGCCCAGCTCGCAAACTAGGGAGGCCTATTTCCTCTCCCAGCCCAAAATTCATGCCAGGGGTTCTCAGAAAGCCTACTCCTCTGCTGCAACATCGACCCCACCTGCGAGCTGTAAACGCTGCAGCACTGGCGTGTGGAGACATCAGCAGGTCGTGCTGAAGCTCAGCTTGGCCGACAGAAAACACACTGCCCCCGAGGTGAAGGATGCCATCCTAGATGAAATGGCAATGTCTTTCTAGCCGATGCACCTGGGCCCAGGCATGGTCGTGTGTGGTAATGGCCGGAACCTGGTAGCGGCTCTGGAGTTTGCCAGACTCAAACACGGTCCACACATAGCCCACGTTTTCAACTTGTTGGTGCAAAGGTTTTTAAAAACCTACCCCATTGTGTCGGATATACTGGTGAAAGTGTCATCTTCTCACCATTGGATGACGGAGGAAAAGGAGGAAGTTCCCACACGAGGCTAGTGGGGAAGATCAGTGCATCCCATTGCTTCAGCGCAGATGGTGTGAAGGGGAGTTGAAAGTGGAGGAAATGGAGAGTGACCCTTCTGGTGGGGGCAGCAAAGTCATGTCAAGTAACACTCTGGCACACATGGCTGACTTCATGTTGGGCTACTTTTCCAGAGACAAAGGCATTGTTTACATCATGGAGAGCAACCAATACTTGATTTTTGAAATCCTCGACCCCCGGTATAAAAATAACATCTCGTCTTTCGTTCTGGTAGGGGAGAGGAACAATCGCATAAATGATTGCCACAAGCACCTGGTGCAGAATATGATGGAAATGTTTCCGTCAACCCTCGCTGGTGGCAGAGAGGAGATTTCCTCCAAGAGGCTAACAACTGCCATCTGGTCCACAACCACCAGGGGAACACTCTCCAAGGTGCGGGACACGTTAATGCCCCCGCCCCTGGCCAAACTACCACCACTGAGGGGCCTAGTGTCACCAGGAGGGAAAAGTATAGGTGCATGTTGCGTGAGTACCTGTCCAACCACAGCCCTGTCCTCTCCAATCACTCTGCGCCTTACACGTATTGGGTGTAGAAGTTGGACCTGTGGCCCTTGGGGTGAGTGGAGGCTTACCCCAGCTGAGGTTTGGGTGAGTTTGGCGAGGGGGTGCAAGTATGCCCCCCAGTTAGCCTTTTTGGTGGCATAGAGTGTAGACAATGAACCCCAACTGTCATTTGCTGAGCCACTCTTCTACTTTGTAATTTGTAATTTGATAGAACCTGCGTGTCTATGCTTTCTTTCACCCCTTTCTTTGAATTGTGACTTGCCCCAGCAGTGTTTACAGTGTCAGGCCCATTCTGTTGCTTCAGCCCAGGTATATACTGTATACCAGTGGTATGGAATTTCAGCCCTAAAAAGTAGTTTTGAGACATTTCTGCAGGATGAGCCAGGATGAGCAGTGTTGCTGTTTTCAGAATATTTCCTGCCTAGCAGAAACTAAATTTCTCTCTGACCCTCAATACGATGTCTCTCCCTATCTATCCAAGCTGCAAATGACACAAACATGGCTGCCACTACTCTTGTAGATCCGAGATCACCTGATTTCGTCAGCTAATGACTTTTTCCTATTTTTTTTTCGATGCCTACGTTTTCCTTTTTCCTGTTCTACCTCCCCTGCAAGTTATTGGTGCAAAAAAAAGCACCAGGTAAGGTGGGAGGGGATACAAATTTTTACTGCATTTACTGCGTGGTATTCGTTCGAAATGGAATATGTCAAATAGCCTGATATTCGATCGAATACCTACTCAATCGAACAGTATTCGCTCATCTCTAATTATGAACATAAGGAGGGGGGGGTCATGTATATGAGGGCTCATTGGAGCGCAGGATTGAAAGAAGATAGTGGCCTACCAAAAGGCCATTTCTAATGTCAGTAATCTAGGACATAAGCGCCATGAAAACCACAGTAGAGTAGACAGCCCTTGGCTTCCTGCCCTACCATTCTTCATCTTGTAGGCTGCAGTCAAAATGTCAGTTCTAGCACTGGTGGTGATGTGTTTGTACGATCTGTGTTGGGACTCTTACATCCTGTCCAGGTTTCCAGTGTCTTAAAGTAACAGTAGGAAAGAAATTGGCTGGTTTTTTTTTTCTTTGTTTTTTTAAGTGATCAGAGTTAGGTGAGCATAATTTTTTTCCCTCTAGAGTAAGGAGGCATTTGGGCATTATTAATTCAAAGGTATCTCTTAGAGGGCATTACTAAACCCTTTAATAACGCATTCCAAAATTCGTAAGGTTTTGATTTTTCTGACAATATAGCCATATATGACAAGTTGTACATTCAGTTGGCACCATTTTGGGGTACATATAATGTCTGTGTGCATGTGTGTGTGTGTGTGTGTGTGTGTGTGTGTGTGCGCTGTTTTTTGTTGGGTTTTTTTGGTAAAATTTGTATTGGTTCAACATTCAAACAGCAAAATTAACATACGAAAATATGCAAAGGTAAACATAGTTACAGGTATAAGCTGTCGATGCAGATCAAGAAGTCACTAGAGTTTATGACAAATAAGGAAGGACAAGATCACAACATGCAATAGTTTGGGACATGCCAAGGGTCAAATTATGTTTAGCTGTATCAGGCAGGAGAGTCAGCCCATAGATAAAACCAGTTAGAGTGTCTAATAAAGGCAAACCAAGATGCTCATAAATTACTAAACTTGGGGTACAAGCATAACTCCAGATGGGAGAGTTCCTCTAGGCAAGCAATCTGTTAGACTTTCCTATGGTGATGCACAAGGAAAGGGGGATTCAGAAGTCCAATGCAGGGAAATCAATGCTTTGGTAGCTAAAAGTAAGTGAAGCCATTATCTGGTGTGGGGACTGGGAGGGAATTTGGTCCAAATATCCAGGAAGATACATGTGGGTGATAATGGTATGGAGAAGCCACAGAGATCTTATGTAGAAGCTGTTGGATCTGTGTGTAGTAGAGGCGGATTCTTTCACAGTCCCACCAAATGTGTAAATAGGTACTGTTATTTCTGTGGCAGAGCCAGCACTTGGGGAACAAGTCAAGTGACTATTTGTGAACTTGCACAGTCTTCTTGTACCATTTGGTAAGCAACTTTTAGGAAGATTCTTGGAGTCAAACACACCATAGCATGCTTATAAATGAAGGTAACATCTTCAGATGACAGGGCAGTTTGCAGTTCAACTTCTTACACTCATATGTAAGAGGGTGGGAGTTGTTCAAACTGACGTATGAGGTCGGAGTGAAAAACAGACAAAGGTTTATTCAGGTGGAATTTCTGCAAGAATTATTTTATCCAACCAGGAGGAGGCAAGTGAGAATGTTGTGGATTTCAGCACTCCCAGGTACAAGGCTCTAAGCAATTGATACGTGAGAAAATATGTTTAGGCAAGGCCTAGTACAGTTGTAAATTCAGAAAAAGATGGGAAGACTCCATCTTTGAGGATGGAATCATATGGTAAATGGCAAATTTGTTTTGGTACCATGATGATGACATCTAAGAACTGTGCTGTTGAGAGAAGTCCTGTAGCAACATAAGCTTAGTACGTGACTGGTGGGTGGTAATGAAGGTGTAGCATTCATCGTCACGAGGTGCATACTACTGTGGTCAGAATGTTAATCTCTAATGCTTGTTTTGCGAGTTTCTGTGGGAGCCACAAGGTCACTGTGAGAGGCAGAACCAAAGTTGAATAATCCACCGGCACATGTAGTCTGGTTGAGCATAGCGCGAACCAGTCGAGTGCCCTAAAGAGTTGTACTGCATTACCGTCACACATTTATTTTTTTTTTCATGTGTATATACACAGTCCTGCAGCCTGCACTAATCTAGGAATCTAGGAGAAGCCACATAGTGGAGGAGTTGCTTCGCTATATACTGCAGCAAGTATCCTGTTCCTTGCCAACTACCAAGAGGGCAGCATTGTCACCAACACCCTGCATTTGTCTCATCTGGTGGATCACTGAATTATTAACTTGTATAGTGGCTTAAAAGATGTGCTGCTCATGGCCAGAAAAGTCTCTGTACATTTTAGTCATTCTTATGTTGCAAAAAACACCCTGCTTGATCCGCAGCGACAAAGCATTCTGCCTAAAGGCTGTATGCTCAGCTGTTCACAATGACAAGCAGAGGGATAATACTGGATGGCAGTGCAAGGAAGGAAAATGCTCATTCTTTCAGGCGGATTCGCCTCGCCATTTATTTGGGCCTAATCCGGAGCGGAGTGCGTGACTGGATGCCGGTGCGCTGCACCAGCATCCAGTCGCAGCTACCCATATTTTGTGTGAACATACCCTTAGGCTGTATTCACACAGAGTAACGCCAGCCGTTTTTTGTGTGCTTTTTGTGCAAAAAGCACACAAAAAACGGCTGGCGTTACTCTGTGTAAATACAGCCTAAAGGGATAGTTCTCTTAGATACAGCAGCTCCATCAGGCTTCAATGAAGCCGTCAGTTTCAAACCCTTTTTATCTATTCACTAGCACAAATTTTAAGTTATGGGGTATATTTATGTGTATTTTATTTGTTTTTGTTTCATTTTTTTTTTCTTGTCTTGTTTATTTAGACAGGGTCTTTCTTGTACTCTACATCTGAAGTTGTAAATTGGCGTTTTGACTGACTGATAGCTGGCAGATGTCTTTATGGATGGCTGGCAGATGGATTTATGGCCTTTTTTTGTAGTTTTCATATTTAATAAAATTTAGAGACTTTTATATTATAATTCAAACTATTATATTATATTTTATATTAGTGTATTATTTTAAAGTTTTGTGTATTATTCTTCACCTTTCACTTGTTTTTGGGATGTCTTCAATTGTCTTCATGTGTTGACAGCCAATTGTATAGCAGTGCTCTGTTGCATGCCGGCCGCTAGGTACAATACTTTGCATGCGCGATGATCCATGCTGGTGATACTTCCTGGCGTCTGACTTGAGCGCTGTGTGCACGGAGGACTTTAAAACATGGCGTTACGGTGAACTTTGAAGTGTTATCAATTTATGGTATGTTTGCCCCTATATATACCTCATATATTTCTCATTATTGCTATCTCCTGACAAAGCTCTTGGAGTGAAATGTTGAGGTGTTTGTACTCCACTTGGTTATCTGACTGTCATTATGGCCACTACCATTTAACATTATTGTTCTGGTTAAGCACTTGGCTCCACATTGTATTTTTTTTCTTTGTGGGACTGTATATATACTTTTTTTTTTGTATTGCACTGTTTATATTAATACTGTGGGGGAGTGGCTATTTTCATGCCCATATTAGTGGTTCTGCAGATTTTAATACATTTACTGTATGGTTATATATTACATAGCTGCACTATACCATTCATCTTTTATGAATTGTATATTTATCTTGTCCTGGTGACAATGTATACTGTGTATTTCCCCAGTCAGAGGACTGAGAGCTAGTAGATGGGTCCCTTTTTACAGTCTCCTGCTAATTAAAAACACCTGGCAAAATGGAGGAGTGTTGGTACCAAGGCAAAACAAAAAAAAAAATGGTGAAGGAAGAGACTTACCATGTATATCCAAAAAGAGAAGAGACATGGCCCGCACATCCCAGTCTTATTCATTGATTTACTGGTTCTCAGCAACGTACCGCACCTAGTAGAGTAGCGACCCAATATAAAGAGGTCGCCGTGAAGTGGCTAGTGAGCTTATACATCTTGATCAATATGTATATTAAGAACCTCAAGTTCAGTATTGTAGAATTGGCTGAGAATCACTAGATTAATGTATAAGACTGGGATGTGCCAGCCATGTCTTTTTCTCTTTTTGGATAGTGACCTGTTACATAGACCCGCCTTAAGATCAGTTCTCACTGCTTTTAGCCACCTCTTCTTACCCTTCTTTTCCCCATCTTATAAACACCCCACTCCCTCTTCTTCACACTCTGTTCCTCCACCGTCAACTCTACTGGCCCTCTTCCCTCAGTCTCTCTCTTCACAATGGGAGACATCTCTGTGTCATCCTTTAATATTAAAGGCTTAAACACACCTGAAAAACGCACCCGATCTTGTAGGACTCACAAACGTTAAGTCCACATACAGTGTTGGCCAAAAGTATTGGCACCCCTGAAGTCAGATAATACTCATTTTCTTCCAGAAAATGATTGCAATCACAAATTATTTGGTATTATTATCTTCATTTAATTTGTCTTCAATGGAAAACCACAAAAATAATTGTCAAAAAGCCAAATTGGATATAATTCCACACCAAACATAAAAAAGGGGGTGGACAAAAGTATTGGCACTGTTTGAAAAATCATGTGATGCTTCTCTAATTTGTGTAATTAACAGCACCTGTTACTTACCTGAGGCACCTAACAGGTGGTGGCAATAACTAAATCACACTTGCAGCCAGTTGAAATGGGTTAAAGTTGACTCAACCTCTGTCCTGTGTCCTTGTGTGTACCACATTGAGCATGGAGAAAAGAAAGAAGACCAAAGAACTGTCTGAGGACTTGAGAAGCAAAATTGTGAGGAAGCATGAGCAATCTCAAGGCTACAAGTCCATCTCCAAAGACTTGAATGTTCCTGTGTCTACCATGTGCAGTGTGATCAAGAAGTTTAAAGCCCATGGCACTGTGGCTAACCTCCCTAGATGTGGATGGAAAAGAAAAATTGACGAGAGATTTCAACGCAAGATTGTGCAGATGGTGGATAAAGAACCTCGACTAACATCCAAACAAGTTCAAGCTGCCCTGCAGTCCGAGGGTACAACAGTGTCAACCCGTACTATCCGTCGGCATCTGAATGAAAAGGGACTGTATGGTAGGATACTCAGGAAGACCCCACTTCTTACCCAGAGACATAAAAAAGCCAGGCTGGAGTTTGCCAAAACTTACCTGAGAAAGCCAAAAATGTTTTGGAAGAATGTTCTCTGATCAGATGAGACAAAAGTAGAGCTTTTTGGGAAAAGGCATCAACATAGAGTTTACAGGAAAAAAAGAGGCCTTCAAAGCAAAGAACACAGTCCCTACAGTCAAACATGGCGGAGGTTCCATGATGCTTTGGGGTTGCTTTGCTGCCTCTGGCACTGGACTGCTTGACCGTGTGCATGGCATTATAAAGTCTGAAGACTACCAACAAATTTTGCAGCATAATGTAGGGCCCAGTGTGAGAAAGCTGGGTCTCCCTCAGAGGTCATGGGTCTTCCAGCAGGAGAATGACCCAAAACACACTTCAAAAAGCACTAGAAAATGGTTTGAGAGAAAGCACTGGAGACTTCTAAAGTGGCCAGCAATGAGTCCAGACCTGAATCCCATAGAACACCTGTGGAGCGATCTCAAAATGGTTGTTTGGAGAAGGCACCCTTCAAATCTCAGGGACCTGGAGCAGTTTGCCAAAGAAGAATGGTCTAAAATTCCAGCAGAGCATTGTAAGAAACTCATTGATGGTTACCGGAAGCGTTTGTTCGCAATTATTTTATCTAAAGGTTGTGCTACCAAGTATTAGGCTGAGGGTGCCAATACTTTTGTCTGGCCCATTTTTGGAGTTTTGTGTAAAATGATCAATGATTTGACTTTATTTTCATTCTCTTTTGTGTTTTTTCATTGCAAGCAAAATAAATGAAGATATTAATACCAAAGAGTTTGTGCTTGCAATCATTTTCTGGAAGAAAATGAGTATTATTTGACAGAATTGCAGGGGTGCCAATACTTTTGGCCAACACTGTATTATGCCTGCAGAAAACCCACTTCCTTGCCTCGCACATGCCTGTCATTAAAAATTGCTACTATCCAATAAGGACCCATAGCAGTGGCTCACAAGGGAAACTAAGAGAGTAGCCTTCTTCTTCCATAAAATCCTACTGGTCAAAATACTTAATTCCTTTAGATCCTGACGCTCGATACCTAGTCATCATATGCAAAATCTATGGCATTACTTACACTATAATAAACCTTTAAACACCCAACTCAGGCCAGATACCCTTCTTCATTTCTATTCCGACCACTCTCCAATCCTTTACAGTCACCTCGACTCAACTCCTCTATTGGCAAGACAAAAGTTACTTATAAGACCCTCAACAAATTCAGAAAACTTCTATATTCCATGCTGCTCTGTGATGCCTGGTCTATCCTTTACCCAGACTAGAGTGATTACTTATTTTACTGACAGATTTGACTATATATTACTCCTACATTCCGTTTTACGGCAAGGAACCGCAACCAAAATAGGCAATGACCCTTTCTCGGACCACTCCCCAGTTGCATGTTCTGCTAGACTATTACAACACCTCAACTCCTGGAGACTCGATGAATCACTCTTGCATGATGTTCAATGTTTGAATGAACTCAAACAGTCGATTCATAACTTTGAACAGGACCACTTACAGGACACCAATTCCCCCTTCCCTCACATCTAATAGGAGGCTCTGAAGTGTGTACTAAGCGTAGCCTCGATAAAACACGGAGCCAGACTCTGGAGGCTCAACACCAGAAAACCCTTCAATGCTTAAGTCTCACTCCGTTGACAACCACTGAATTGGGCAACAAGTTGGGCCATCTCCTAAGCCAAGTAGTTTAGGAGCATCACTCAGCTGCTCACACTATGTCCATTAAACAGCCTTCTGGCAACATTTCTCATCTCACTCCTGACATCGCTCTAGTGATAGGAGGGGGACGCTTGATTTATTTAGAGGTCAGAGGCTCTTGATAATTCAGGCATACTATGAGTCAATCAGTGCCTTAAGGCTAAGGCACTACATTGCGGAAGATTTTGCTGCGTTTTTTTATGCCAAAGTCAGGAGTGGCTTGAAAAGGTATGAAAAATATAAAAAAGCAGCAAATCTGCATTAAAAAACAATTTGCTTCTGTAACGTGAGCCGCAGCCAAAAGGCGCTGCAAAAAAGACGTCGGCGGTTTATGTGTATGACGTTCTTGCAATGTGAGGCCCTGGCCTCAAAGAGGTTTTCTCATCTCAGGATTTCAGCTATGCTCCTGCCTTTTCTCCCCTTCACTACCTAGTATTCAGCTCATTCCAGCTCGCAGCTCACACTTGCTCTAAACCCTCTGGATTTACATACACAAATAAGAGACACTTATGCCAAAGGCAGTGAGAGAGAAGACATGAGAATACAGACATCCAGGAGTCATCATCCAAACTTGTGAGCAGGACTATAACCTAGACAACCATCTGTAAACAATGAATAAACAATAAATAAATATAAAAATGTAGTTCTATCTGAAAAAGCTCGAGCTAGACAGATAAATGCAACATATACGGTAAAACACTTAAAGGAGTATTCCCATGTACATCATCATATCTATACTTGTAGATAATTAAAAGTTAAACATTTTTGCAAATATAAGTAATTAAAAATTCTGCAAAGTTTTAAAGATTTTCTCTAACTTTCTTAGTGGTGACAGTCTGTTATCTTGATCGGTTGCCATGGATATGACCACTAATGCAGAAACTTTCTATGGTCTGGGACTTGTCAGGAACCCAGCTATGACTTTCTTACTGTAGCCAGGTTATCAGGCAGGGACACTACGTGTATCAGAAGATATCCCGGCCACTATAAGGAAATCATGGCTGATTTTCTGACCTTAGAAAGTTCCTGCATTAGTGGTCATATCCATGGCAACCGATCAAGATAACAGACTGACACCACTAAGAAAGTTAGAGAAAATCTTTAAAACTCTGCAGAATTTCTAATTACTTATATTTGCAAAAATGTTTAACTTTTAATTATCTACACATTTAAAAATAATTATGTAGATGGGTATACTCCTTTAAGTTCATTTCAACTAAAAGTCTCAATATGGTTCTTAAGATGGGAATACAACTTTTATTAAGACTGGTGTTTCATATGCCTTAAATCTTAATTAACCCGCCTCCATGTGTGTCTCAAGGCTTAGGGCCTGTTCACACAGAGTAAACGCGCGTGCATTTTGGCAAAATACACGCGTAATAATAAGACTCTCATTGACTTCAATGACATTTTTTTACATGTGTAAAAAAAAACACGTCAAAATACACATGTAAAATGTCATTGAAGTCAATGGGAGTCTTATTTTTACAAGTGTATTTTTTACATGTGTATTTTGCCAAAATACACGCACGTTTACTCCATGTAAATGGGCCCCAGGGTGCAATTACGGATTATTTTCATTACAATAGTTCTAAGACTGTTAATCACTGTTGCAATTTTGTGTGTATATCATAAAATGTGCTTGAGGCTGATGCGCCACGTTGCAGAAAGGCAGCTTTTTTGTTGTTGCGGTTTTCTGAGCCAAAGCCAGGAGTTTATTGAGCAAAGGTAGAAGTATAAGAAGTTTCCTACATATTTCCCATTCCTTTTGTAGTCATTCTTGGCTTTGGCTGAAGCTAAGGCTCCTTGAAGAAGTCTGCAGCGAAAAAGTGTTGTGGCTAAAACCACGTTGAAAATGCGTCTCTGTTTTCCTCTGCAGACTTTTTGCTTCAATTATACCTATAGAAAAACCGCTGACGTTTCTGTGGGTGTAATTGACATTCTGTGATTCCCAAAAAACGCAACAGTTTTGGAAATCACAGCATTTCAGTTGCGCTTATTTTTCTGCTAATTGTGGATGGGATTCATTAGAACTAGGACTGTAAGATGCTGCAACGAAACCACGTTTTTTACGCCACGTGGAAAGCCCTAGCCCAAAACACATGTATCATCATTGGTTATGGCAAATGCAAACTCTTTGCATGTATTTCTCAAAATGCATTTTGGATGTTTAACACAAACGAAAACACTTATGTCTGATGGCACTATAAGTCAAAACTAATGGGTCAGACTGCACAAGGCAGAGATAAACAGCGATAACAGACACTAAAACATCTTGAAGAGTTATGTTTCCCCACCCCCACCACTTCCACCCTCTATTTCCTGCTTTGCTGAGGTTTCCTGCAGCATAAGAAAGATAGACACTAGATAAACGTTATTATATCTGTCAATTCTTCAGTTGCACACATTGAAGATGTTGCACTACAGTAAAAGAGTGTGAACAAAGAATAGTCATTTTTACCCCTTAAGGACACTGCCAAAAATCACCCTAATGATACAGTCCTGTTTTCTATTACATGTTTCGCTGTATGTTGTAATAACTTTGCAACACTTTAACTTACTCAGGAAATTTTGTGAGTTTTTTCATGACACATTGCACTTCATGTTGGTGATGAACTTTGGTTGATACTTTATGGATTTATTTATGAAAAAATTGGAAATTTAGTAATATTTTATCTAAATGTGAAATGCTCTGTTTTTCAGAAAAATGGTCATACCACCAAAAATAATTAATTAAACAGAGAAATGTTAGATAATATTTATGTTGGCATCATCCTTTAATCGCTCTTAAATTTATTTTGGACCTGAGCCTAGGTTCACATCTGCGCTCAGGTTACCATTGGGGGATCCGCTTGCGGACCCCCTGAAGGGAAACCTAATCCACATAAAAAATCAGTTACCTTAAGAACATATGGACCCCATATACTATAATGGGGTCTGCCCAGTTTCTGTTCAGTTTCTGTCCAAGAAGGGCAAAAGCAGCGCTTTTCTCACCATTATTCTCACTACACTATTATGTCCCATAGTGGTCCCTGTGCACACTATTATGCCCCATAGAGGACCCTACACACAGTATTATGCCCCATAGTGGCCCCTGCACACAGTATTGTGCCTCATAGTGGCCCCTGCGCATACTATTATGCCACATAGTGGCCCCTGCACACAGTTATATGCCTCTTAATGGCCCCTGCACACAGTATTATGCCCCATAGCAGCCCCTTCACACAGTATTATGTCTCATTGTGAATCACCCATGAACAGCCGTTAGCGTGAGCAATGATTGATAAGTAAATAAGGCCCGTTACCTGCTGGAGTTACTCCATCAGGTAATGGCCAATTTAAAAAAAACACATCAGCCGAACCCTAGTGTCCCGGGCCCTGTTACAGCTGCTACTGCTAATACCCCAGTAAAAAATTGCACATGGCTGCACACTGAAGGACTTCCACTGGGCTTTTAAAGAGAGGATTTTGCCAGAAAAGTCATTTTGGAAACTACATTCTTAAAGGGGGCACAAGATTTTTTTTTTTTAGAAAGGTCGGTTAGTGTTAGTAATGAGTTAATAAGTACACCCATATACCTTTAGCAGTGTTTGGAGTGATATCTTGGTGTCTCTGGTTGCTGCTAGAATTCTCTGTGTTTGTTTACATGGTGCTACACTATTTCCCTCTCATTCAGCCCCATCCTCTCTCACTCTATTACACTGCCCCTCCCTGTCTCACTAGCCTAACCCCCTCCCACCCTGATTCCTAGCCCCTCCCACTAGCAATTACTAGCACCCTCCCCATCTCCCTGGCTAACCTATTCAACCCACTGCTAGGAGACATGAAGAAGGGAGGAGCCGTCCCCGGATACAGGAAGGCTTGGTAAGTATTGATGTGACTTGGAGGAGGGGGAAGAGTGATGGTGACGTTCAGAAGCAGTGAAACGGAACGTCACCGGATTATCAGAAATTGCCCCTGGTGTGGTCACATGACCGCTCCAGGGATATGGGTAATCATAGATTTTTTTAATTGAAGTAAATTAGAAGTTAGGAGGGGGGGGAGTTTAGTTTAATGGTTAATTATCAGTTTATCCTGACAACCCATTTGAGGAAATTATAAAGGGGTATAGTAAACATTTTGACCCCACAGCCATGTAGTTTTTTTTTTTTGTTTTTTTTTTACATGTTCCAAGCCAGATGACTATTACATATATTTTTACAGAACATTTTGTTGATTTTGCCATTTATGCAAGAACAGCTATACTTCCTTCCCATATTTCTACAAACACATCTCCTCTTGTTATATTTGCTTCTAACATCTTCTGTCTTGTGAAACACCATTTCTCTACTAGATACAAATGTACAGTTTAACAGAAGATCTTGGTTACAGTCTAATCTTACTTCTAAACTAAAAAAATTAAGTAGAAGCTGCAGCTAACCAGATGATCACAGTGTAAACCTTACAAAGTGCACAATGGTCTAGAAACATGTGGGATTGTTTGGCAGGATTCTACCAATTAAATTAGTTGTCCCTACAGTCTGACATGGGTGACTGGTATATTCTACATAATGACTGTTACACCTAAGTTTTAAGGCTTTGAGAACAGTTAAACTGTAAAGGATTTTACAGAGCATGCACACTTGTACTTTTAATGTTATCCAATAGTTTCTTGTTATTGCAGCCCACTTATGGCCATAGACCCTAGATCACATTCCATAGTATAGGTGATTTATTCTGAAATCAGTTGTAAATACAGTTGGCTTATGCCCCACCACTGGAACTTATTACCGTGATAGAGCCTGAGCTCACCGAAGTGTCCTCTGCTAGTAGGTCATTTCAATTCTGCATAAAGTGATTTTAGTGCATTCTGTGTCATGTTGCTTTTTATTTCTACTAGTGAAGGCCAACAAACATCTGCATGAAGTACATTACACAGCATATGAGATATATGATCATGGTTAGATCTCACAAAGAATTCACTAAACTGCAACATAAAATCATCCAACTTGTACAATAGGCCTAAGATGGTTGCCTTGAGCTAGAAGGACTTTTTATTTTTTTTTAAAGACAGGTTTATATAAATCACCTACACAATAGTATACAGAAGTTATAGATAGTGTATCCTGCCACTGCTAGTTTTGGAAAATGACCTGCACATCCCTAGCCGGCCAAGCTATCTCCACAATGAAATTAAACCTACATGTCTTTCCTTTAATGATCATTGCCTAATAAATAATGGTAAAAATCATAAAATATAGCATTTATGGAATTCATAATAAAAAGTAAAAAATTCATGCTATAAAATGACCTATAAATCAAAAAACACAATGAGAAGGAAGGATGGTCATAAGTATACAAAATCATAAGCATAGGGCAGCTCATAAATAATGGATATACATTCAGGCCTACAAAATACAATTCATATTCAAAATATTCACATGACCATTATTTTGATCGTGTGTTATAACAAGCCATAAAAATATAGGTCATGTTCAATTTTTGCCTTTTTTTCACAGTCCCCTCCATACACTCAAATGTATGGGGGATCTGTAAAAACTGGCGTAATCAAAAATGGTAATTTTTCACCTCAGTCATATGAATGTAACCCGATATCCACACAACACCGAAGTTTGGGTATTTTGACAGTTCGTTGTCATGGACCATTTTTGTCTATTTTCACGGATTCCATACTCATGTAATGGTTCATGTAATGTATGAGGGATTCTTGAAAACAGCCAAAATTGCTGTGAAAAATGGATGTCAGTTTTTAATGATCATTTTAAAAAACTGATGAATTTCATGGATTTTCTTTTTTGAACCAACCCATTCACCCGTTTATTGCGGATGTAAAATAGATGTCAATCTGTTTTACATCAGTTAAAAATGAGATATATTGGTTCTAAAAGACTGACATGCTCTGTTTAAAATGGTCAGTCAAAAAAAATGACATGTGAATAGACACATTGTTTTTAATGTGTTGTTAAAATGAACATAGCAAAATGTGACGGATGTTGCAAAAATGTGAATAAGGCCTTACTACTCCCTTTCACTTCAATAAAAGGTTCAGCTGAAATCCGCCGGTACAGGACCGTTCTTTTTTCTGTTAGTGGATTTTAATGAATTGGAGGCAAACTTTTTGTGGTGGATTCTGTCAGAAATGTTTTACTATAGGGCAGCACATGGCTCAGTGGTCAGCACTGCAGCCTTGCTCCGCTAGAGTCCTAAGTTTGAATCCAGCCAAGGATAACATCTGTAAGGAGATGGTATGTTCTCCCCATTTTGTGTGGGTTTCCTCCAGGTACTTCGGTTTCTTCCCACACTGCAAACACATATTGATAGGGAATGTAGATTGTGAGCCCTATATGGAATACTGATTGGCAATGTCTGGAAAGTGCTGTATGTTGGTGCTATACAAGTAAGCAAATTACTTTAGCGCTATTTGATCTTAACCTTACAGTCCACCCATGGTTTTCCTGCCTCAGAGATTGTAAGACATGTGAGACAGTAATTCATTCTAGAGACTGCTGGGAATCCTAGCTCATAAATTGCTGCAAATATCAAACTTTTCTCTGTGATATAGTATTTCAGTTTCCAAAACTGTAAGTGCAATGTAATTGCTAGCAGTAGGTTTAAAAGGAATTAAAAATATTAAGGAAAGTTTTATAGTCCATTCTCCCATACCCACAGGATAGGGAATAACTTGCAGATCAGGAGAGGTCTGGTCTCTGGAGGACAATGGAGGATTTTATTCTGAATGTACAGTGGTCAGACACTCATGTCATCTCTATTCATTTCAATGGGAGTCGTGAAGATAGGTGAAGTACAGCGCTTGGTTATCTGTTGCTCCCATTGAAAGGAAAGAGGCAGTGTTCAATCACTCTGTGACCATCTCTCCATTCAATACATGGAACAAAATTCTCCAGTTCTCCTAATCGATACAGCCATGAGCAGTCAGACCCCCATCATTTTGTAGCTTATTCCCTTTCCACAGCATGAAAACCCCCTTTAAAAAGATATTTATTCACAATCAGATTGCAGAGCTTAAAAGAAGAAAGGAAAGCACTCACCTTGAGCTGGGACTTGGAGACCTTGCCACTCTTCTCTGTATCCAGTGATGTGAAGGCATACCAGACAGATTTCAGGAGCTCTGTCCTCAGCGACATGCTGGGCTCTATCTGTACACCACACTTTTACACTCTGCTAAACTAGTTGGAAGTCTCCATGCTTTTATCACCGTAGAAGTTCAACCAATTTGTCCTAGAGATTCAGTTTATGTAGTGGTAACTAGTACTATATGTACCACACTAAGCCCTCACAAACTGGTACATATGTTTTTAAGCAATTTATGCTGCAAAGCTCAGTCCTGTTTAGCAACCCTCTCCCACTACCAGTCTCTCGTCATCCACGATTAGGAGTTATAGTTTATGGCTTTCTTGGTACATTCAACAGTCCCACATATTCCTCAGCCCTCTTATTGCACTTCAACAGCTCGGGGCAGTTTATCCGTATTTGCTGTTGTGCTCAGCTACACTCACTACTAGTTATGTGCTATTATATTGTGACCACAAATGTGTCTCTGACACAGACGTTGCTGAATCTACCACTTCCTGCTGACAAAGCCACCCAATGGCATCTAGCACTGTCTCCAGATTGTACTATATAAATTTAACATATATAGGCAAGTTACAGTTATCTAGCATGTTGTAGCTTGAACTATACAGGATTTACATTAGAATAATTCTCCAAGGCAAGGAATTGGGTTCCACACTGGTTAACATTTTCTTATTTATGCCTATTAACATGTGAGCAACTTAATAAATATAATATATATTGAAATTAAACTCTATATAAATTGTGCATTCATATTTCATGTACATTAGAAAAAAGTTCAGAAATTAAGGGAGCTCCTCTATATAAGGGTTGGTTCACATCTGCATTGGTATTCCATTCGGGGGAGTCTGTATGGGGACTCCCTGAATGGAATACCAAATGCATTTGCAAGCGTTTGCATTTGCATTAGACTATAATGGGGTCTGTGTGCTTGCCGCACGCTGCCCGCACAAATCATGCGGACAGGAAAGTAGATTGTAAACTACTTTCCTGTCCACATGTTCTGTGTGGAGATCTGGTGGTAAGCACGTGGACCCCATTATAGTCTATGGGGATCCGTGTGCTTTTACTCCATAGTGCTTGCAATTGCGTTTGGTTTTTCATTCGGGGGGAGTCCCTATGCAGACCCCCCTGAACAGAATACCAACGGAGATGTGAACCAACCCTAAAAGGCTACACTCAGTGTACACTTCATCCTTCTCAGCTTTTCTTTTAAAACACACTTCGTTTAAATTAACCTTGCAACCATGAATAAATAATATCAGTTCAACCATGAAAATCTTTTACTGGCCAGAGTTCAGCCACAGCTTTATTCAACAATAATAACTGTGTTATGAAGCCTCGCCAGATTTAATGCAATTAATTATAAATGTTATAATTATTATCAGGGTCAACTAATTGTTATTTGTGGCCAATTCCAGCCTGAATCACAAACAATACAACAATCTAATCCTCTGGTGTGTGGAACTGTGTGCAGATGCGCATAACTAATCCTCTGGTGTGTGGAACTGTGTGCAATTGCGCGTATCTAATCCTCCGGCGTGTGGAACTATGTGCAGACGTGCATATATAATCCTCCAGTGTGTGGTACTATGTGCAGATGTGCATACCTAATCCTCCGGTGTCTGGAACTGTGTGCAGATGCGGGTATCTAATCCTCTGGTGTGTGGAACTATGTGCAGACGTGCATATATAA
Source organism: Leptodactylus fuscus (assembly GCF_031893055.1). Classification (NCBI taxonomy): domain Eukaryota; kingdom Metazoa; phylum Chordata; class Amphibia; order Anura; family Leptodactylidae; genus Leptodactylus; species Leptodactylus fuscus. The sequence continues at coordinate 104,680,911 of NC_134266.1, read as the reverse complement.
TCCTCCAGTGTGTGGTACTATGTGCAGATGTGCATACCTAATCCTCCGGTGTCTGGAACTGTGTGCAGATGCGGGTATCTAATCCTCTAGCGTGTGTAACTGTGTGCAGATGCGCATATCTAATCCTCCAGCATGTGGAACTGTGTGCAGACATGCATATCTAATCCTTCGGCGTGTGGTACTGTGTGCAGATGTACATATCTAATCCCCCGACGTGTGGTACTATGTGCAGACGTGCATATGTAATCCTCTGGCATTTGGAACTGTGTGCAGACGCACATATATAATCCTCTGGCATGTGATACTGTGTGCTGACCAGGGACGTAATTACCGCGGAGGCAGCGGAGGCAGCAGCCACAGGGCCTGGGCCATTAGGGGGCCTGGTGACAGCCGCTACCTCTGCATTTTTATTTTTTTAATAGGCTGTTTAATAGGCTTTATTTACTTGCCGATCCTGGCTGGGTCGGGATCAGTAAGTGACACCGCGGGCCCCACAAACACTATCATTATACTCGGGGGTCTTTGCAGACCCCCACGTATAATGATCGGCGGACCGGCAGAGGTAAGGGAACGTAAAAAACAGTGTTACTTACCTCTCCACGATCCTGGTCAGGCTTCCTTCCTACTTGTCTGACGTCTCTGACGTCACATGAACCTGGCCTGCTTCCCCGGTCATATGATGTCCGACATCATAGAAGAAGGACGGCAGCGGAGAAGACAGCGTAGGAGCCTGGGGACAGGTAAGAAACAGTAATTTTTTATGTTTTTATTCCCCTGGGTCTCCGATTATTATACTCTGGGGTCTGAAAAGACCCCAGAGTATAATAATTGTTTATGTTTGTCCACTATAGGCTATAATACTGTGTGCAGGGGCCACTATGGGGTACAATACTGTGTGCAGGGGCCACTAAGGGAAATAATACTGTGTGCAGGGGACACTATGGGGGATAATACTGTGTGCAGGGGCCACTAAGGGACATAATACTGTGTGCAGGGGCCACTAAGGGACATAATACTGTGTGCAGGGGCCACTAAGGGACATAATATTGTGTGCAGGGGCCACTATGGGGTATAATACTGTGTTCAGGGGCCACTAAGGGACATAATACTGTGTGCAGGGGACACTATGGGGTATAATACTGTGTGCAGGGGCCACTAATGGATATAATACTGTGTGCAGGGGCCACTAATGGACATAATACTGTGTGCAGGGCTTACCAAGGGACATAATAGAGTGCGGAGGAGGGGGTTGATCGAGGTCTTTGGCGTCACTGTCGGTTTGGTGGTGGGGCCATGTCAAAAGTTTGCCACGGGGCCCCGCCATTCCTAGTTACGCCACTGGTGCTGACCTGTGTATCTAATCCTCTAATGCGTGTATCTCAGTTTGGATATCAGTGTTGGATTGTACATGTGGAGTGACCGTGTGTATTGCAGTTGGCATATGAGTGAAAGACTTGCTAATCTTTGGTGCCTGTTTGAAGGTGTTTCTGTTGTGTTGCAGTGCCTGGGATCAAGCCACTTGATCTGGTATAGGTAGTGAGGTATTTCCCTTTAAGGTGAAGTAGATAATTTATGCCCACTCCCTGTTCTCTCTATTTTCACAATTTAGATACACTGAAGCACGGTGTGTAACAATTTATGCTTTAATTGTTTTTAAAGAAATTTAATAAAAGTTATGTTTTAATCTAAATATATTCTATGAGTGGATAGTGTCCTCCACTTTTCAGTTAATTTTTCTACATAGAATATATATATCTGTAATATTGTGAGATGAGGCCTCTTCTTAAACTTTCCCGGATACCTGAAATATCTGTGTGCCAAATTTGGTGAAGATGAAGATCGAGTTGTTTGGTCGCACGTAAAGAACAGAAAGACAGACAGAACTTCATTTTTATATGGTAATATGGAGAGATATGGATGGGACACCACTAGTTAGCCGCCAGCCAATTCACATAAACTAGCCTGTAGAATTTTCTTCCACTGCTTCCCCTATTTAAAGCAGCTAGTACAGGACACAAGCTGCCTCTGGACCTTCACATAGCAAAATTGGAGCACATAATACAGCAGTGTTAATGTGTGGTCCAGTGGTATCAGAACAGCCATAATAAGGCTCTATACACCTGACCATGTGCTTTGTCAGAGTGCCGATCTATGGCTCCATAAAGAAGCCCACATATTATTATGGGCCTGTGTTTGTGGCAGTGAGCCCAGGGCAAAAACTCAGGATAAGAGGATAAAGCCCTGTACCTGTCCGTTTTGTGGCCCAGGCCTCAGCACTAAGGGATCCAATGGACCGCTGAGCCCAATCACAGGCCCCAGCAGTGATGTCTGCAGCATGTGACCTCAGTTGCAAGACAGAAGAGGATGGAGGAAGGAGTGAGGATACCCAGGAGAGGTGAGGTAAGGTAAGTATAAGTGTTTGTTGTTTTTGATCACTACCCTTGGGCCTCCGATTAGTAAACTCTGGGGTCTGATGCCAGAGTATAATAATAGAACCAGCTTGGGGGGGGGGGGGTTCTTTGGAGCATATATTACTTTGGGGGGGCCACTGTGGAGCATATAATGCTGTGTAGGAGCCACTACAGAGCATATGATGCCGTGTGCGGGCCACTGTGGGCAGATAATGTTGTGTGGGGGTCACTGTGGAGTGGTACTATTAACAGTATCAGGCCCTGTTTACATGGTGGAACCGATTTTGCAGCAGATTTCGCACCTAAATCAGCAAAAGATTCCTCCCTCATTCTGCCTCCTATTGAAACTAATTGGAACAGGAAGCTGGAAAAAAAAGTGTGGATATTGCTGTAGATTCTGCAGTTGATTCAGAAGCTGCAGCTTGAGACTCCCCACTGGTTAGACTAATTCATTTGTGCCTAATCAGTGGTGGAAAGCCACAACAGAATACTGATGTTCTGCATTGTAAACTGGGGGCAGAAAATAAAGAAGAATACAAGGCAGATGTCCGCCTCAAATTTCTCTATATCTCGGACCTGCCTGGTGTGTTCCTTGGCCATCATGATGCTCTCTGCACTTTAAACCGAACCCTAAGACTATGACAGAGAAGGTGCATTTATACGGAGACTTACTTACTCCACAGGTGGATTCTATTTATCATCATCAGTCATTTAGGACAACATTGGATCATTCAGAGATCCTCACTGAACTGAATGGAGTGAGTTTGCTGCACTGACAGTAAAGGGGCCGAATAATTTTGCACGCCCCACTTTTCTTTTTTTTTTTGTTAAAAAAGTTTAAAATATCCAATAAATTTTGTTCCACTTCACAATTGTGTCCCACTTGTTGTTGATTCTTCCCCAATAAATTAAAATTTTCTATCTTTATGTTTGAAACCTGAAATGTGGCAAAAGGTTGAAAAGTTCAAGGGGGCCGAATACTTTTGCAAGGCACTGTATCTTTAGTAAATCAGTGAACTGTGCTCTCCTCATGTAATTAAAAATTCTGTGAAAACAATTAATGGGACTAGTCAACGATTAAAAAAATAACAGACTCAAATAGGAAACACATACAAGTGAAATAATTACTTTCTAACTACAAATGGATGCAAAACACATCAGCTTTTTATACAGTGGAAAAAGTGAAATGTTACATGGAGATGTGACTCCTATCTGTGACTCGGTTAACAAAAAGTCCTGCAAAACTTGCTCATAGAATATGGCAGCTGATTTCTGTTTGTATAAATCAATTAATAATCTTATTACACAAAATTTACAATAGCATTCAAAAATAATTTTGTTTGAAGTGCAAACAATTTTATTTATACAATATAAAATATTTAGAGCAGAAAATGGAGGAGACATGTCAATCAAAACTCTCAGGTGTTCTCCAAGTCTTCAAACATATTCTCCTACATTGATTTTCCATCTCTGTGGCATTACTATTCCAAACTCTTCACACATTGTTGAAATAAAAAAGAAAATGTAAACAATAGATACCACACCAATACCAAAAATAGAATTTTTGAATACTTAAAGGGGTATTCCCATCTCAAGGATCATATCTAATCTGCTAGTTTATGTATATTCAAGATTAAAAAAAAATAAAAAATACAATGCCTCTTCCTTTGCCTGCTATGTGAGATTATTCCTCTCATTTTTTACACAGAATTTCCTTGCTGCATGACCTGTAGTTGATTTTATCTATCACTATAGGACGAGTGATGGGTGACTTAGCTCACTGACCCCAAAAAAGAAGTGAGGAGCTGAGTTATGGAGAGCAAGCTTGTATTTCAGAACTGTTATCTCCTGGTTTTCTGCTATCAGGACACCTAATAGAATTTTGCTGATAAGGGCTCAGACAGGGGAGGTTCTTTGTAGGTTATCTCCGTAAGTAAACACATAGCTAACAGTGAGTTTATTGCCAACAGTGTTAATAATATTTGTAATTCACTCTAGTAATTTATAACACCCATGCTTCTAGTTGAGACAGACTACTGTTTATGAGATCATCATTTACCTGAGGAAGAAAGCAATGGGCTTTCAAAACGTATAGAAGAAATTAAGCTTTTGGTCTATCTTGAGCAGTGTACTTACAGCTGTGGTGTCACTTTTTTTTTTTTTTTTTTTTTACTAGCACTGGCATACACGTGGAGGACACTACTGGCCAGAGCTCCTCCACACTGCTGGAAAAGAGAGAATCCAGTAAGGAGAAGCCACTGCCTGCACTTGATGGTGTGGAGAGGCACGATTCAATACAGAGCCAGGCACTGATACTTCTTATTGACACATCGACACGTTGAAAGGATAGGTCTAACAGCAGTCATAAAAAAGACTTACATATTCAAGGTAATTGATATTATATATATTGTCTGGAACAGTTTCTGCCTTGAATGTTTTTTGTCTGGTGGCTATATTGATGTTCATTAAGTTTTCTACATGTGAATGTGAATTGTGCTTTGCATGTAGAGTATTCTGGCATAACTAGCAGCACAGGTGTCATGCCTGGTATCAGCACCTAGCAAACCCAGGCAAGTGCCAGGACCCCAAGGTGCTAGGAAGGCCCCTTGGCTGCTTGGGTGCTGACTGCCTCCCCCCAATTAAACCAAAGGTCCACACAGTTTGACAATTCCCTCCTCCTCCCAAAGTCTTGTACTGCAGGGGATGACAGGCTGAATAATTGCAATGGTCTGTGGCAGTCCAATGTAATCAATCCAGGTATGTGTTCTTTCCTCTCTCTGTGTACACATTTACATGTTCTATGTCTTACGGGCTTTATTTTTACGGCATTCACTCTGCAAACAAAATGACAAGTTACCTATATTCTATGTTTCAGTACAATTTTGAGGATAACAAATGTATATGATTTTATTTACATTTTAACCTCTTAACGAAAATCTAAAACTTTGCAAATATTTTTTATTCTAAAAGTTGCCATATTCTGACACCAATAACTTTTTTATAGCATTTTTATTTTATTTTATTTTATTTTATTTTTTTTGCAGGACCAGGAGTACTTTTTAGCTATACCATTTTGGGGAATGTGTATTGCTTTCATAACACTGTGGTTATTAAAAAAGGTATTGGTACTTTTGGCACTGAGGACAGGTGCCAAGTCCTGTTGGAAAATTAAAATTTCATCACCAAAAAGCTTGTTGGCAGAGGGAAGCATGAAGTGCTCTAGAATTTCCTGGTAGATGGCTGCATTGACTTTGGTCTTGATAAAACACAGTGGACCTACACCAGCAGCAGATGACATGGCTACCCAATCACTGATTGTGGAAACTTCACACTAGACCTCAAGCAGCTTGGATTGTGTACAACCTCTTCACTCTTCCTCCAGACTCTGGGACCACGATTTCCAAATAAAATGCTAAATTTACTTTCATCTGAAAACACCACCATTGACCACTAAGCAAAAGTCCGATTCTTTCACTACTTTGCCCAGGTAAAACGATTCTGGCGTTGTCTTTTGGTCATGAGTGGCCTGACACACGGAATGCAGTACTTGTAACCCACGTCCTGGATACGTCTGAGTGTGGTGGCTCTTAAAGCTCTGACTCCAGCAGCAGTCTATTCCTTGTGAATCTCCCCAAAATTTTTGAATGGCCTTCTCAAAAGAATCCTATCAAGGCTGCAGTTATCCTGGTTGCTTGTGCACCTTTTCTGAGATAATGACTTTTGGGTTTTCCTTGGCTGTAAGCCACCATAGACCCAGTATCCACCCACCGTACTATTACGGCAGATGTTGGGAAGTGTGTGTATGATATATACATATATATATATATATATATATAAACAAGACAGAACATGTACACACACAAAAGACTGAACATGTATACACACACATATACAGTTACATGTACCAGATTCAGCCCTCATTCTCCCTCCCATTGAAAAGATTAGAGCAAATGCTGAAAAAATAAGCAGACTACTCAATTTTGACGCTAATTCCACAGCTGATTCAGCCATGGATCCCATGCAGGGTCGGACTGGCCCACCGGGGAATCGGTGAATTCCCCGGTGGGCCCCGAGCCCTGACTGTACTAATGCAGATACATTGGTCAGGGGCCCCCAATCGAGCACCTGACCAAGGCATCTGCATTTGCCTCAACACAAACGGGCCCCCATTAGCTGATGCTGAAGCTGCACATAGTGTCCTCTCAATATATATGGAAAGTATATATCGGAGGGCACGTGTGCAGCATCAGCTATAATGGCTGCTCGCAATCCTCTCACTGACCTGCTGCAGCTATGGCTGCTTTCCTGTGAGGACCTGCTGTGTTGCCCGGACTTCCTCCCTCCCCCTCACAGTGAGTCATCTCTCACATCGGAGCGTGTGGGGAAGACTGGAAGCAGTCTGCTGTGATGGTTCACTCTTCTGGAAAATGTGAGTATATTATTTTGGTAAAATCTGTCTATTTAATATGTAGACATGTGCACATTTGTTTAAAGTTTGTGTCTTGTATATTGTGTGAGTACTGTATGTTTGTATACAGGTATGTATATACAGTATACTATAATGTGTAGGAGTGAGTGTATGTATATATGTGAGTATATATAGTATTCATACATTCATATACTGTAAGTATATATATGACATATATGGTATATGAATGTATATGTGTGTATATATGCTATAATAATGTACATATGGTATATGTATAAGGCCTGGTTCACATCTGCGTTTGGTAATCCGTTCGGGAAGTCCGCATAGGGGCCCCCCGAATGAACTACGAAAGCATTAGCAAGCGGTGTGCAGTGAAAGCACATGGACCCCATAGACTATAATGGAGTCTGTGTGCTTTCCGCGCAGTCTCTGTATGGAACATGCGGGCAGGAAAGTAGATCATGAAGTACTTTTCTGTCTGCATGTTCCGTGTGGACACCGCACGGAAAGCACACGGACTCTATTATAATTTATTATAATCTATCAAATGAGTTATCTTGCAGGACTGGGGGCAGTCCCCAGCACTCAAACAGCCTCTTCACTCGTCTTCTTCCGGGGGGGTGTCAAAATTCAACATGTGCACAAGTTAGCTCTTCCAGAGGGCCTCAAGCAGAGCTGACTTCACATGCAGGCAGCCATAGAACTACAAGAGCGTACTGTGCATAAAAAATATACTGCACAAAAAAATGGCCACCCGCATGTGAAGTCTGCTCTGCCCCAGGCCCGCTGGCAGAGCCGAATTGCGCATGTGTTGAATTTTGACACCCCGCCCCCGCACGCCGGAAGAAGACGTGTGAAGAGGCCGTTGCTGAAGAAGATGAAGGCGGAGCTGGAGAGTGTTCTCTTGCAGCATTGGGGATGCCCCCAGTGCTGTTTGAGCGCTGGGGCCCTAGTCCCCAGTGCTGCAACAGAACTCATTTGCATACTGACAAAAAACGGGATTTCAAGTGAACGGCGGTGCGGAGAAGACATCGAAAGGTAGGAGAAAAATAGCCTTTATTAAGGCTATTCTGACGTGTCAGTGAGAAAAAAAAATGAGTTTGAATGGCCCTTTAATTCTAAAAGTAACAATTCAACACACAGTCAATGAGGCACAATGACTGTGTGTGTTGGGGGGGGAGGGTGCGGGGTGCTCTGATACAGAATGGGAATTATTGGAACCTTGTGTTTACATACATGACATCAACATGAATTGATTGGACAGCACTTCTTTCAGAAACATATCACGGCAGACTGGGTTTAGAGACGAAAAGTGTAACATAAATGTTGTTAAAATTTATGAATAAAATGAGCCTCCTCTGGCTAGGATTCACTTGAAACAATTACATCAAATGGGTCATGGTTTCATACTCTGACACAAGTATAAAGAGAGTCGTAATTAGATGAGTGCACATTTACTTCATCTTCATAATCTCTGAAGATTTGTTTAGTTTAGGGTTCATCACAAACCTGAGCTGAAAGTGGCTTTAATCATAGCGCATGACACTCTCAAGGCTCCTAGGACTGTATCTAGTCCTATTTCAGCTCTCTAAGGCCTCGTTCACATGGTGTAACGTGCCGCGTGATGTGGCACGTGTACGCCGCGGGACCCTTTGCGTACCGTACACGCTCCCATTGATTTCAATGGGAGCGGGGATCGTATGCGCAGCGCTAGTTTGCGGCCATGCATTTATTCACGTCCGCAAACTAGCGCGGCGCATACGATCCCTGCTCCCATTGAAATCAATGGGAGCGTGTACGGCACGCAAAGGGTCCCGCGGCGTACACGTGCCACATCACGCGGCATGTTACACCGTGTGAACGAGGCTAAGGCAAATAAATGGTAAGCAGTGGGCACAACCTACTAGTTTAATCATATACTGCGCTACCATTTGCCTTTATGCATTTTTTAAATATTTAAACAGTTACAAAATTAGCTTGTTTTGGGGGAAGGTGTGTCACACATGGTGGTTATACTGGAAAAACAATGGTTTTATGGGATGGATATATATATATATATATATATATATATATATATATATTTAACAAAGGAGCGCACCATCATATTCAGTACATTGTGTTATTCTACCCAACTGCACTGAAACAAGCGTTAGGAGTACAAACTGGGAAAATGCCCAGGGCCACGTCTTCAAAGGGTCCTGGGTTCCGCAGCACCAGAATTTTGGTCTGGTGACTCGGATTGGAGAAAGCCTTTATTACAACTGTATTATTGTGCATGCCAATATTGTTGAAATCTATGCTAGAGAAAGGTGCTGCAAATGACTGCATAGAAGATGGGGCACAATGAAATCACTTATCATGGCTAAGGGGAACTATTTTATATAAGAGGGGGCTATTTATAAGGAGAAACTATTAATAATAAGACCAGTGGAGAGTTCTATTGTTAATAAGGAGGGACTATTATTATTATTAAGAGGGACTGATTTATAAGGGAGCACTATTATTCATAAGCAGGGACTATTACAGGGGAGCACTGTAACATCACATAAGGTAATTCAAAGATGCTCATTTGTACTGCGTATAGGCAAGAAGGGGGTTGTTATTACTGGGGGAAGAAAAGGGTATTATTAAATCACTATCTAAATGGAGTTTTCCAGCCACAAACTGATTTTTTATACTGATGTATCCACAGGACAGGACATCAGTATGTGATCTGTCGTATCTGTCTGTTGTTCTAGCAGCCTCCAGGTGCTGATAGCTGGTAGTGGACAACTTGCAGCACCACTACTACTGTAATAGGAGTCGCACAGCAGCGCCATCCACTGTATAGTGGTAGTTTTGGGTAAATGCAGCGTTGTACCTATTACTTGAACAGGAGCGGTGCACCATTCTGTCTATTAGCAGCATCTGGCACCCGGAAACTGATCTGTGTAGGGTTCAGGTGTCACATACTGGTGGACCTGTCCTGTGGATAGGTTATCAGTATAAAGAAAATTAATTTGGGGCTGTAAAAACCCTTGAATTGATCTGATGTTTATTAGGAAGAAGTACGTGTAGTGCACGACTATTGTCTTTGTTTGACTATGTAGTATAATGGAGGTAGTCACAGTGTGGAGGTAGTGTACTACCTGAGCCTTGTATAGAGGCCACTGTGGAGATCGCTGCCCAATACGTGTCCAGCTGTCACCAAACAAGAGGAAGATGAGACTCCACGGACTGTTATACCCCAATATATACCCCAGAATAAAACAGTGTTGTTAGTATGTCAGCATTTTGGGCCAGTTTTAATTTTGCCCAGGGCCACACTTTGTCTAAAACTGGCCCTGATTGCAGACCCAATATTTGTACCATTGTTGCTGACAACACTGAACAATTGTAGTTGTCAGACAGCTATCCAATGAGATACTTGCTACAGGATATAGTAGAGGAGCTTTTCCTCTGTGTGGCTGATACAGCCTTGTTACCAGTAAAACCATACTGCAACATTTCACCTTATACCCATGAAACAAGGGAAGGGAAATGGTAGCAATGGCTTGCTCTGGTGAAGATGGGGGCTGGAAAAGTTTCACAGAGGAGTATTCAGATGGGCCATGCTTGGTTTGGGAATTGGGTCTACAGAAATGTGGTGATGCTAGCACCTGTACTTGTAACATCCTGTCTATGGCTGGATCTAACAAAAATGGCTTCCAGTTCTGGACTGTAGCCACTCAGATCATTGACCCCGTGGGCTATGAAAGCCATATGTTGTTCTTGTCCATTACTGCAGCTCCATGTGTCTATGGTAGCATGCACCTTTTCCCAAACTGATATATCCAATGAATGGCTCACACAATTATCGACAGGAGGCTGTATTCCTCCTGTAACTGGCCCCCACCAAAAAAAAAAAAAAAAAAAAGCAGTGATCAGATGTCCTCAAAGTAAAAGATAAAAATTAAAGTAAAATTAGGGGCCACACGGTGGCTCAGTGGTTAGCACTGCAGCCTTGCAGCACTGGAGTCCTGGTGTTCAAATCCTGCCAAGGGCATAAAACCATCTGCAAGGAGTTTGTATGTTCTCCCCGTGTTTGTATGGATTTCCATCCCATATTCCAAAGACATACTGATAGGGAAAAAAATATACATTGTGAGCTCTATGTGGGGCTCACAATCTACATAAAAAGAAAAAAAATTAAAGTAAAATTATGAAAAAATAAATAAAATAATACGAATGAAGAGTTTCCCACAGCCGCGGCAACAGGCCTTGTATTAAGATTGAGTTTTTTGTGATTGTTATACATTGTCCTAGGGCTTTGCCACATAGACTTGCCATTTTCTAGATCGGTTTATCGCTTAAAGTACAACCTCTTACTGATGCTGTGACTGTTATTGCATATTGTACTTCATCATTACTTTTATTAAGTTCCATATAAAAGTTTCTTTGTTTATACCACAATCCTCTCTGGCGTGTTGGTGTGGGCGGGGCTATACCTTGTCAAGCCTCGGGCAGAGATCTGAAGAAAGGCACTGTTAACCCGGAAGCACCATAATATCACCGACAAGGGTGGAGGCACTGCGCTAATCACGGTAGAACGGCATCTTATACTTACCCAAATGCCCCTCTACCCGGGGGTGTGGCCAAAGGGGGTGTTACACAATGTTACCACCTTCCTCATTTTTTTGACTTATCATGACCATGGGATTATTTTAAAACCTCATAATTTCCACCATGAGATTTCCCCCTTGTGCTCCTTCCAAAACAACTATCAGTACAACACCCCCTCCCACTGCTATCTCCTCCACCCACAATCATACCTTCCTCTTCCACCTCCTGTACTTGCAAAACATGTTTCCTCAAAAAGAGGAAGACTCATACAAATATAAATACTTTTCAGCAGGTGCCACATCACTACCATCACTGAAGACAAAGAAGACGTGGTTGACATTCCAGAAAGAACCCGTGGTAAGTTTCTCAAGATTATCTGCCTCAAGATTGCATCACTCTCAGAAACAGTATTCTGTGGTAACTGTGATGAAAGAGTTAAGTAATCAGAACTTCATTTTCAGGAAGAACAACAAAAAACAGGAGTAGTGTTGCTGGTGCCAATTGCATTCTTATTATTAGTACTTGCACTTCCATAAAAATCTGTGGCTTACTCATCTCTACTCATAACACAAATACAAATGCAGACTTTATAATCTTTCTTTTTGCTGATGGAATGCCGAATAAGTTGATTTAGATGTTTTCTGTAATCTTCATATCACAGGTTTAGAATAATGGGGTTTTTTCAGGTTTTTTTTTTTTTTTTACAGAAGTTTGAGGATTTGAATCAGAGTTGTGGTAAGTAAAAGGTAGATTTTCCAGACACTCTATTTATTTTAAGGCCACATTTATGAATGTGTTGCAGTTCTGAGGCTGGAGGAAGTTGGAAGATCTTGAAATTAGTCACAGTAAACTTGCTGTGCATGTTTCTAAATCTGACACTTTTTCATTTAAAAAATTTGTTCTGTTTGTCACAGCTGTACAATTTATTTCTCAATGTCAATAACATAATTTTGTCTTACAGAAGTGGAGCATGTGCATCACAAGTCAGGCATGGCACAATTTGTACTTATTTTAGAAAGTTCTAAATAACTTTTTAACATAAGCATTGTGATATGTCACAGGCACCTCTCAAATTAATCACAGTTTTGAGATGGCACCAAACCAGTCTCCAGCAACAATTTAGATAAATCGGCTCCATTCAAAACTAAAAGCATTGCCCATTCCATCTGGAAAACAATTAAAAAAATGAAGGGATTCTGAATTCCATTTCTTTGTTTATAAAGCTGTACAATTACATTCAGTATTTGAAAACATAACCATAATGGTCTCAGGAAAAATTTATGTTGTTTTTAGTCAGTCATGGGACCCTTTCACATGACCAAGTCCAAGTCCCATCCCACACAGACGTGTGTGGGCTGTATTTCGCGGACTAAACTGAGCTGCGTGCATAGAAGTCACTGCATCATAGTCATAGTCCCCGACAGCCAAATCACTACAGTAGCAAACTAATAAGGTTATGTCAGTCCATTACTGTAGTGACTGGGCTGTTCATGAGCTCACTGTATCATAACTTACTATGATGCAGTGACTCCTATGCACACAGCCCAGTTTAGCCTGGGTACTATGACCCATACACAAACAGTTTTTCATGAATGGGACTAGTTGTGTGAAAATAGCCTTTCAAGTTGTCTTGGTGCACATATTTGTTTAGAGTAAAAAAAAAACAAAAAAACAGGATGTTTCAAATTAAAATTGTAGTATCTGAAAATGTTCAATAGGGCACATCTGTTGCGAAGACATACTGTCAGTGTGGGTGGTGGTGAATTGCTACTTATTTAGCAGACAAGCTCAGCACTTGATATTTTCCATACACTGAATTTCCTTGGAGTTCAGCTTGCAGATAAAGGATTACGATCATTTACATACATTGTGTTTGTATATTTATATTGCAGAACAATGATGTAGTCTGAATTATTTGTAAGGCCTTAGGAAAGCAGAAACTTTAGACCGTAAGAGTTTGATGAATGACCGAGGTAACATCTCCTTGTGCTTCTCTGTGTATTTGAAGTAATTTTGAGGTTGTGCAAGAACCTCAAAAAATGCCTTGATCAGTTTTTTATCCTGAAGAAAACATGAAAATTATATAAATATATTGATAGACAATACACAGTAATATCAAACCGTACTGTAAATACCACAACATAGACTTTTAGATCCAGTTCACATCATGCATGTTCTTTAATTAATTAAATTCCAATATGTGTGTTATTTTTTTTTTAATATATTATCTTGGGAGATATTTGTGGGGACATCCATATTCAAGTATTAAAATACTAAAATTGTCAAGGGAAGTACAGAGAACAGGCAGCATTACCCTACTGTATCTTCTCAAGTGGCTACTATATTATCTTGTAGATTTTAAGACTTATTCTTATGTGGGTGGTAAACTAGATGGTAAACTAGATGTGAACTGGGCCTTTTGAAAGTGAATTACAAAGTTAGATGGGTTAGTGGGTTGAAAAAAAAGACCTACGCTATCAGCTTTTCAGGAGCTTTGGAAAGCGGGATAACAACCAATGGATAGGTATTATGATAAAGTATTATAAAACAGTTCTCCCTCTTTGCATACTTGCTCTGCTGTTCTTGGAACTCCCATGGAAGTGAGTGGAGCATTTGGGGAGTTGTAGTTTCACAGCAGCTGGAGAGCCAAGCCAAAGGTTCCCTACCCCTGCCCTAGAGCTTGCCAGATGTGCTGGGTAGCATAGCATGTGGAGACATAGGGAATACTGAATACTATATTTAAATAAATCTCACTCATAAAAGCTGGGTAACCTGTTATAATAGAGACTGCAAGGGCAATATATGCATGGAGTTTGTATGTTCTTCCCGAGTGTTTCCTCCCACATGGCAAAAACATACTGATACTGGTAAGGTGGAATCAGCACTTAACAGCAGTAAGTCCCCTACTACCCGAGTTCCTTGTATGAGAAAAGTGCATTACAAACGTTTGTCATGAATCATCATGCCTTCTTCAGTCTGTAAATTTCAGAAAGAGTACTGTGCAACTATCATTTGTGCTGCAGAATGGGCCCTTTGAGAACTTGGCAATCATCGTGTGCTGTCGCAGGACTGTTGTTGCTACATTAATGTCTTACTGTTTCCGTTCGCCCTTACTACAAATTAGCAACTTGTATTAACTACTTTTTGGCTGAACAACGATCCTGTGAAGTGAGTGTGCTTTATTTAGCTGCAAGTCTACAAGTGTGAAAGTAACAAGGATATTTGGGCAAATGGTGTATGGCCAGGGACACAGAAGGGTGTTGGCATAATGTTTGGGGTATAAGTGAGCTGTCTTAGATCCTGGAGCCCTAACGAAAGAGCTGGATGATGAATACAAGTGAAAGCGGAGGCTCTGACAGACACATCCATACCCTGTTGTATGGAACTACTTACATAAGGATTAAGTGGTTTTGAAGTGAATTTGGTGGTCCCTTTAATTCACAACTGTTTGTAAATAATGCAGACATTTGTACACATTGGATGGATATAAATATATTGATATAAAGGAATATACCTTCAAAATTTCTTGATGGTTTTCTGAAGAATATAATCTTCCATCTCGCACAATGTCTTCAACTAACTGTTCATAGTCCTCTAAGGAAAGAAGAACAATGGCTGGATTTTAGTTTATACAATATAGATACACTGTAATGACTGAAAGGCAAAGTGAGGCTAAGGACTCCTGTAGTGGGCCTCTCCGAAAAATCCTGCAGTGCTTTTTACGGAAACTCTGTAGAGTTTTGCCCTGTGGACTTTCTGCTTCAGTTATATCTATATGTAAACCATTAGCGTTTCTGTAGGTATAATTGACATACTCCCACCCTCCCCTGTCTCCCTAGCCTAGCGATCCTGCCCATTACTAGCTCCAATAGCGCTCCTTCTCTCACTTGAGTGAAGCAGTCGGCTACTGACAGTACTGCACAGTGCTATCTCGGTTTCATACAGGGGATGGGAGTTGAGCTCACCATGGACAGAGCTGGTCCTTCTAACCAGCTTGTTAAGTCTATGGTCTGTGGACCATAGGAAAGCTTGGGTGGCCTCCTCCTCTCTTCCCTTTATGTATGGCTTCAGCAGTTAGAATCCCATACTGAAAATAGGGAAAAAAAACTTATTTCCATGCCTATGTTAAAATTAGCCACTATAGCCTTTTTTAAAAAAAATAATTTTGAAGTGTGAGTGGTGGCAGTGGTTGTATGGAACAATGTGCTGCATTGGGCAGTAGGACATGTATGGCTAAGTGGTGGAATTCTGATTCAGATTCTGCCTCAAAATCCGCCTGCAAAAAGCACAGTGTGAACTAGCCCTAAGAATGGCTGAAATGGCCCTGACAGCAGCTTCTTTAAGCCACTATATATGTGATATTCTACTCAAATGCAGCATAGCAACGATATTGTACTGCTTAGTTGTAATTGGTCATACATGTAGTGTCCCTGCCCAACTACAATAAGGACAACATAGCTGGGTTCCTGACAAGTCCCAGACCATAGAAACTTTCTGTATTTGTGGTTGTATCCATTAGCAACCGATCTAAACAACAGACTGTTAGCACTAAGATGGTAAGAGAAGGGGCAACACGGTGGCTCAGTGGTTAGCACTGGAGTCCTGGGTTTGAATCCCACCAGGAACAACATCTGCAAGGAGTTTATATGTTCTCCCTGTGTTGTGTGGCTTTCCTCCCATTCTACAAAAACATACTGATAGGGGAAAAAAAATCTTTAAAGCCCTGCAGAATTTTTAACTACTTATATTTGCAAAAATAATTATAGGGGTTGTCCCATCTCAAAGATCCTACCTATATCAGTAGCTTATGTAAATTGAAAAATATATTGCTTCAGAAATTCTGCTTTCTTTGCCTGCAATGTGACCTTATTCCCCCATTGTTTACACAGCGTTGTTATACCACGGACCTGGGAGATAGGACAAGTGATGTCACTGAACATTTCTCTATTCATATAGTTGATCCAACATATGAAGGGTTGAATTCCAACAGGTGGGAACATCAGCGCCGCACCTCCCATGAGGCGACCTGAAGCGACCGCTTCAGGCGGCGCTATGCCAAGGCCTCGGGAGGGCGGCATTTTTGCTGACCTAAGCCAGTCCAGGACAGTTTCCTTGACATTTTTAGGATGTCTTGCAGATGGGTGGAACACTTAAAGAAATGTTTGACAACCAGGTTGAACACATGCGCCATGCAGGGTGCATCGCTCATCCATGACGCAGCGCCGACACCATGTTTTTGCCATTGTCGGTCACCATGGTTCCAATTTTAAGTTATCTTGGAGAAAAAGAGGATTCGATTTCTTGATAGAGACAGCGTAGGAGTTCCTCCCCTGAGTGACTTTGTTTGCCCAAGCAAATGAGGTGTAGAACAGCGTGACACTGCTGTGCCCTGCACATGTGGTATACTGGAGGAGCACTGGGAGTTGTCCCTGCAGTGGAGGCTGAGGACACAGTGGAGGATGAAGTGGACATTTCATTAGCAACAGCATGAGAATGTGGAGGCAGAAGCTGCATCACCTGTTCAAGTTGCTGGTGTGTCACATTAACCCAATGGCCGTATATATATTGTTCTTGACCATAGTTACAGCCCACACGTCGGTGCTGCAGTTTTTGTTAGGAGGTTAAGTTAAATTTATGAAGCTCAAAGAGCCCTTCACTGATAGGTTAAAATATTCTCTAATGGGGTGGTTAAACTTTGCTACCCAATATTAGAAATTTGATTCCAACTTGGAATTTGAATTTGTTCTCTAAGTCATTGAGAAGATTTCTCTACAATTCCTAAGGTGGTATTCTTAGCGTCAATAGCATCTGCTAGAACAGAGGTCGGCAACCCCTGGCACGCATGCCAAGAGTGGCACTCCTGGCATATTTCACTGGAACGCCAGCAGCACAGGACCTACAAGAGTTAAATGAAGTCTGAGCATCCCTTCAGTGCTCTGCTAGAGCTGAGGCATAAGGACACTCCCCTTCTCTCACTGCCCTCCAATGAGAGGGGTGCAGGAAACCCAGGAGGTGGAGCTTAATCACTGTGGTCTCTGCCTGCTATAGTGATAGCTCCTGCCGTCTGCATCCCTGCAAAGGTTCCCCGAGGAGAGGAGAGCTGCTAGCAAAGTGAAAGTAAAAAACACACAGGTAACTTCCTTTAGTTACTATTCTCATTAATGTCAGGTATTTGGGGTTATTAGTTTAGTGTAGGTAACTCCATGTGCCTCATATTAATAGGAATAAACTCCATCAATTCCCTCACATTAACCCCTGTGTGCCTCATATAAAGGTTACTAATATGTGAGACATATGGAGGTACTAATAAAAGACCTCAATAATGAAGATACTTAATTATTACCTCCAAGTCTCTCATATATCAGTAACTCTTACACAAGGGTTAATGTGAGGCACATGATGGGGTTAATTGCTATTAATAAGAGGCACATGGAGTTACTAAACTGTCATGCATATGGCCAGACTTTTATCTACAATTGTGGATAAAACTATGGTCCTGCACATTTCAATGCGCCTATACACATAGATCCTGCTTTTGTGTGTCCGGGACAAATTGAGCTGTAAAATATAGAGCAGGTCCTATATTTGTCCTATACCTTTCCTACACCTGTCCGTATTTGCAGCCCTGTCAATTTATTTAATAGGTCAGTGAAAACCGTATCCGTGCCATTCGTGTGCAGGAGGACTAAGGCTGAAGCACCACGTTGTGGAAACACAGCGTTTTTGTTGCAAATTTTGCTGCGGTTTTATGAGCCAAAGTCAGTAGTGAATTGAGTAGAAGAGAGAAGCATAAGAACTTCTTGTATATTCCCATTCCTTTTGTAGTCATTCATGGCTTTGGATCAAAAAACGCAGCAAAATCTGCAACAAAAAAAACTGTGTTTCCACAACGTGGAGCCTTAGCCTTAGGGTGTTTCTTTTTGGGTTGTGACATTATGTACCCAGGTGTTCCTAATGCCAAATCCAGTTCCTGGGCACCAGCACTGTCAGGGCCTGTGCACACGGAGTTAACGCGAGTGTATTTTAGCACTTTACACGTGTATAGAATACACGTGTAAAAATAACACTCCCATTGACTTCAATGAATTCTTTTAGACGTGTAAAAAAACGCGACAAAAACTTTCATTGAAGTCAATGGGAGTGTTATTTTTGCACGTGTATTCTATACATGTGTAAGATGCAAAAATACACTCGCGTTAACTCCATGTGCACAGGCCCTCATTTTGGTGTGTGACACGTATTAATTCCTGGATGTGGTTTAGCTGTTACCGTGTCACCAGGAATTAAATGTGGCTGAAATTAATCCACATTTCACTTACAGAAAAGTGCAGGTACTGGTGACCAGGGATGTAGCATCCAGGTACATAGTGTGTCACCCCTGTACAGATGTTACCTCACTCTGCTACCAGTCACATATGTTATCACTAATTGTGGGTAACATATGTGCTTAAATTGCTTCTAATGGAAAAGTACAGGTGTATCAAGGCAAATAACAATAAACACATGTGACTGGGAGCACAGTATGGCTTAGTTCACACGTGGAGCGTAATGGCGGATTTTGGCACCAAGAATGACACGGTGAGCCATGTCACTCTCGGGTCAAAACCCGCCTGCCATGACAGTCGGGGTTTCCCCTTCCAGAGTAGGCTCAAATGAATGGGCCTATTCCAGAGGTTGCTGCCGCCTGAAGAAAGGGCAGCCCGCCCTGGCAGTCTCCATAGACCATCATTGTGAGGGGGATTATAACATGGATTATGCACCATAATCCACCCCCTCTGTGCCCATGTTAAAGAGCCCTATGACAGCACCTCTATGTTACGGTTTGTTCTATCTGACTTTAGTGTAAGTGTCATCAGCCTAAAAATTATTGTGCGGCACTTGAGTACCTCATCTTTGATTTTTTAAATTTAAATCCGCACGCCGAATAAATAAGGTTGCCTACCCGTGTGCTAGACGAATAAGTGAGGTTCAAACCATTTCCATAAACAAACCCTAAAATTCAACCCCACCTTTTTGTCCAAAGTTGTCATAGACTTCTAGTGGTCACCTTCTTTTTGTAGCAATCCAAAATCTAAAAGGGGTTGAAACCCAATTCACTCTATATTAGGACAGTAGTCATCTGCAGGCTACAGAAAACTGGAGAGAATACTGGAATATGTTTGTACTCCATTAGAATCCATATAAGGGGAAAAGGAGCAACCCAAAGAACTCTTTCTCTGGTTAAAAACAGTCATTTGTGAGGTTTACAAACATGTTGGCATAGATGCACCAATTTTATGATGTGGCAGTGTCCTGGGCTAAAAGAGGTGCAGCCTCGCTAAATCAGGCAACAAGGCAGCAACATGAACTTCTCCCCATACCTTTTTTAAATACAAGAAGCATAACGTAGAAGCTTTCAAAGAACTACATTTTGGTTGCAAAGGTTTGCAGGTAGTAGCCCCCCTAAAATTCTGATTAATTTGGCATTGCTCTTCAGTGTTGGTGCTGTCATGCTGATGTGATGTAAAAGTAAAATTATTCCTTACTCTTAATCACCATGTATTTCCCTTTCTTTTTGCACATTATTCTTTTTCCTGACTAAAGTTTATACTGAAGCAGTATAAAAATATATAAAAGTGTGCTTTTTTGAGTTGAAATGTCTCTCTGCTCCTGCTCCTATTTAGGCCGGGCTTATTCACTCCAGGGTTGGTGCTGTTATGATGACTCATGAAAACCGAATTAACAGTAAATTATAATTTTTAAATATTCTGCATTGTGAATGCCATAAATACAAAACATGTAAGAAAATGGTATATGTGTGATTTTCGAATTCCATCCATTATTACTATTTTTCAGATTTAAAGTAAATTACACAAAAATTTTAATGATAAGTAAAAATGATGTATAAAAAAAGCATAATACAGCTTTGGAAAGGCAACCCCCCCCCTCCCCCCCAAAAAACCTCAAAAATTAAAAAAGAAAGAGGCTATTGTTAGGGTTCATATATATGTACGGATGGTGCAAATATGCATACAAATGTACAAAAACATCCAAATTCTTCCATCATATTTTTCTTACCATCATATGTCACATATGGCACTTGGAAACCACGAGCACTGTTGACTTCATTACTTTTAAAGTGGACCCAGAGTTTGCGGGAACGTGCTGTGAAGGCAATTGGTCGTTCATATGTCTGACAAGTCTCATAGGTGGTAATGGAGGAAGGGGAAGCTGTATAAGAAATAGAGTATTAACTATGTATATCAGATTTGTAAATTGTAATTTGTAATCTCATTTCAACCTCCCTATTAGACCTATTTGACAGATTTACATATTAAATATGGGAGCAGCCATATGAAAATGTTCCTAGTAACCACTAAACTCTAAAAAGTTCAGCACAGGTACCTGATGACTCGAAGTAGGGAATGCGTGTTGTAGTCTTTTTACTAAAGGTACACAAGTAGATATGCAGTGATCTGAGGTGAATCAGTGTGAAAATGGAGCAGCTGATACCAAAGATTACAACATCACTGGTCACATGGCTTTTAGAACCATATCCTTTTATAGACCCTAGAATAACACAGTGATGAGGTCATATTGAAGGGATATGGATATGGGTCCCACAGAGGAACTCCTTGCTGCTGGTCACCTGTGTAATGGTGTTTCAGAGTTCCCTTGATGTTAGGCGTCAATAGAGTCACAGGAGATGGAATGTGAGTTGAAACATCTATGACACTAGTGGCTATATCCTGAAAACGTCCTTATTTTTCTAACTCTTTTCGTTGTGATTATCTAAGGCGACCCATGGGACCAGTGGCGTAACTAGGAATGGTGGGGCCCCGTGGTGAACTTTTGACATGGAGCCCCTGCCTGAGCCCCCTAATGTCCATATAGCAGACTGTGGTCTAAAGTAAATGGCCAATCTATTATCCCAGTTACACCAAACTGTAAAATAGAAACGTAAGGCACTTACAAGTATGTTCACTTGTTTTTTAAACTCAACTTTTTATCTCCACTCATTCAGCAGCTACTTAGTGAAGCAAGCCCTGCAGTGAACCATGAAACAAGAGAGGGGGAATGGAAACAATGGCCTGCCCTGGTAAAATTTGGAGAGGGAAATTGTCCCATGAAAAGTAACTGCAGGTTATGCAACTGGGGAGGGGGGGGGGTTGTGTCAGTATACTAGTACTTGGTCTCGTTGCTTTAGCTGCTCCACATGTTAAAGGTGACATGCACCTTTACACACATAGACTTATTCAAGGAGAGGCCCACAAGCTGATATCAAGTAGGGTCAGGTTTTCACGAGAAATAATAGTGACTGGGTATCTTCTATGATAACTCAGTGCATGCTGAGCCAAAACACAATTGATGCTTCTAAGTGGTACAACAATGACTTGCAGGGTGATTAAAGATGCAGAATAGCAGGATGACTGGGTGCATACTACTTTTTCCTCGGTACACATTTCTTTACGGATACTATGGACAATAGCAATGAGTAGGAGCAGAGATGATGATAATGATGACAGCTAAGCGTAAATGTGGCTGTGATGAAAGATAAGATAAAATCATCCTTTAATAGTCCCACCGTGGGGAAATTTCAGTGTGTTACAGCAGCATGGTGATACAGATACAGCATAATATACAGTAATATTTTACAGAAGTAGACAAATAAGCTGAGAAAAGAAAAAAAAATACTAGGAATCCATAGCAGCTAAGGAAGAAAAAGAAATAAAGACATCAGAGTCATTTAGTTCTCTGTGCAGAGTGGTCTCGCTTGGTCAGATGTAGATTATTTAACCTGACCGTGGTTGGGAAGAAGGGTTTCCGGTAGCGCCCTTTCTCACACTGGGGGTGCAACAGCAGGCTGCGTGTGAGCAAGAGAGGGAATGGGGTTTAGGCTGTGTGTGAGCAAGAGGAGGGAATGGAATGCAGGTTGTGTGTGAGTAAGAGGGGAATAGAGGTGCAAATTGTGTGTGAGCAAGAGGGTGATGTGGCGGTGCAAGCAAGAGGGGGGAATGGATGTTCAGGCGCTGGGGGGCTCTGTGAGCACATAATACTGTGTGAAGGCCACTGTAAGCATATAATTCTGTGTGGAGTCCACTGTGAGCAAATAATACTGTGTTGGGGCCATTGTGAGCATGTAATAGTTCGTTTGGCCACTGGGGAGCACATAATACTGTGTGGGGCCACTGTGGAGCATATAATACTTTTTTCCTTTATCTTATTAAAGGAATATCTTATCTTATCTTATCTTGGGGGCCATTGCGGAACATATAATACTGCTTGGGGGCCACTGTGGAGCATATAATACTGCATGGGGGCCACTGTGGAATATATAATGCTATGTGTAGGTTACTGCTAGCACATAATACTGTGTGGAGGCCATAATGGAGCACGTAATACTGTTTGGGAGTCCATGTGGAGCACAGAATAATGTTTGGGGGCCACTGTGGTGCACATAATACTGTGTGAGGTCCACTGCGGAGCATGTAATACTGTCCCAGTATTATTTACATGTTGGGTGCTGCGATGCTCACTCAACTTTTTCTTGATAATTGCAGTTGTGAGTACTAAAGCTGTATGCTGCCCTCTAGGGGCAGCGCCCTTAACATCATACATAACTCAGTTAATAAGCCTACTGACATGATGTGGGGTTTATTGGCAAACCAGTTTTTCTAGAACAGTGCCTCTGTATGCTGCCCTCTAGGGCAGCATACAGAGGCACTGTTCTAATTACAGCCTGGAGAATAGATTTGCATATTTTTCACCCAGAATTCCTAGCGGAGCAGGAATGACTTGTAAGTCTCCATACGCCTATGTAGGCACACACTCTCCCTAATGTGTATGATTATCCCCTGACCCTTGTCTGTAGTCTCTCACTCTGCCAAATTAGTATCCCTGCACTATGCTGAGGAGGTCCAAAAGACCGAAACAGCACTGTCCATAGCTGGGAATCTGTTCCTTTTGAAATAGAAATACTAGTTTGGCAATAAACCCTGCATCATGTCAGTAGGCTTATTAAAGGGGTATTCCCATGACGCTTGTTCACTAACTTGCAGGCTGTTGTGCTCTCTTCACTTCCTGCTTTTCTCAGCACATAGGTGGGTGGCGTTTCACTTGCACGGGATTGGTTGTAAATGAATTACCACAGTGTGAAGCTGATGTAGCAGAGCTGGATTTGAGTCAGTTTGCATTACATACAGAGGTAACGGACTCCCTATCTCAGCTTTTATCAGCCAAATTCAATTAAACCGACTGATAAGAGCTCAGAATGACTGCTCCAGGGATATTGAAAATTATAATTTTTTTTAATTGAAGTAAATTAGAAGTTAGGTGGGGGGAGAGAGTTTAGTTTAGGGGATACTTATTAGTTTGTTTTGGACAAACCCTTTGACACGTGAGTTTCACTGCTGTCAAATTGGACATCCAGTTATGACTGAAATGAGGAAAGGTAATAAAAAAAAAAAGTGTTTTTTCTGAAAGGGTAAACTGGCCAACGAGTATTAGACTACAACATACTGTATGAGTCAGCTTGGAGTTTTGCAGTGACAATGGCAGTTTTTCTATGTATTTTTTTAACAAAAAATAAACACTGGTACAAAAAAAATCCTCAATAAAATTAGATAACTCTATAGCCAAAAGACTTAACAAAATGAGTTTTTGGCACTGAAAGGTTGACCTGGCCAGTATGTGTGTAATGCAGTTTCCATCCCAACTCCATTAGATGTTTATTTTTGAAAATCGAAACTTTTGGAAAATATAGGTCGAAAACAGCTTGTTTTGAACCAGTTCGCTCATCTTTATCCATAACCCTGTGTATATTGTCTAAAATTCATTTTATTCAATTTAGCTCTAATAGATGTAAAAGAACAATATCCTTCCTATAACTATTTCATTTAGTATTAGATACACCAACAAGCAAAAGGGTAACAATGTTTTGTACTTTTAACTTTCAGGCTCCATATCTCATCTTCCACTACAGCTTCGAATATCAGACTATTATCAGTTTATAGATAATCATGGCTATCTCATACATAAATCTGACTTGCAAATATTTAGCACATGGTTAGTTAACCTACATTTTACTTTTTATTTTTTTGTAAATCCACCTTTGTCTTTCAACACTGCCTGTATCCTTTTGGGCATGCTTTCAATAATTTATATACACTAATATGAAATTGCTAATGGTCTTCAGTTCATATATATATATATATATATATATATATATATATATATATATATATATATATTATACACTGTATAAAACAGTGTTGCTGAATTTCACAAAATGTAAATTCATACTACTTCATGTGAAATATTTTAGTTCACAGTTGCATGCACAACTTTGATCATTTACCATTTTTGCGCATTACAAGAAGGTCTCCACATTCATCTTCAGAGGGTAAGAAGATCTCAGGTACTACTAGCAGAATTTTACGTTTTGATGGAGGGCTGATATTCCATGTGCATTCCACATTAGAAGGGTAATTCCCTGGGTAGTTTGGTGACTCTAAAAAACCAGTATATTCTCCTAGTTCTCCTCCACATTGTCGGTCTGCAAAAGAAATGCAAGGTAGAAACAGTATTACACATTAACAAAACACAGTTGTAACCTAACTTTCCTGAGGCTAATGTGCAAAAAATATTTTTTATCTAACCTTTCTTATGCTGATACATTTTTTTTTCTACAGTTGTGGGCAAAAACTTTTGAGACTTACACAATTTTGTCTTTCACAAAGTTTGCTGTTTTAATGTTTTTAGATATTTTAGTGAGATGTGTCTATGGTATATTTAAAGGAGTTGTCTAGTTTCTGTCCAGTTTTGAGAGAGTACCGTAATATTATTTGTATAATGCAACATTCTACAATTTTCCAATATACTTTCTCTATCAATTCCTCATGATTTTCTAGATCTCTGCTTGCTGTCATTCTTTGTGCATGTGAACTAAATTTTATTTTTCTGCCAACACTATGGTATAGTGGAAAGCGATGAACCAAGCCATGGGTGCAGTTGGTGGTAGCTGTGGCAATGTGTGTGGCAGTGCAGAAAGGCATAATACTATGGACCACTATTTGGAGGCATTAGCTGGAGATATTTGAAATGCCTCACCGATCCATGCCGGATTCATTTTGATAAAGTTAATATTTTCCACACTACTAGAACATTGGCAGCACTGAACACCTACTTGGCCATTTTGCTTGAGACTGGTCAAGATAAAACTCCCATGGAAAACTCCAATGCTCTAACCTATTGGTCCAGAATTCCATGGCGTCAGAGTTATCTGTTGGACCAGAGGGATGCGCTCTAATAGTCCTGGAGACTAGATCCGGCGTATAAGACGACCCCCAACTTTGGAGAAAATTTTCAGGTGTTAAAAACTTGTCTTATACGCCAGAAAATACAGTAGCTAAAAATTCTGCAGGGTTTTAAAGATTTTCTTTAATCATTTTAGTGCCAGCAGTCTGTTGTCTAGATCCGTTGCTAATTGATACGACCTCAAATGTAGAGACTTTCTATAGTCTAGGACTTGTCAAAAACGCAGCCATGATGTCCTTATTGTAGCTGGGTTATCAGGCAGGGACACTACATGTATGAGAAGATATCCTGGCCACAATAAGGAAATCATGGCTGATTTTCTGAGCTTAGAAATGTTCTGCATTCATGGTTGTATCCAATGACAACAAAACTGTCACTACAAGATATTTAGAGAGAATCTTTAAAACTCTGCTAAATTTTTCATTACTTATACAGTCCTATGAAAAAGTTTGGGCACCCCTATTAATCTTAATCATTTTTAGTTCTAAATATTTTGGTATTTGCAACAGCCATTTCAGTTTGATATATCTAATAACTGATGGACACAGTAATATTTCAGGATTGAAATGAGGTTTATTGTACTAACAGAAAATGTGCAATATGCATTAAACCAAAATTTGACCGGTGCAAAAGTATGGGCACCTCAACAGAAAAGTGACATTAATATTTAGTAGATCCTCCTTTTGCAAAGATAACAGCCTCTAGTCGCTTCCTGTAGCTTTTAATCAGTTCCTGGATAAAGGTATTTTGGACAAACAATTCAAGTTCAGTTAAGTTAGATGGTCGCCGAGCATGGACAGCCCGCTTCAAATCATCCCACAGATGTTCAATGATATTCAGGTCTGGGGACTGGGATGGCCATTCCAGAACATTGTAATTGTTCCTCTGCATGAATGCCTGAGTCGATTTGGAGCTGTGTTTTGGATCATTGTCTTGCTGAAATATCCATCCCCGGCGTAACTTCAACTTCGTCACTGATTCTTGAACATTATTCTCAAGAATCTGCTGATACTGAGTGGAATCCATGCGACCCTCAACTTTAACAAGATTCCCGGTGCCGGCATTGGCTACACAGCCCCAAAGCATGATGGAACCTCCACCAAATTTTACAGTGGGTAGCAAGTGTTTTTCTTGGAATGCTGTTTCTTTTTGGACGCCATGCATAACGCCTTTTTTTATAACCAAACAACTCAATCTTTGTTTCCAAAATGAAGTTGGCTTCTCCAAATGTGCTTTTGCATACCTCAGGCAACTCTATTTGTGGCGTACGTGCAGAAACGGCTTCTTTCTCATCACTCTCCCTGACAGCTTCTCCTTGTGCAAAGTGCGCTGTATTGTTACCGATGCACAGTGACACCATCTGCAGCAAGATGATGCTGCAGCTCTTTGGAGGTGGTCTGTGGATTGTCCTTGACTGTTCTCACCATTCTTCTTCTATGCCTTTCTGATATTTTTCTTGGCCTGCCACTTCTGGGCTTAACAAGAACTGTCCCTGTGGTCTTCCATTTCCTTACTATGTTCCTCACAGTGGAAACTGACAGGTTAAATCTCTGAGACAACGTTTTGTATCCTTCCCCTGAACAACTATGTTGAACAATCTTTGTTTTCAGATCATTTGAGAGCGGGCTGTCCATGTTCGGCGACCATCAAACTTAACTGAACTTGAATTGTTTTGTAGAAAGAAATGGTACAAAATACCTTCATCCAGGATCCAGGAACTGATTAAAAGCTACAGGAAGCGACTAGAGGCTGTTATCTTTGCAAAAGGAGGATGTACTAAATATTAATGTCACTTTTCTGTTGAGGTGCCCATATTTTTGCACCGGTCAAATTTTGGTTTAATGCATATTGCGCATTTTCTGTTAGTACAATAAACCTCATTTCAATCCTGAAATATTACTGTGTCCATCAGTTATTAGATATATCAAACTGAAATGGCTGTTGCAAACACCAAAATATTTAGAACTAAAAATGATTAAGATTAATAGGGGTGCCCAAACTTTTTCATAGGACTGTATATGCAAAAATGTTTAACTTTTAATTATCTACAAATTTGTAAATAGTTATGTACATGGGAATACCCCTTTAAGCAATGAACACTTTTTTTGCAGAGTAACAACACTTTGTACTGCTGCGTATTTGGTGACCAGAGCATAAAAAACCCCCATGAAATTACAATATTTTTTTTTTTCATTAGTACAGGTTTTGGATGAACAAACCAAAAAACTCCTGAAAAATGGAGATTAGCAGAGGTTGTGTATATATGCACACTCGCAGCAAAAAGTATGCTTAAGCAATAAATATTTTTTTCAGATTTGCAACATTCTGTCACACTATGTATTGAGCAGTGCAGAGCACACTATGTATGACCAGAGCATAAAAAAAAGACATGAAATTACAAGATTTTTTTCTCTGATTAGTGTAGGCTAGACTGTATATTGGTTGAACACACACAAAAAAGATTATTCTTTCTTTAGAATATCAGAGGTTGCACTACTGTGTATATATGTGCCCTTGTGCAATACTTTAAAAAAAAAAAGCTGAAGCAATGAATGTTTTTTCAGATTAACAACAGTCTGTTATGCTGTGTATTTGATGACCAGAGCATAAAAAACCATGATATTCTCAAGAGGTTTTTTTTTTTCAGCAGCAAAAAATGCTTTATATAACAGAGGGTTATATAACAGAGGGGTTTTTTTTTTAGTATCTGCAGATGGAATCAGTGCTTTTCTGTATAAATTTAATGAAAAAATGTAAACTCTTGCCCAAAAAACTCCTTACGAAAACATTTTTTAGTAACAGGATTGACTTGTCAGTAAAAAGTTTCTTTAAAGAATGTGTATAAAGATGAAACTGCTCTATTGCACACCAGACAGACATGATTAAACTATTGACAGTTAACTGTTCTTTCTTTGTAAATCTATATTTAAAGCTGGAATGTAGGAACACAGTTACGCCCTCATTCCTATTGTCATATACTATCTATTAATTTCTAGCACTAATTTTCCAGTGTAATTGCATAATTATAAGTTCTCCTAGCCCTCTAACTATTGCTTGAATTCCTATTGTTTTTTCAGAAATGTGCTCTGCATGAGTTAGTGAGATAGATTATAGATACATCTGTATGTCCTCACTGTAAGGGGGCGTTCACACTACTGTCAGTGTCCGACAGGTAGTGTCCGCTCCTAGTGTCCTTTCAAAATCTCGCATGGACATTAGGAGCGGACACTAGCTGTGTCTGTGAAACTTGTCATTCATTTAAATGGCAATCGGGTATGTTCTTTTGCACTCCGTGCCCTTCCTTCACTGTCCGCTTGTAAAGATGTCCGACTTCTCAAGCGGACAGAAAAACCCGACATGTAGTTTTTTTCTGTCCGCTTGAAAAGTCGGACATCTTCACTTGCGGACAGTGAAGGAAGGGCACGAAGTGCAAAAGAATGCACCCGATCGCCATTTAAATGAATGACAAGTGTCACAGACACAGCTCGTGTCCGCTCCTAATGTCCGTGCGAGATTTTGAACGGACACTAGAAGCGGACACTACCTGTCGGACACTGACGGTAGTGTGAACGCCCCCTAAGGGAGACGTTGATATAAACACATATTTACTAGGAATGGTATTGTTTTGTAAAAACTTAATTATTTATTCCATAAGGTCAAGACCTGAGCATTTTAGACTATGTAAGAAATTCAAAATTACTTTTTTAATTTTTAACTTTAACTATTAAATTACTTACAAATATTATTTCAGTATTAAAGCCATTTTCTATATTTCCCTAACACCAAGAAATACATAAGAAGCAAAATTTATTTATGTATTGTATTGTATTTATATATTGTATTTAGGGCCCTCTACCCCACTGTGCCAGTCAGTCATTGTTAGTATTATATCTACCTGTATATTCTGTGTATTGTATGTAACCCCCAAATGTAAAGCACCATGGAATTAATGGTGCTATATAAATAAATAAATAAATAAATAATAATAATAATAATAATAACAATAATAATAATATACAGTGTATAGTTAAATTCTAGCAATGGTGGCTAATAATAGTTTGCAGTTCCTTCCCCATAATCATTATTGAGTTACACTTCCTTTTAATCCACCCCCATGACCTTCTTGATGTCCCGCTATGTCCCCTCACTCTTGCACTGGACGATATTGGTGGAGCCATCAAAGTCTGTGCTGGAATTTCCAGGACATGCGATGCAGAAGTTCTGCCGGAATTCTGGCTGGTAAAAACCAATCAAACAGCGAATACATCGATGTAGAGTTGTGTTATAATAGTGGCCTGGCGAACATTGAACTGGAGGAGAGAAAAATTCACTAATAACTATAAGAATTTCATAAGACAATAGATAACAAGAATTTTCAGGGTGCAGCATAAAGATTTGATTAATTGTGTTAAATAGTCACTAATTAGGCACTAAATAGCCACTAACATTTAACAGAGCATGTGATTCTGGACCGAAATGTAATTTACTTAAATTAAAAATGTTGCAATTTTTTTGCCTGATAAACCTTTCGAAAGTTTCTGCCATTAGGTATCCTCCTTCTAGCTAATTTACAGTTCCCTTCCTGTTGCTAGGCTAGATTTGTCTTCATAGATACAAGACAGATCAGGGTGAGTGGATGGGGGAGGGGTTGGTCTCTTTACATAGTGAATGTAGATGGGAGTGGTTGATTCTTATCAGACTCCTCACAGCATGTCTGCAAACTGCTAAAACATTCTGCAGCATATCATCTCACAGTTTACAATATAAGAAAAGTCTTCTATCTACGTGTATGTACTTTGGGCTGCTTGTGTGATAAAAGATGTTATATTAATCACAGATAGCAGCACCTTTACTGTCTGAGCTCATAGATTTCTCTTTTCCTGTAAATGCCTGCATGATAGATGCTAGAATTCAATGGGTATCTGCATGTATCAGCCCTATATTTGCACTTCAGTGCTCCTAGATCTCCTATATTATGGTCACTTGGGCTTTTCTCAGCTATTTCTTCTTCTTGTACAGAATTACATGAAAACAAACTAGTTATAATGGAGGGGAATACAAAATGAGTGCAGCCATAATGTGATTATTAGCAGCAGAAAAACTGATAGGACACCATGTATGAAGGCTTATACAGTTAAGGAACACACTGTCCTGCAAAACCTTCCCTTTCAGGACTAAGCATAATTGATGCCCCAGGCCAAATTTAGCACTTTAGTATACATTGCTTTACACAACAATATCTTTTTAATGGCTTTGCATATCTTCACTATTTTTACCATGTGTTTTTTAGGACACAAAAGGCTTGAAATTAGTAGCCTTATTTGTTAAATAAGGTGAATATTTTTTTCTTTTGCTACCAGTAGAAAGATGGTAAACGTAAATAGCCAGATTAGCTGCACTTAGGAGTTATATTATAAATGCATATATAAGGCTTAGTTCAGACTGCTGTTTTTTTGTCTATTGTTCTGATCTGTCTTCAGAGGGATTGTAACTATAATGACTGAATTTCCTCATGGTGGAACTATTAAAGGATTATCTTATCTTCTTATCTTATCTTATCTTATCTTACAAGGCATTGTAATACTAACCTTTGTGCCATCATTGAAAAGGTGTAAAAGACTTAAATTGATCCAGTCCAAGGTTAATTCTCACCTTTGGTCTCACAGTCTTGGAAAGATGTGGCTCCTTCGTGCTTGGTGTTTAGTCCACCTCCACAAAAGGCACATTGAGTCCGCCCAGCTTCTGGTTGGTACATACCACGTGGACATAATTGACATGGCTTGTATCCATCTAGAGAAAATTGTCCTGGGGGACAATGACCTGCAAATAATGTACATGAAAAATACATATGCATCATACATAAGTATCATGATAGTGTAAATATGTAGATTGATTGTATAGTATATAAATAGCAGATACAGACAATGTAATGTATATTGTATATATTTAAGTTTTAAAGGCACTATATATGTTATTTCTGTATTTATATATTTTTTATAAATTCTTTATTTATAACTTATAAAAAAAACCAGAGACACAGGAAGTATAAACCATATAAAACCGATCTCCAAACAAACAGGAGATGGTAAACTAACCTAAAGAGGGCAATAACAAACAAACAAGACGTGAGACACTCGCAGTAACACTCATAAAGAGAGGTAAATGTAAAAGCAAAAGGTAGAGTGGAAACAGCCGTAAAAGACTAGACCTATTCCATATTATAGACAGCAAAGAAGGACCAGAAGTCCGTTGAGGAAGAACCGCCCTCTCTGGTTTACAGATGGGGATGGTAGACCAAGATCCAAACTTAAATTATTTATTGGATAGCAAACAGCACAGCACACAGCACGACACGTTTCGGGCCTTACAATGGCCCTTTCTCAAGTGCAAAAAGAAAGCTGCAACATAATGTAATAAAAATAGTAAAAGAGACTAAATTGTTTTTCGGACCGCCAGGATATAAACACACGAATAAAGGCACCTGATCCATTAAAATTCATTACCATAACTGGAAATATAAATTAATCTTAAAAATATGTAAATAAACTAAAATGCTCCATAAAAACAGTATATGGATATCTAAATAGAATAAATATAGACTAAATACATAATACGGGGGGGGGGGGGAGCCCAGATGAACCGCTCATTTAAAGAGGACCTTTCATCAGATCGGGCACATGCAGTTCTATATACTACTGGAAAGCTGACAGTGCGCTGATCTGTGCCCGGTGTAAAGCGCTATCGGTCCCGGTAAAGTAGCGCTTTACAGTCAGAAGGATGTTTCTGACACTTAGCCAGGGACGCCCTTTTGCCCAGCAGTGCCTATCGCGCTGTACAGTGGAGCGGGGAGGAACTCCCCCCTCCCGCTCCTGATAATACTCATCTATGGACGATATGTGTGAGCAGAGGGAGGGGGCGTTCCTCCCTGCTCCACAGCACAGCACGATAGGCGCTGCTGGGCAGAAGGGCATCCCTGGCTAACTGTCAGAAACGCCCTTCTGACACTAAAGCGCTACGGTACCGGGACCGATAGCGCTTTACACCGGGCACAGATCGGGAAAGCCGACAGTGCGCTGAATTCAGCGCACTGTCAGCTTTCCAGCAGTATATAAAACTGCATGTGCCCAATCTGATGAAAGGTCCTCTTTAAGCTCTAGTATGTCAGACAAATGTCAGTAGGACAAAATAGAGTAAGTAGTAACTCACCAGGTCCTGTTGGGTCGAACACTTGTTCACCCAACGGCAACCTGAGTATTTAATACATTGGTGGGCGTGGATTGCGGGAAACTGCTTCTCGCGCGCGCTCACTGCTCTCCCACGTGGAGACTTCAGAGAGAGAGAGAGAGAGCGTGCGGCGTCATCTTAGAAGATCCAGTGCACATGCGCGAACAAGTAAAGATGCGCACGTGCGTAGAGAACAAGCCACTTGCTGATAGTGCTGGCTGTTAGCTGCATTCGTATAAATAAGACACCACAGATGACGGTTCCTGAAGGGAAGAGTAGTACTGACTAGTTGTCAGCAACTTGGGGATACCTCAAATGGGTGATAACATCAACACTCCAATGTGGGACAACCTTGAAACAGGGATCAAATAAATATATGAAGAA
The DNA here is from genome assembly GCF_031893055.1 of Leptodactylus fuscus. NCBI lineage: Eukaryota > Metazoa > Chordata > Amphibia > Anura > Leptodactylidae > Leptodactylus > Leptodactylus fuscus. The sequence goes on along the minus strand of NC_134266.1, from coordinate 104,647,587 downwards.
TGGATGAGTGTGAAATAGAAAATAAAGAATGAATGGTACATATTGAATACTCTTATGCTGTTAGATATGACAGAAGGGGAAAACCTATATAGGGAAAAATAATAGGAGTATTATGGGTAATTCCAATATAACCCCAACTAGAGTGTGACGATAAATCTGTCTAAGGGATGACTGATACATGAGTGAATGAATTAGGAATAAATGGAAATATAAATGGATAAACTTGATTTTGGGACTGAGTAATGAGTGTAAAGGATATGGATAGATGAGTGATGGAGGAGGGGGGGGAAGGGAGTGAAGAAACAAAAAAGGAAGGGGGGAGTTGTAGTAAGGAAAGGGGAAAGGAAACCATGTTGAGTACCAGTACATAATGAATTCATCTGGTAACATCTTCTGAGGTGATGTTGAGGCCCGCTGGATGGAGGGTATTAAGTCTAAACATCCAGTACATTTCCTGTCTGCTAAGGTAATGTAATCAGTCCGTTTCTGTTGTGATAGACCAGGGCATGACGGGAGACACTGTGTTTAGTATATCCATTGTTGACATTGGATCTGTGCTTACAAATGTGTTCCCTTAGGGCCCTGGTGGTCCTACCCACAAACTGGAGGTCACAGGGGCACTCCAGCATGTAGATTACCCAAGAGGACGAGCAGTCAAGATGAAATTGCAACTTAAAAGTCTCTCTAGTGGCGAAACTATAAATGTGAGTAGACTGATGATGAATAGATAAACAACACTTACAGCGATTGCCCCCACACTTGTAGCTGCCCTTGAAAACTTCCACTGGGGCATTATTAGTTGAGGCTAAAGGTTTCACTCTACTGGGAGCCAGAACATTTTTGAGGGACCTAGCCCTCCTGAAGGTTACTCCTGTTTTTTTTTTTTTTTTTTTTTTCTTAAATGTAGATTGTGAGCCTCATATAGGGCTCACAATGTACATTTTTCCCTATCAGTATGTCTTTTGTGGAGTATGGGATGGAAATCCATGCAAACACAGGGAGCACATACAAACTCCTTGCAGACAGCTTTTTTTGCCCTTGGCAGGATTTGAACTGAGGACTCCAGCAATGCAAGGCTGCAGTGCTAACCAATGAGCCACCATGTGGCCCCTAAGGTTACTCCTGGTTGTACAGGCAGAATACCCCTCAGGAAGGGGTCGTTCCGAATGACATGCCAATGTCTGTTGAGAATGTCACGGATCTCCTTATGAGAGGAGCTGTAGGAAGTAATGAAATTACAGTGATAATCCCCATCCAAAGTCTTAGGATTCGATAAGAGACAATCAGCTTGTGAAAGATCTCCTGCTCTAGTTTTAGCGGCTTGGATTATCTGTGGTGGGTATTGTTTTTTTTTTTAACCAATTGACAAGAACTTTGGGCGTTGTATTCTGAGTCTTTTGTGCAGTTTTATTCCATATTATAAAGTAACATGCCGCCGGCCGCAGACACCCATAGAGGGAGCCCATTCCATGATATATAGTAGCTTGCTGCTGTCATCACTGGAGAGAGCCTATGCTATATTATATAGTAAGGTACCGCAAGCCACAGACAACAGAAGAGAGAGCCTATCCCTTAGGACAGTGGTTCTCAACCTTTCTAATGCCGTGACCCCGCAATATAGTTCCTCATGTTGCGGTGACCCCAAACCAGAAAATAATTTTGGTGGCTACTTCATAACTGTAAGGGATAGTTCACACAGGGGGCGGTATGGCGGATTAATAGCGGATTTAGGCACTGAGAGTGACGCGGGGAGCCGCGTCACTCTTGGGTCAAAACACGCCTGCCACGATTGTCGCGGTCACGGCTCCCCCCCTCCCCCCCCAGAGTCGGCTCAAATTAATGGGCTGACTCCGGAAGTTGCTGCCACCAGGCGGACGCCACGGCTCACCGAGCCGCGGAATCCACCTGAAGAAAGGGCAGCCTGCTTCTTTTTTTCCGTGAGCGGCAGCATGCCGCTCACGCAAAAAACAAGCTTGGTGGTCTAAATAGACCTCCATTGTGAGGAGGCGGATTATGATGTGGATTTTGCGCCATAATCTGCCCCTCTGTGCCCGTGTGAACGGCCTTAATTTTGCTACAGTTATGATTCGGAATATAAATACCTGATATGCATTATGTATTCTCATTGCTACAAATCAAACATAATTTAAACATAGTGATTAATCACAAAAGCTCTCTTCCACACAATCTGCTGACCCCCCCCCCTTGCTCACACACAGCCTGAACCCCCCATCAGCCTGAAACCCCCTATCATGCTGACACACAGCCTGAACCCCCTATCATGCTGACACACAGTCTGAACCCCCATCAGCCTGAACTCTCCTATCATACTCACACACAGCCTGAGCTCCCCTATCATGCTCACACACAGCCTGTACCCCACTATCATACTCACACACAGCCTGTACCCCTCTATCATACTCACACACAGCCTGAACCCCTCTATCATACTCACACACAGCCTGTACCCCTCTATCATACTCACACACAGCCTAAACCCCTATATCATACTCACACACAGCCTGTACCCCACTATCATACTCACACACAGCCTGAACCCCTCTATCATACTCACACACAGCCTGTACCCCTCTATCATACTAACACACAGCCTGAACCCCTCTATCATACTCACACACAGCCTGTACCCCTCTATCATACTAACACACAGCCTGTACCCCACTATCATACTCACACACAGCCTGAACCCCTCTATCATACTCACACACAGCCTGTACCCCACTATCATGCTCACACACAGCCTGAACCCCTCTATCATACTCACACACAGCCTGTACCCCTCTATCATACTCACACACAGCCTGTACCCCTCTATCATACTCACACACAGCCTTAACCCCTATATCGTACTCACACACAGCCTGTACCCCACTATCATACTAACACACAGCCTGAACCCCTCTATGATACTCACACACAGCCTGTACCCCTCTATCATACTAACACACAGCCTGTACCCCACTATCATACTCACACACAGCCTGAACCCCTCTATCATACTCACACACAGCCTGTACCCCACTATCATACTCACACACAGCCTGTACCTCTCTATCATACTCACACACAGCCTGAACCCCTCTATCATACTCACACACAGCCTGTACCCCACTATCATGCTCACACACAGCCTGTACCCCACTATCATACTCACACACAGCCTGAACCGCTCTATCATACTCACACACAGCTTGTACCCCACTATCATACTCACACACAGCCTGTACCTCTCTATCATACTCACACACAGCCTGAACCCCTCTATCATACTCACACACAGCCTGTACCCCACTATCATGCTCACACACAGCCTGTACCCCACTATCATACTCACACACAGCCTGAACCACACTATCATACTCACACACAGCCTGTACCCCACTATCATACTCACACACAGCCTGTACCCCTCTATCATACTCACACACAGCCTGAACCCCTCTATCATGCTCACACACAGCCTGAACTCCCCTTCCCCCCTTGCTTACACATGCTGTCTCTTCTCTCTTATCTTCCAGTCTCCATTCACTGCAGCCTTCTCTTCCTGTGTAACTTGGCACTGTCCTGAATAGCTCCGCCCACACCAAAGCCTGATCACATGGTCCCGACGTCATCAAAGGTCCTTCAGCCCACTAGGATCTACCCTGCTGCTAAAGGTAGTGCGGCTTCTCAGCAGCTAAAGCCATCGGAAATATGTATTTTCCGATGGCTTTAGGCGACCCCTGTGTTTTGGTCGTTCGACCCCCGCCGGGGTCGCGACCCACAGGTTGAGAACCGCTGCCTTAGGAGATAGTAACGTGTCTCTAACCACAGTGACCACTAGAGGGAACCTAAAATGATACCAGCTGCAGACTCCACTAGAGGGAGCTTGTGCCATAGAAAATAATAACTGTATTGAGAAATGGCCTGTAATTGTATACTCTGCACACAATGGCTGAGCGTGACTGGCAGGCATGTGGGGTGTCGGGACTGCCTTCTTGAGTCCAGGCAGAGGGGTCCAAATGCGCCAGCAGTGCTGGCTGGAGCTGCTCCGAGACCTGCCTGGAGCTGCCTTGTTTCATTTGCCTGCTGTAGCCAATCCAGACATTGACTCTGACGAGTGGGCGGAAACAGAGATGCCTCATCACCAGAAGTCATCAATAGAAATCCTCACCACCAGACTCCACTGTAGAGCCACCTAAGGGAAGGAGTCAACTCTATTCTGAGAGCAGGGTTCTGAATGAGATTCAATAATACCTGAACCATGGGAGGATGCCAACCTGAATTCCAAAGGCAGAGGAGATATTTTGTCATTAACCCCTTCCCGCGGATGGCATTTTTTGATTTTCGTTTTTCGTTTTTGACTCCCCTCCTTCTAAACCCCATAACTTTTTTATTTCTCCACTCCCAGAGCCATATGAGGTCTTAATTTTTGCGGGACAAATTTTTCTTCATGATGCTACCATTAATTATTCTATATAATGTACTGAGAAGCAGGAAAAAAATTCAGAATGGGGTGAATTTGAAGAAAAAATGCATTTCTGCGACTTTCTTACAGGCTTTGGTTTTACGGCGTTCACTGTGCAGCCAAAATGACATGTCCCCTGTATTCTGTCTTTCGTTACGATGCTGGGGATACCAAATTTATATGGTTTTATTTACATTTTGACCCCTAAAAAAATTCCAAAACTGTGTTAAAAAATTTTTTTTCTAAAAGTTGCCATATTCCGACGGCCGTATCTTTTTTATACGTAAGTGTACGGGGATGCATAGGGTGTTTTTTTTTGCGGGGCTGGGTGTACTTTTTAGTTCTACCATTTTCGGGAAATGCTATTGCTTTGATCACTTTTTATTCTAATTTTTATCAGAATCAAAACAGTGAAAAAACGGCAGTTTGGCACTTTCGACTATTTTTCCCGCTGTTTACCGAACAGGAAAAATATTTTTATAGATTTGTAGAGCAGGCGATTTCGGACGCGGGGATACTTAACATGTATATGTTTCACAGTTTTTAACTACTTTTATATGTGTTCTAGGGAAAGGGGGGTGATTTGAACTTTTAATTCTTTTTATATTTTTTTTATTTTTTTTTTAACTTTTTTTTTAATTTTTTTTTTGCATTTATTAGACCCCCTAGGGGTGTTGAACCCCAGGGGGTCTGAATACTAATGCAATGCATTACAATGCTAATGCATTGCAAAAAAAGCATCCTTTCTTTTGCAGGCTGCATAGACCAGCCTGCAAAAGAGAGGATTTGCAGACAAGCCTGGGAGCCTGTACAAGGCTCCCGGCTGTCATGGCAACGGGACGTCAGCCCTGGAGCATGCTCCAGGAGCCGGCGATCCCGGCCAAAATGGCGGCGCCCATGCGCCGCCGGGAAAATGGCGCCTCCGGCGCCTTTGACCGCGGCACCGGAGGGGTTAATGCCTCCGATCGGTCCGGGGACCGATCGGAGGCATTAGAGCCGGTTGTCTACTGCTTCAAGCAGTAGACTCCCGGCGGCTATGGCGGCCGCCCGGCTCCCGGGCGGTCGCCATAGTTCCAGACCCGACATGCGCCGTACTATTACGGCGCATGTCGGGAAGGGGTTAAAGACAAGGTTCTGCATTGAATGACCATTGATCCTATCTCCTATGATTGGCTATGCCAGATTGTAGTCTCATGACATGATGCAGAAATTGTATTGTAAGCTGGTCACTAGGGATGAGCGAATTGATTATGTAGAAGTGGAATTAGATTCAAATTTCAGGATATGCATCGAATTGCATTTTTTAATAAAATGGGCGTTCCACATGTTAGGACAAGGGGCAGGGAACTATAGGAGCGTGGGATCACCCACAATGCAGGTAATCAGCAGCCAGCCACTCCTGTGATGTCACAGCCCTATAAAAACCAGAGGCCATTTTAGCTACAGTCATCACACATCACTCTTACTGCAGGGACAGACATCAGCAGGAGCTAGGGGCAGTGATAGAAAATGGATAGAAGTTCCGGGAAAGAGGATTGCTAGTGAAGGAAAAGTATAGGGAGGAACTCAAAGAAGAATTTGGGGTGATTGCAGCATCATTAACAGAAAGAAACTTAATACACATTGCAGCGCTCACTGCCGCTATACTGCTGCTCATTACTCATGTGTGTTCAAGGTGGAACAGAACAAGCCTTTTACAGCCCAAAACAATGAATTACCATCCACTAATACCTGCACTCAGCTGTTTTCATGCATTTTTAAAGGCGTTCAATAGTAGAGAAAAAATTAGGGGCTCATTAGCAATTGTTTTCACAGTATACTACTGCTCATTACTCATACCTGTTTGTTCACGGTGGAACACAGCAAGCCCTTTACAGTGCAAAAAAAAACAAACAGTGAATCATCATCCACTTTCACTCATCTGTTCTGATGTTCTCCTTACTCTTTAGTCTCCCCATACTATTCTCCCTAATCTCCTATGACTTGTTACGACGTACGGCGACTTGTCAGGGTATAAGGTGAACCCTTCAAAAACTGAGGCTCTTCCTTTAAATATCTCATACGATGATCTTATGCTTTTACGTTCTAACTTCGACTTCCAGTGGCGAGCGTCTTCAATTTGTTATTTGGGGATTCAGATCTCTCTTTCTTACCATACTCTTTACTCAGCCAACTATCCGAGACTGTTCCGCGATCTACGATCACTTCTGGATAAGTGGCAACCCCTTTCAATCTCCCTGTTGGGGAGGATAGTGGCGGTAAAAATGATCCTTCTTCCGAAACTTCTTTATTATTTCGAGACGTTACCCGTTGCGGTTCCATGGAATGATCGCCGCATTTTGCAAAAAGCCATTTTTTGATTCATATGGTGGGCCAAACGCCACCGAATCCCTCGATCAGACATGACGGCGTAGAGGGAATCTGGGGGTTTAGCTGTCCCAGATCTTTTACATTACTACTGGGCAACCCATCTGCGTTGTATCCCATTCTGGCCTTCTGCCCAGGCGCATACTAGGTGGATGGAGATAGAAAAGCTTTGGTTTGCCCCTATGCATCCCAATGCTTTCCTGTGGGTGGGTTCTCCCCCCACTCCCTCCCACTTGCTCTGCCCCATGCGTTTTACTCGATCTATCTGGTCTATGTGTAATGCTAAGTTTTCCCTGATGTCTCCGCGCTCGTCTATGGTGTCTGTTTTATATAACCCTCTTCTCCCTGATAGTTTGTCGCCCGCTATGGTCAGAGTGTGGTTGACGGCAGGCCTATTCCGTATTGCTGATTTGATCGACCCTACGACGTTGGAGCTTAGGCCCTTTGATTACTTTGTAGCTAATCTAGGCCTCCCTCAGACAGAATGGCTTCATTATTTTCAGGTAGTTCATTTTGTTCGCTCCCTCTATGGCTCTGTTAGAGTCTCTTCCCCTACGTCATTTGAAAAGATCTGTCAGGCTGGTACTTCTACAAGGGGCCTTATATCCTCTGTATACCAAATCCTTGCCTCTAAGACTATTGGTTCACCTATTCGACATCGATATATGATCAAATGGGAGGAGGCATTGGGGATCTCCATCTCTCACGGACAGTGGCGGATTGTTTGGTCTCGAGCCCAGAAATCGTCTCAGTGTGTAACTTTCAGGGAAATGCAATTTAAAATCCTAATGCACTGGTATCATACTCCGGCTCTTCTTCACACCCTTAACCCTGCGCATCCTGCTGAGTGTTAGCGCTGCAATCTTGCGGTAGGTTCTTTATTTCACATTTTTTGGTCTTGTCCTCTTGTCTTGGGTTTCTGGGAGGAGGTGAAAGCTTTGACGGATGTCCTCTTCACACAGGGGGTTCCTTTAGAACCCTTTTTATATCTACTGAACCTCCCTCCTAGACATCTGGGTAGCAAGACTTCAAGACTTTTTCTCCATCTATGCACAGCCGCAAAAACTCTTATAGCTAAACACTGGAGGAGCGTTAACCCTCCATCCGGCACTGAACTTCTAGCTCATATTAAGGATACACGTAGTCTTGAATTTCACACTGCTAGTCTTAATAACACAGTGGATGCTTTCCATTCTGTTTGGTCCCCTTGGGATGCCTACTGTGTGTTAGGTGGCCTTTAATCTTGGAACCTCCCTTCCCTTCCCCCACCCTCTCTCCTATTCTGTTTTTGTAGTTTGTTGTTACCCCTTATTTTGTTTTGCTTTTAAGTTGTATGCCTATTTTGCAGTTGAGATTATGCAGTATTGCTTCTTTTTGCTATTTTGGGTATTTGTTTTGCCTTGTCTCCTTTTCTTTTATTGTTAAATGTTTTGAAAAGTTTCAATAAAAATTACAGTTAAAAAAAAAAAAAAGATTGGTGGTGAAATAAATAAGGGGCAAATTAGCCATTGTATGAGGAGTATACAATTACAGCCCATTTCTCAATACAGTTGTGGTATAAATCAAGAATTCTTAGCCACTAATCAAATAAATCAACTAAAAAAAAACCATACAAAACAAAAAAAAAACATACTAAGGCCTAAGGAAAGGGACCGGGATGTCAGTCACAAATGCCATCTGTTCCGTCCCAAACAATTTTATTATTTAGGTTGTATTCTGCTGCATCATGGATTCCACACCTAGAAATTACTCTACAGGCCTTAGTTAGCATTTTAATGTCCTTGAAAGTGCACTTACAGAATGAATGAACAGGTATGACTTGCTTGAAAAGAAGGAGAAAACCGTTCTAAAATGAAGATGGAAGCATGGCTTAAGTGGCTTAAGTTTCAGAAAAATATATAACAATGATATTGTTCATATAATGAAAAGCTATACAATTTTCCAATAAATTTTCTGTATCAATGCATAACATTTTTCTAGATCTCTGCTTGCTGTCATTCATTCTACATATTTCTGATACGTGATATCTGATATGTGATACGTACAGGTGCACAGCTCGTTCGAGCACAGTAATCAGACATCTGCCTTACCACAAGTTGTGCACCTGTGAATTTCAGTTCAAGGCTAAAGCCCCACATAGTGGGCTGCAGTCAAACAGGGCTGCCGCAAAAAAAAAAAAATGCGGTGGAAATGCATCACAGTTTTTTCTGCAGCATTTTACAGTCCATGACCATGGACTGATTTTTATTCACTGGATGTAAGCAGAATGAATGACAGCAAGCAGCAATCTAGAAACTGTGAGGAATTGAAACAGAACATATTGTAATCTTATATACATTTTTATTATACAGCATTTCTCTCTCAATATTTGTCTAAAACTAGTCAACCCCTTAAGCAAAGCTCCAATTATAAAGTGGCTAGCGCAGATGAATATAAGAAACTTTGTAATATATCTTTGAGATGTGATATTTGATATATATGTTTTTTTCTCCATTTATTAAGGATACTTTTTGCATACATTGAAACCTCTCTAAACCACTCCTTATTTAGACTTGTTTTTTAAGTGGCTGATATTTTTCCCATTACACTCTGGGGAGGCCTCCTCTCTATAAGCGGGCCACACCTTATCTAACCAAAACCCCCTTTTTTATAAAATTTTTTTTAGTGAAAATTCCTTTTCAATGACCACACATTGTACAGACATACATACACACCAATATGGATGCAGCTGTGTGCTGTGCCTCATCACTCGATTGCAGAAAGCATGAGCAAGAGCCTTGCAATGGGAGAAGAGACGCCAGCATCACACTGGACCAGGAAGGCCATGTCAAATGCCACTGAGGTGCCGAGCATACATGCCAGCAGTATCAATTTTGCCAAGACAATTTTGGGAACTGGGTAACAAGAGGCATTATTGTATGTAAACCCCATACCAAAATGGACAGTCTTGGGGTCTTCCCAGATAGGCTTTAAAATTCCGATTTTGGGCCTATTAAATGTCAAAAACTATGATCAAAGTTAGCATGGAAAGGGAAAATGGAAAGAGGAATGAATGAGAGAAGAACCAAACTGACTACCAAAAATTAAAGGGATACAATGTTGGGAACTAGGAATGAGAGGGAGACCATACTAAGATTATGATTCAAAGGAATACCATGCTGGGGACAAGGAACCATCCTAAGGAATACGATTTAAAGGAATACTATGCTAACTTTGCATTGAAGCTCACAACCCTCAATGAACTGAAGTATGTTGTAATGAAGAGTAAAACAAAATTCCTCCAGAATGAGGTGAGGGACTACCAAAATGATATAGAAAACCATTACTTCAAGCTATTGATCTTAAGTCAAAGGCCACACATGGAGTACAGCAGCAAAAAAATTACTGCAGGAAAATCTGCAGTGGCAATACATCGCGCTTCTTTCCTGCAGTGTTTTGTACAGAAAGTTCACAAAGGCTTCCTCTGCTTCAATTATACATATAGGGAAACTGACGGTGTTTCTGTAGGTATAATTGACATGATACAATTTACAAATCCGCAACAGTTATGGAAATTGCTGTGTGTCCTCGCCACATATTTTATCCAATCCACTTTGCTGTGACTGTAAAATGCTGTGGGTTTTCTGTGGCATTTCCACCACGGGCAAACTAACATTTATGCGATGTGGGACCCCAGGTGGTTCTGCAAGTTATTAATTCATGGAGTTTGTGTCATTATTAATTAAAACTTAGAATTCATAGAGCATGCACCTTGTTTTCTCTGTACGTTATACAACTTGTGGAAAAATTTCTAATAACATTGAACTATTTTAATTTTTTATCGACAAAGCTATGTGAAGGATGAAATAGCACTTTTATTGCTACCATTTGGGTACTTATTGGTCACTTTTTATTTCCTTTTCTTTCTATATAACAAAAATTCTGGCTTTTTTAAACAGTTGTGGGGAATCGCTCAGGTAGATGCTTGGTAGCAGTGCAGGAAAGAGGAACACAGAGACTGGGTTACACTCAAGTTCAGCGTTTAATTCACTTGAAGTGCATAAACTACCTTTGCAAAGGCACAAATAAAGAAAACAAAAGCCTTCTCGGCTAAGAACGAACTAAACATACTAAACATAAGAAATTGTTCCCTGACTATACAGGTGCCTGGATGTCAGACTCTCGCTCTGGAAACTTCAAACAGGTGGCACAATACCTGGTTTGTAAGGTCCCATTCACACATGAACTCTCACCTTTGTCATTGTTGTGCCACAGCTCCTAGTACTTACACACAACCTAATATCAGACCTTGATTAGTCAGCTGACCTCCCTGGAGTGGGTCTTTACCGAACACCCTTTAGCTGCCTGGCTGGAACATACCTGTCCTCCCACACCACACCCTTTACTTTCTCACACAGTGTTTAGTTAAAAACCTTATAATTTTAAAGATCTAACAACAATCATTTGTACGTTTTAATTTTTTTATATTAGCATATGATGTATAAAGGTTAGAAAAATATATTTTGGATTACTTTCTTTTTAATACCTTTGAATTTTTTATTAAACTTTTTTTGGTCCACAATGAGAACTGATCAAGCAATTGCTTTAATACTTATGTAATACAATTTAATATGTCTAGATTAAACAGTATAATGCCTCATTAGCAGCAGCATTGATAGGCATCCTATTAAGCTCTGCCCTTGGCAGGAATAATAGGTGTTATAAAATGGAAGACACAGGGAGCATTGTTAGGAGCTTGGCTGCAACCTGATTTGTGATCATGTTACACCTCCTTCTGTCTGACTGGAGATTTTTTTAAATTTTATTAGTCTCACTAGAGGACCATGTGGGAATTTGACTGCTCATACACTTTATTTATTTTGTATGGCAGTTTGTAGTGCCATTTTGCATAATGCTGATAGATGCAATAAAACTGCATCTAACCACTCAGATGTACCAATTGTGCAATTGTACCATGGGTGTCAACTTTATGTTACCTGATGTAGGGCAGGGTGAGGGAAGTGCTCCACGACAGCACTATATATATACTGTACAACTGATGTTGGGAATCAGTCACTCTTACCTCCACAAGCTGATATACTGGTAGCTCCTGATGGACCTGTAGCTTCAGCGCCAGGACACAGGTCACATAACAGTTGTCCTTCTTTCTCTTGGTAGGTACCTTGGGGACATAGTTGACATTGATCCATGTGGCCATGGTAGTATGTGCCAGGGGGGCAGCTGGCTGAGATGCAGGTAATGTGAAATAAATGGAAGGAAAATAAGACTGTGAGACTGCAGCATGCCAGGGTTATAAGCAATGACACAAATTCCCTTTTAGGCCAGGGCCCCACGTGGCATAAACACTGCGGTTTGGAAAACCGCAAAAAATGCAGCATTTTACAGTACAGTTCCTGCAAAGTGGAATCCAGACATTGCAGAAACATAACAGCAGCGGAAATGCTATGATTTCCAAAAACGTTGCAGTTTTGGAAATCGCAGCATATCAATTATACCTATGGAAACGCTGGCAGCTTCCCTATAGGTGTAAATTGAAGCAAAAAACCCACAGGGGAAAATTCTGTGGACTTTCCATGAAAAGCACCGTGGGAAAAACTGCAATCCATTTCCATTGTGGTTACTCCCGCGGCACTTTTAGTCTGCGACCTGCTGGGACCTTAGCTTTAAACTGCATTTCAATTTAAGGTTTTGTTCTTATCTGCATTGGGATTTCTGTTTTTCAATTCCATTATGGTGATTAATCTGCCATTTGATGCACACAAATGGATCCCGATGGACCCATTGACTATAATGGTTTCCATCAAGTATCCAATATGATTTCTGTCATTCTATTGGATGAAAAAAATTTTGGCTTTGATTTTTGATACAATCTATAACTGAGTCTCCAAAAGGAACTCCCAATGTAGATATGAACATGGCCTAAATGAAAGAAACAAAAAAGTATTCTAGTTTAGGTGTCAGCCCAAAAGCCCAGTGCAATAAGGTGTTTAGATATGATCAGCATAATCAGCCAATGGTACAGGAAATGCATGAGTGGAAAAATCCAATAAACACCATAAATTAATATGTAAATAGATTACTTTGTATTAATGAGTCATTCAAGGTGTTAATCATGATTGTAAAGTATTTTTTTTATGATAAGGGTTTAGCACATTCTTAACAACCCCCTTAATATAAGAGTCACCTTATGACCCAGAGACACTTGGAAAACAGTTGATTTTTCAGGTTAAGGTGCATCCAGTAATGGCTGAAGTAAATGCAGTAATACATTTGTCTATATATGTATATATTATGTCTATATATGTAAAATATGACAGTCCAAGACTGCAAAAAGGGATCCTGTGCTTGTAAGTGGATCTATGTTTTTTCTTATAGAAATGATATCCTCATGGTAAAACCCTCCTATCATGTCCAAATATCTTAAGGTTAAAGCCAGCTAAGATCAGAAATGCTGCGCTGCGGGAACAACCGTGGCATGAACACATCACGGTTCTTCCTGCAGCACATTGAACAGAAAGTTCACGGAGGTTTCCTCCGTGGACTTTCTGTTACCATTATATCTACGGGAAAGCCACCAGCGTTTCCGTAGATATAATTAATAGAGATGAGCGAGTACTGTTCGGATCAGCCGATCTGAACAGCATGCTCGCATAGAAATGAATGGACGTAGCCGGCACGCGGGGGGTTAAGCGGCCGGCCGCCGTCAAAGCGGAAGTACCAGGTGCATCCATTCATTTCTATGGAGCGTGCTGTTGGGATCGGCTGATCCGAACAGTACTCACTCATCTCTAATAATTAACATGCTGCGATTTCCAAAATTGCGGCGTTTCGGGCGCATGGGGCCCCGGCCTAAAAGGCCATATGAACAGACGTTGCTCTAACAATAACGCAAGCTTTTGTGCAGATAGCAAAAGTGAGACTGAGTGTAACTGGGGATTTCTACACAAAACAAATACAAAATGTTGACAAATTTTTTTTTTTGTAAAGCACCTTCAATGAAGGAAAATGGGCCTTTCCTAGGACTGCAAGGCAATGAAAACAACCCTTGCATTTGTATATATATTTGTATAAATATATCAAACCTCATGCACAGATGTGTTTTTCATGGCTGACCCATTAATTTCTATGGCCCTATAGACACGACCGTGAATGGGGCTGTATCATCCAATTGCCGCCTGTGCTGCTTAATCACTGCACGGCGACACACACTTTGTTGTGTGTATGTTGCTCTATAGAGATGATTGTACAATGTAATCTGTAATGACCTCCTAACAAAGGGTAAATACTACAGTATGGGGCTTGCACCATTCAGCATTTGGTGAAACTATAATACCCAACATGCTCCATTCACATTTATGAGAAAAGTCAAGCATGTGTGGATGTTTCAGAACTGATGAAGGTTGTTGACCCCTGGACTACAGTGTATTGGCTTCCATGAGATTATCCTAATATGTGTGCAGGAGCTATAAAAGGTTTGTACATGTCTCAAGAGGTGAAGCATCAAGTCTTCATGGAGGCAGATCAGAATAAAACTGTGTTAAATCAGGGCCCCACGTTGTCTAAACGCTGTGTTTTACATTACTTGCAAAGAGAATGGGATTCTGGCTAATCCCAGCCACACATTGCAGAAAAAAATCTGCAGCGGAAAAGCTGTTTTCAAAAGCCCTTATGTTTTTGAAAATTGCAGCATGCCAATTATGACTATGAATTTATGAATTTTCTGTATAGGTATAATAGGGGCAGAAAGTCCACAGAGAAAAGCTCTACGAAACTGCAATGAAAAAAAGCTGTGGAAAAACCCACGATGAGTTTTTTTCACAGTATTTTTTGTAGCACTTTGCAACGTTGGGGTTTAACTAGAGATGGGCAAATGGCGTTCGATCGAATTGATATTCGATCAAATATCAGGCCGTTCGAGGTATTCCACGAGGCAAACGCACTAAAAATTCGTATCCCCTCCCACCTTCCCTGGCGTTTTTTTCTGTACCAATAACTGTGCAGGGGAGGTGGGACAGGAACTACGACAACGGAGGCATAAAAAAAAAATCGGAAAAAGTAATTGGCTGGCTAAATCAGGTGACCTCCAATTTATACGACTAGTGGAGGACTAGGAATAGTCTGGACTTTTTTTTTTTCAAGAGTATGTATATACTCAGAGGTCTAATCTAAGTCTGAATTTATTCTGGGATTTGGCCCGGAGTATAAATTTATTCTGGGGGTCTGTATATATTTATGTATGTATGTTTTAATTTTGGTTTCCGATCTAAAGTCTGCACTTACTTTGAGGTCTTCTCTATTTTAGCCCTGAGATCTTAATTTTTTTCTGGTCTAAAAAAACAGGCAAGTGCTGTGTATGTGTGGATACTATATATATATATATATATATATATATATATATATATATATATATATATATATATATACCTGTTCCTAAACTCTCCTAGGACTATTAGTGTGTCCTTGACTCTCACCAAATCTAATAGCTGTTCTGTATGGCAAGATCCCTGCACTCTCAGCTTTTGCCAGCCCAGTTGTGGACCAATGAATAAGGCACTAGACAGAACTGAACCTTATAAAATGAGTAAATCACAGGACACCATGCACTTGACTAAAAATATTTGCCCCAAAACCCTCTCACTTCCATACACAGTCAAATTAATATCACATGCAGTGCAAGTCAGGCCATAAAACTCATTGGCAACATGTCAATGTGTTACCCATGTGTTTTGCCATGGAATTTATTTTTCCCCAACATTGATCACAAATTTTACTTACTATATTGCAAGGAGTGACAAGCAAGGTTAGCTCTGCAGCAAATATTTACAACATACAGGGCAGGTATTATACTCTGTGAATGTTTGCACAACATAAATAGTAAATAGGACTTTTCTCAATTTTATTTACTTTCATGGGTTGTAATGTCACATTAAAGGGATCCTATCATACAAACGCTTTTTTTTCTCATTAGATAACCTTAAGAAAGGCTTTTTTTCTCCTACCTTTCGTTGTCTTCTACGCGCAGCCATTCCGTAGGAATCCCATTTTTTGTGGGTATGCAAATGAGTTCTCTTGAAGCACTGGGGGCGGGCCCCAGCGCTCAAACAGCACTGGGGTCATCCCCAATGCTGAGCATGCCCACAGGCCACAAGAAAATGGCTGCTTACACAGTATTATAAGCGGCCATTTTCTCGTGGCCTGTGGGCATGCGCAGTCTGCTCTGCCCAAGTCCTAGAAGTCTGAAACCTGCACCTGAAGAAGAGGATGAAGAAGACGTCGCTGACAAAGATGGAGGTAGCGCTGGAGAGAGTTCTCTCGCAGCATTGGGGAAGCCCCCAGTGCTGTTTGAGCGCTGGGTCCTGCCCCCAGTGTTGCAAGAGAACTCATTTGCATACTGACAAAACCCGGGATTCCTACAGAACGGCGGCGCGGAGAAGACAGCGAAAGGTAGGAGAAGAATAGCCTTTCTTTAAAAAAAAAAAGCATTTGTATGATAGGATCCCTTTAAGTTTATTTCCTAACTGGAATCTGTAAAATTAAAACATAGGGATTGGTGAAAAAGAGAGGGGGGTATTTCACCTTTTACCATAGGCAGAAGTAAGGATAGGTGTACATTGTTCCCATGTGTAACATCGTACTCAAAAGTGAACCTACAGTAACAGAAGTGCTGGCTTACAGATGAACATCACAGCATTTATGTAACTTGCATCTAGCTAATGATAGAAGGAATGCTTTAGACAGAAACAAAAAGGCATATAATTTTAAATATTCTTACCACATTTGCCCCACAAACGTTGTTGTCCAGGAAGACAATTTTCTCCTCTTTCTGTTCCCGGGATTCTTTTTTGGGCTACCTCATACTCCACAGATGCTAAGCGGATTACAAATCGCTCCTGATTAATGGACTTTCTCAAAGATTTCAATATGGACTTAATCTTCCGTTCCAGACGCTGACGAAGACATGTCATCCCACAATTTACTGCATAAGAAACAAAGCATTATTTCATAAGATATGTAATACATTACATTTTTACCTTTTTCCTGGATTATTTCTGATTGGCCAGTGTAGGTGTACTTAATATAGTGGCATAGCAGAAGGACATGCTTAAAGGGATCCTATCATTAAAACTCATTTTTTTTCTGGGTACCACGTAGGAATAGCCTTAAGAAAGGCTATTCATCTGTTACCATTAGATGTCTTCTCCGGGCTGCTGTTTGGTATATAATCCGGTTTTTCATTGGAATGCAAATGAGTTCTCTCTCAGCACTGGGGGCGGGCCCCAGCGCTCAAACAGTGATGGGAGCGTTCCCTATGCTGCAAGAGAACTCTCCAGTGCCGCCTGCATCTTCTTCAGGAATGGGTCTTCTTCGCATCTTCTTCCGGTGGTGACTTCAAACTTCTAGGCCTTGGTCAGCCGACTGTGCGTGCCTGCTGGCCACAAGAAAATGGCCGCTTTCAATACTGTGTTAGTGGCCATTTTCTTGTGGCCGGCGGGCATGCGCAGTCGGCATTGGCCTAGGCCCGAGGCCTAGGAGTTTGAAGAGAACCCCTGGAAGAAGACGCAAAGAAGACCCGTTCCTGAAGAAGATGGAGGCAGCGCTGGAGAGTTCTCTCGCAGCATTGGGGACGCCCCCAGTTCTGTTTCAGCGCTGGGGCCTGCCCCCAGTACAGCGAGAGAACTCATCTGCATAACGACAAAAACCATATTATATACCGAACTGCGGCGTGGAGAAGACATCTAAAGGTAGGAGACGAATAGCCTTTCTTAAGGCTATTCCTACATGGTACCCAGAAAAAAATGAGTTTTAATGATAAGATTCCTTGCGAATTTATTTACATGGATAGATAAAGGCCGCATACTTACCCCAAGTGTTTTAAACCATATTTATCAAGAGTTACATTTTAATATTTTTTCTTTGTTTTGAGAGGGTACTCATTTTTTGTGAATAATTTGATATTAGTATTCCCTGATCCAGTGTCACATAATGATCTGTTAGAATAGTAGTATATTTTATGTGGCAGGGGGACTTTTTGGGCCACTTTAGGGTCCAGGGTCAGGGAGCAAATGATACTGCTGGACCCATATATCTGCCTGACTGGCACAATACTGGCTCAGTTTTGGGATACACTGGCAAGTTTCAAAATATTGTACTTTTGCTGAATACCTAGAAAATCCTATTTTTACTTCAAAGCATAAAAACATCACTTCTCATTTCTAATTGCTATCTTTTCAGATATATCCATGAATTTGTCTTATTTGTAACCAACCAGACATTATAGCTACATGATACAGATATATCATGTACTAGCAGGAGGACCCGGCTTCGCACGGGTATATTACATTTTATGTTTGTGTAGTGGCCCCATAAGAATTGTCCAATTTTGCACTGGTGTATTTTGTATGTGGTTTGTGTGTATGTCCATAAGCGTCATGTGATTATGTGTATCTCATTTTGGATATCAGTGAAAAACCTGTGATCAGTTATTATGGATATCTGGAGTAAAGCTGTATCTAATCCTTCCCCCATGTAGTACTGTCTTTAGACGCAAGTATCTAATCCTTGTTGGTGTGGTACTGTGTGCAGATGCACATATCTAATCCTCCGGCGTGTGGTACTGTGTGCAGATGCGTGTATCTATTCCTCCCCCATGTGGTATTGTGTGAAGAGGTGCGTATCTAATCCTCTGGCAAGTGAAACTGTATGCAAACATGCATATCTAATCCTCTGGCATGTGTTACTGTGTGCGGACACGCGTATCTAATCCTGTGGTACTGTGTGTTGAGATGCGTATGTAATTCTCTGACATGTGGTATTGTGTGCAGAGGCATGTATCTAATGCTGCCCCATGTGGTACTGTGTGCAGATGCAGGTATCTAATCCTCACCTATGTGGTATTGTGTGCAGTGGAGCGTATCTAATCCTCCGACATGTGGTATTGTGTGGAGAGGTGTGTATCTAATACTCTGGCATGTGGTACTGTGTGCAGAGGCACATATCTAATCCTCTCCCGTGTGGTATTGTGTGCAGTGGTGTGTATCTAATCCTGCGGTGTGTGGTATTGTGTAAAGACTCATGTATCTAATCCTATGATGTGTAAAACTGTGTGCAGATGCGCGTATCTAATCCTCTAGCGTGTGGTACTGTGTGTAGATGCGCATATCTAATCCTCCCCCGTGTGGTACTGTGTGCAGATGCGTGTATCTATTCCTCCCCCATGTGGTATTGTGTGAAGAGGTGCATATCTAATCCTCTGGCAAGTGAAACTGTGTGCAAACATGCATATCTAATCCTCTGGCATGTGGTACTGTGTGCGGACACGCGTATCTAATCCTGTGGTACTGTGTGTTGAGATGCGTATGTAATTCTCTGACATGTGGTATTGTGTGCAGAGGCATGTATCTAATGCTGCCCCATGTGGTACTGTGTGCAGACGCAGGTATCTAATCCTCACCTATGTGGTATTGTGTGCAGTGGCGCGTATCTAATCCTCCGACATGTGGTATTGTGTGGAGAGGTGTGTATCTAATACTCTGGCATATGGTACTGTGTGCAGAGGCACATATCTAATCCTCTCCCGTGTGGTATTGTGTGCAGTGGTGTGTATCTAATCCTGCGGTGTGTGGTACTGTGTAAAGACTCATGTAACTAATCCTATGATGTGTAAAACTGTGTGCAGATGTGCGTATCTAATCCTCTATCGTGTGGTACTGTGTGTAGATGCGCATATCCAATTCTCCCCCGTGTGGTACTGTGTGCTTAGGTGTGTATCTAATTCTCTGGCATGTGGTACTGTGTGCAGAGGCATGTATCTAATCCTCCAAAGTGTGGTACTGTGTTCAGATGCACGTATCTAATTTTCCCCTGTGTGGTATTGTGTGAAGAGGCACGTATCTAATCCTACGGCGTGTGGAACTGTGTGTAGATGCGCGTATCTAATCCTACAGCATGTGGTACTGTGTGCAGATATGTGTATCTAATCATATGGCGTGTACAACTGTTTGAAGTTGCGCGTATCTAATCCTCTGGTGTGTGGAACTGTAAGCAGACGCGTGTATCTAATCATACGGCATGTGGTACTGTGTGCAGACGTACTTATCTAATCCTCTGGTGTGTGGAACTGTGTGCAGATGTGCATATCCAATCATCTGGATTGTGGTATTGTGTGCAAACGCATGTATCCAATCCTCCAGTGAGTGAAACTGTGTGCAGATGCACATATCTAATACTACGGTATGTGCTACTGTGAGCAGACGTGCGTTTCTAATCCTCTGGCGTATGGAACTGTGTGCAGACATGCTTATCTAATCCTCTGGTGTGTGAACTGTGTGCAGATGCGCGTATCCAATCCTTTGGCATGTGGTATTGTGTGCAGACGCATGTATCCAATCCCCTGGCATATGGTACTGTGTGCAGACGCACATATCTAATACTACGGTATGTGGTACTGTGTGCAGACGTGCGTTTCTAATCCTCTGGCGTATGGAACTGTGTGCAGATGTGCACATCCAATCCTCCCGCATGTGGTACTGTGTTTAAATGCGCGTATCTAATCCTCTGGCGGTGGTACTATGTGAAGACATGCGTATCTAATCCTCCGGCATGTTGAACGATGTGCAGATGTGCATATCTAATCCTCCCCTGTGTGGTTTTGTGTGAAGAGGTGTTTATCTAATCCTCCCCGTGTGGTACTTTGTGCAGACAAATGTATCTAATCCTTCAGCGTGTGGAACTGTGTGCAGACGCGCATATCTAATCCTCGGTCATGTGGTATTGTGTGTAGATGCGTGTATCTAATCCTATGGCGTGTACAACTGTGTGCAGACGCGCGTATCTAATCCTATGGAGTGTGTAGACGTGCATATTTAATCCTACGGCATGTGGTACTGTGTGCAGATGAGCATACCTTATGCTCTAGTGTGTGGAACTGTGTGCAGATGCATGTATCCAATCCTTTGGCATGTGGTACTATGTGAAGACATGCGTATCCAATCCTCCAGGCATGTTGAACTGTGTGCAGATGTGTGTATCTAATCCTCCCCTGTGTGGAATTGTGTCAAGAGGTGCATATCTAATACTCCCCGTGTGGAACTGTGTGTAGACGCACGTATCTAATCCTAATCATGTGGTAGTGTATGCAGATGCGCGTATCTAATCCTCCCCTGTGTGGTATTGTGTGAAGAGGCGCGTATCTAATCCTACGGCATGTGGAACTGTGTGTACACGCGCGTATCTAATCCTAAGCATGTGGTAGTGTATGCAGATGTGCGTATCTAATCCTCTGGCATGTGGTACTGTGTGCAGACGCAGGTATCTAATCCTCCCCGTGTAGTACTGTGTGCTGAGACGTGTATCTAATTCTCTGGCTTGTGTTACTGTGTGCAAACACACGTATCTAATCCTCCCCTGTGTGTTATTGTGTGAAGACGCGCGTATCTAATCCTATGGCGTGTGGAACTGTGTGTAAATGCGCGTATCTAATCCTACGGCATGTGGTACTGTGTGTAGACGCGTGTATCTAATCCTATGGCATGTACAACTGTGTGCAGACACGCGTATCTAATACTACGGCATGTGGTACTGTGTGCATATGTGCATATCTTATGCTCTGGTGTGTGGAACTGTGTGCAGATGCATGTATCCAATCCTTTGGCATGTAGTACTGTGTGCAGACGCACGTATCCAATCCCCCGGCGTGTGTTACTGTGTGCAGACGTGTGTATCTAATCCTTCAGCATGTGGAACCGTGTGCAGACGCACGTATCTAATCCTTCAGTGTGTGGAACTGTGTGAGGAGCGCGTATTTAATCCTCTAATGTGTGGGACTGTGTATCTCAGTTTAGATATCAGTGTTGGATTGTGCATGTGGAGTGACCGTGTGTATTGCAGTTGGAATATGAGTGAATATGAGTGAATATGAGTGACAGGTTTGTATTGGCTAAGGGGGGCATTGTATTTGGAATGCTGTATCTCAGCAACGGTACGTCTGAGTGAGTTGGAGTCTCATCTTAAACCTTCCCGGATACCTGAAGTATCTCTGTACCAAATTTGGTGAAGATCGGTACAGTCGTTTGGTTTGCATTAGAGAACAGACAGACAGAAATTCATTTTTATAATATAGAGAGATAACTTTGAATCTCTCTTTCTCTCTTTTTCATATCTCTCTATATTATAAAAATGAATTTCTGTCTGTCTGCACACAGTTCTACATGCCGAAGGATTAGATACATGCGTCTTCGCATAATACCACACAGGGGAGGATTAGATATGTGCTTCTGCACACAGTATCACATGCCAGAGAATTAGATATGCGCCTCTCCACACAATACCACATGCCGGAGGATTAGATACGTGCCACGGCACACAATATTACATAGGTGAGGATTAGATACCTGCATCTGCACATAGTACCACATGGGTCAGGATTAGATACATGCCTCTGCACACAATACCAAATGCCAGAGAATTAGATACGCGCGTCTGCTCACAGTACCACATGCCATAAGATTAGATACGCATGTCTGCACACAGTTTCACTTGCCGGATGATTAGCTACCTCTTCACACAATACCACACAGGGTAGGATTAGATACGTGCTTCTGCACACACTACCACATGACCAAGGGTTAGATATACGCATCTGCACACAGTTCCACACGCTGAAGGATTAGATACGTGTGTCTGCACAAGGTACCACACGGGGGAGGATTAGATACGCACCTCTTCACACAATGCCACACAGGGGAGGATTAGATACGCACATCTGCACACAGTTCAACACGCCATAGAATTAGATATGCATGTCTTCACATAGTACCACCGCCAGAGGATTAGATATGCGCATCTACACACAGTACCACACGGGGGAGGATTAGCTATGCGCATCTGCACACAGTACAACACGCCAGAGGATTGGATATGCACATCTGCACACAGTTCCACACGCCAGAGGATTTAAACGCACGTCTGCACACAGTACCACATGCCGTAGTATTAGATACGCGCATCTGCACACAGTTTCACACACTGGAGGATTAGATATGTGCATCTGTTTACAGTTACACAAGCCAGAGGATTAGATACCTGCATCTGCACACAGTACCACATGGGTCAGGAATAGATACCTGCCTCTGCACACAATACTCCATGCCAGAGAATTACATACGCATCTCAGTACACAGTACCACACGCCAGAGGATTAGATACGCGCGTCTGCACACAGTACTACATGTCGTAAGATTAGATATGCACGTCTGCACACAGTTTCACTTGCCGGAGGATTAGATACGCACCTCTTCACACAATACCACACAGGGGTGGATTAGATACCCACATCTGCACACAGTACCTCACTCTGGAGGATTAGATATGTGCATCTGCACACAGTACCATACCAACAAGGATTAGATACTTGCGTCTAAACACAGTACTACACGGGAAAGGATTAGATACAGCTTTACTCCAGGTATCCATAACAACTGATCACAGGTTTTTCACTGATATCCAAAATGAGATACACATAATCACATGACGCTTATGGACATACACACAAAGCACATACAAAATACACCAGTGCAAAATTGGACAATTCTAATGGGGCCATTACACAAACATAAAATGTAATATACCCATGCGAAGCCGGGTCCTCCTGCTTATATATATGTACCATAATTTTTTTATGTCTTGTAACTATGACATTTACCTGTGGCCTCATCCATTTTGACTTCTGCTTCAAGTTCTAGTGAAATCCTTGTAACTTCCTTATTGAGAACAGACCGTGAGCTGCGACCTCTAGTCTTCCAAGAAGAGTCACACTTCAAATGTATATAGGTCAGCTGACAATCTGAACATGGTGGTGGTGCACCTGAGAAGAAGACATAATTTATAGGAATGTGCTAAGGAGAAATATAATCATATTTTGGTTCCCCATCCCTCCCTTATACGATGCTTCTCTTCTAATATTCATTCTTGCTACTTTTCCCACCATTCCTTTTCATACTCTCTTCCTACCACTTTTCTCCTTCTCCATTTCTCATACTTCCATGTCTTTTGTTTTCCTCCCCTCTTGCTGATCTGCCACGCACTCGCAGGCCACATCTGGACTCCTTAAGTTTGAAGGATGCTTTCTGTTTAACGGGTGGCACCGTTGTCTCTGATCATCAAAAAGTAACAAAAAACACAGCATTAGGGCTACTAAAACACACACATATAATTAATTAGGCATAAATGTTCCCTGTTTTAATGGAACATTACAAATGCTGTAGCTTTCCTAAAAAATCTGCTTCCCTTAAAGACCTGAAAGAAAGTAGCTGCGAGAAGCTAAGCATAATGTTAAAGGGGTTGTCCAAAGCCTAATATTAATTATTCATATAAGAAAAGCCATTGGATACAATGATTAGAGTACTTCTACAGTGGGAATGACTTGGTATGCTTTCATAACATAATGAGTTTTAGCACTCCAAAATATTAACCCCTTCCTGGCTACAGATTTAAAAATTTTCGCTTTTGGCTCCCCATTTCAAAAGACCTAACTTTTTTATTTTTCAATTCACTGAATATGTGGCTTAGGTTTTGTAGGACAAATTGTACCTCATGTGGTATGATTTCATTCCTTTCATTTGTACGAAGTACTGGGAATTCAGAATGGGTCAGAATTGGAGTGTATGGGCTTTGTCTTTACAAGGTTCACTGTGCAACCAAAATAACATATCACCTGTATTCTATGGATCAGTATGATTACAGCAATACCAAATTTCTTTTTTTTTTTTTTTTTATTTAATATTTAAACTCCTTAAAAAATCCTATACTTTGCAAAAAAAAATAAAAATAAAATTGTAGTTGCCATATTTGGAGTTGCCACATGTCGATGGATTCCCCAATACTGCCAATTCAGGGGCTCTTCAAAAGCAGCATGATGTCCAAAAACCAAACTGTGCTCCAAAAACCAAATAGCACTCCTTCACTTCTGTGTGTCCAAACATTAGTTATACCCACATATGACATTGTTTAACATGTTCTTATTCTTATGGTAGAGTTGGAAGGGACCTCAAGGGCCATCGGGTCCAACCCCCTGAACCCCCCATGTTATCCTGGGTACAACAGTGTCATACATATGTGCATTAACTGCTGTTTGGGCACACAGTAGGGCGATGATGTGAAGAACCACCATGTGGCTTTTGGTTTACAGATCTAGATTGTTGGTTTTTGGACATTATGTCATGTTTATACCATAAAATGGTACTTACAAAATGGGTCATGTCTTGGGGAATTCCATGGCATTGCAAAAGCAAGGTGGTATCCAGAAACCAGTCCCTCTAAATCTATACTCAAACAAAATTTTGTACCTGGGATAACCCACTTGAAAATTATAAGAGTGCTTGTCTTTGATCACTCAAAGTGGGCACAACATGGTCATAAAAATTTCACTTTGTACATTAATTTTTGGGACTACTCTTAGGCTCAAAATGCTAATAATACCCCTGGATGAATGATATGAGGGTTGTAGTTTCCAAAATAGTACCCGAAAATTATTCCGGCAAAATCTGACCTCCAAAAGCTTATAGTGCTTCCTTTCTGAGCCCTGCCATACATCAGTTTACAAGTACAAGTTCAAGAGAAGTTGCGTAAGGAACTGTGGGGTGCTTTCTCTCCTTTAACCCCTTGTGAAAATGAAAAATTTGAGGCTTTATTAGATATAAAGGAATTTTTCATTTTCACATCTCAATGGTAATGAAATCCATGAAAAATCTGTAGGTTTAAAATGCATACTATACCCCTTGATGTGTATTAGGAGTGTATTTTCCAAAATGTGGTCACTTTTGGTTGTCTTCATTGTAATGGTAACTCAGGGGCAAATGAGACATGGCACCTGAAAACTATTTCAGCAAAAAATTATTTTAAAATACTAAGGACTCGTTCACACGTGAACAAAGGGGCGGATTTTGACAGCGGATTTCGCTTCAAAATCCGCCCCTTTACAATGGTGGTCTATGCAGACCGCTGGGCTTCTTTTCCCGCTAGCAGCGGGCTGCTGCTAGTGGAGAAAAGAAGCGACATGTCCTTTCTTCAGGCGGAAGCCGCGGCGCGCTGGGCCGTGGCTTCCGCCTAGCGGCAGCACCCTCCTATGTCGGTTCATTCATTTGAGCCGACATTGGAGGGGAAAGCTGCGACCGCGATGGTCGCGGCAGGCGGGTTTTGACCAAAGAGAGACGTGTCTCGCCGCGTCTGTCTCTGTGTCAAAACCCGTGCGGGCGCTGCACATGTGAACTGACCCTTTCTCTTTGGTGCACTGCTGTGTTCCCCAACAGCAGTTTACATCCATATGTGGGGTAAGGCATTTTCTTCTTTTAACTAACCCCCAGTGTGTAAATTTTAGGGCTGAATAAACATGCTATTGAAAAAAAAAAAAAATTAAATGTCTACATTTCACCTCCATATTATGTTAAATTCTGTGAAATGCATAAAGGGTTAACAAACTTCTCAAATGCGGTTTTGAATTATTTGAGGAGCAGCTTTGAGAATGGGGTGATTTATTGGGGTTTATAATATATAGGCCTTCAGGCTTTATTCCCTTGAGAATTGAACTGGTCCCTAACAAATAGTTTTGGGAAATTTTCTTGTATGTCTGGAAAGTCTCCTAACGTCCTAAATAAATTAAAGATTAAAATAAGATGAAGCAGAGATGTGGTTCATAATATTTATGAATGGATTTGGGTGGTTTAACTGTGTGTCTGAAAAGCAGAGAATTTCACATTTTGAAAATAGTGTATTTTTTTAAAATTTCCATATATTTCCGAAATATTCTCATTGAATACTTTGTTCTGTACAAAGTTGAATGTGATGACAACAAAAATCACACAAAAATCATCAATGGAAATCAAATTTATTAACCAATGGAGGCCTGGATTTGGAGTCACCCCCAAAATTAAAGTGGACAAACACACTACAGGCTGATCCATCTTTGGTGTAATGTCCTTAAAACATGTCAAAGTGAGGCTCAGCAGTGTGTGTGGCCTCCACGTGCCTTTATGACCTCCCTTCAATGCCTGGGCGTGCTCCTGATGAGGTTGTGAATGGTCTCCTGAGGGATCTCCTTCCAGACCTGGACTAAAGCATCTGCCAACTCCTGGACAATGTATGCACACACAGATAATCCACAGCCCAATCCTCACCAGGAGTGCACGGATACCGTCCTCCGGGTAAGGACCGAACTATGAAAAAACTACGCTACATCACGCGGTCATTATTTCCAATCATGTGACGCCGTGACTTTGTAGATGGGATTTCTGGCTATGTGCAGAGAGGGATATAGTAATAATATCTTTGAATTCCTTTTGCTTTGGATTTTATTTGGGGTCGCGAAAATTTCCCGATCACGATCGGAATTCCGAACATGATCTTTTTAGGTGAGATCGAGATCGGTAGTATTTCCCACAATGCTTTGCTTAGCTTTCACTGAGTATATAGTGTATACTCAGTGTGAAGGCTCCGCTGCTGTTCCATAGGAATGAATGGAAGCAGCCGGGACACAGCCTTAACCCCCTGCACGCCGTCTGCCTCCATTCATTCTAATGGGAGACTAAAGTAACATTTCTAGTAGCTACTTACCTCCAGAGATGGCTGCTCCAGTTCCGGTGTTCTTCTTCGCCTCGCTGCCGCTCTCCGCTGCTCTTCTCACCTCGCTGCCCCGCCTCCCAGGTTAGTGTTTAAGGAGCTAGGAAGGTGGGGCTTGTGGCTTAGGAGAGTGTGGGCGGGTACAGGGAGGGGAGACGTGACGTCTCCCCTCCCAGTACCCACCCACACTCTCCTAACCCACCCACACTCTCCTAACCTGGGAGGCAGGGGGCAGCAAGAAGAGCAGTGTGGAGCGCCAGCGAGGCGAAGAAGAACACTGGAGCAGCCATCTCTGCAGGTAAGTGGACACCAGGGGGGACTAAGTAGCCAGAGGATTAAAAAAAATCCTCTGGCTACTTAGTGATTCACTACACAGCGTGGATTCTAACAATGAAAGCGTTGAATTGTTAGATTCCATGCTGTATAGTGAATAGGATTGCTTTTAAAATCCGATCTCCGATTAATAAAAAAATCCCATTGACTTGCATTGGGATCGGAATTGGGATCGAGATCGGGTTCGAATGAAAAATGATCGGAAATTGGATTTTAAAATCGATCCTGAAAAGTCAAGATCGTCTCAACCCTATTGATAAATCTTTATCCTGGGACTCTAGTTTACATTCTTGTGAAGCATTCCTTTTTCTATACATATTGTTACATTTTACAGATATTAACCCCTTCCCGACATGCGCCGTAATAGTACGGCGCTGCCGGGAATGGCTTCCCGCAAACCGCCGTACTATTACTGCGGCTGCATGGTGCGCACACAGAACCTGTGTGCCACCATGCGCTGCGGGTGACAGCCGTATGTTACGGCTGACAATGCCCCGTAACACCCGTGGTCGGAACCGGGTCCGATCGCGGATGTTAACCCCTGATATGCCGGCGGTCAACATTTCAAAATGGTGCCGATCGGCACCCCCCGCGCCGGTTTCGGGGGGTGCCGGTGTTCGTAGGGGGCAACCCGGGGTCTGATCAGTGACCCTGGGTCTGCCCCATCACTACTCCCTTCACTACCTGGTTGATCCTGCCTAAAAAGGAAGCTGTCAGCCTGTGCGTCTACACAGGCTGACAGCTTCCTATACACTGCAATACACGTGTAACACGTGTATTGCAGCGTATATGTAGTGAAGCGGTGATCAGCCGATCACTGCTTCAATCCCCCATGGGGACAGAAAAAAAAAGTTAGAAAAAAGTAAAAATAAAAAAGTTTAAATACGTTTAAAATAAATTAGAAATAAATAAAGCCCCCAAAATCCCATTTTCCCATATAAAATGTTTTATTATGTAAAATAAAGAAAAAAAGAAAAAAACATTACATATTTGGTATCGCCACGTCTGTAATAACCTGAACAATAAAATAAAACATTATTTAACCCGAACGGCGTAAAAAACCCCGTAGAAAACCACACAAAATAATGATTATTCACCACCTTTCCCTTACAAAATGTTCAATAAAAAGTAATCAAATAGTCAGATGAAAACCAAAATGGTACCAATAAAAAGAAGAGGTCTTCCCGCAAAAAATAAGCCCTCAAACAGCTCTGTCTAGCGAAAAATAAAAACATTATGCCTTTCAGAAGATGGCGATGTATAAATAATTAATTTTTTTCCCCTAAATTGAATTTTATTCTGCATAAATAGCAACGCATTAAAAAATAATATAAATGAGGTATCGCCGTAACCATACTGACCCGCAGAATAAAGGTAACATGTTACATGTACATGCTGTACGCTGTGCGGGAAAAAAAATAAATGCTAAAAAGCAATGCCAGAATTGATGTTTCCTTTTACGTCCCACCCAGAAAGAGTTAATAAAATGTAGTCAATAAGTTACAGACCCCAAAATGGTGGCATTGAGAAGCACATCTAATACCGCAAACACCAAGCCCTCATATGGCCACATTGCCAGAAGATAAAAATAAAAATCTAGCTTGTACAATATGAAGACAAAAACCCCAAAAGTCACCAAATTATTAGGACATAAGTGGCTGCGACTAGAAGGAAATGTATAAGTTGTGCGAGCGTTTTCGGGGGAACCCCATATTTAGAGCTTATGAGAGATAATACACCAGCGCTGATCCCCCAGAATGCCCCTCTTCCCCATCCATGTCATAGGAGCTAGTGGGAAAATAGAATGGGATTTGGTGTACCCAATTTACTCCGCACAGCTTACATATTCACTTCGGGGTTACTAATGCTCACTACATCACTTGATAAATTCTTTGAGGGGTGCGGTTTTCAAAATGGGGTCACTTTCTAGAGGTTTCCACTGTTTTGACACCTCAAGGGCTTTGTAAATGCGACATGGTTCCTGAAACTGATCACAGCCAGATTTGCCCTCTAAAAGCTCTTTGGCGCGCCTTCCCTTCTGCGTCTCGCTGTGCGTCCATATATTAGTTTACACCCACAAGTGGGGTACTGTGGTAGTCGGGAGAACTTGCCTAACAAATTGTGGGTTGCGTTTTCTCCTTTAACCCCTTGTGAATGTGCAAATTCTAGGGCTAAACGAAAATATTAGTGAAATAAAATCAAATTTGAAAATTTCACCTCCAATTTGTATTAATTCCTGCTAAGCACTTATAGGGTTAAAATAATAGGTATATGTTGTTTTGGCTTATTTAAGGGGTGCAGTTTTGAAAATGGGGTGATTTATGGGGGGGGGGTTTAATACAAGGGTCTTTCAAAACCCCTTCATAACTGGATTAGTCCCTTAAAAAATGGGTTTTGGAAATTTCTTGAAAATTTTGAATATTGTTGTTTCACTTGTAAACCTTATAATGTCCGTAAAAATTAAAAGGGCACCTAAAGTTTGATGCTGACATAAAGCAGAGATCTGGGACATGAGATTTATGATATAATTGTGGCGGTCTGACTATCTGTATGCAATGCACATCATTTCAAACTTTATAAAATGCATATTTTTCAAAATTTCCACCAAATTTCCTATTTTTTCATAATTAAACACAAAACATACCAACCAAAATTTACTACTAACATGAAGCACAATGTGTTACGAAAAAAAAAATCTTAAAATCACTTTGGTAAGTTAAAGCGTTCCAAAGTTATTGCCACATAAAGTGACACATGTCAGTTTTGAAAAATCGAGCTTGGTCAGGAAGTCAAAAAGTGCCATTGGCGGCAAGGGGTTAAAGGATATGCCCAATGTTTTCAGTGTTTATTTATGTATTCATGTGTTTTATGTATTGATGTCCACTTTGTAGAATTTGTTTAGTGACGCTAATTTTAACTTAGACCAGGTGTTTTGGTTACGCTTCAATTATGGATGTGTTACATCCGTGAGGGGTATATAAACTCATTTGATCACTTGGCCTGCTATCGCTATGACTAAGGGGCTCTCCCCGAAATGCGTCAGCTGGTCGGTATGTCGTGTTAGTGTCGTCCAGTCTGGTATGTCTCTGTATTTTTTATGTCTGCTCGATGTCTTGTAGAAGTTTTTATGGACAATCTGGATTTTGAATTAAAAGTTATGTTTTAAATCAAGAACATTACTAAGTGCTGGATAC
This sequence comes from Leptodactylus fuscus, assembly GCF_031893055.1. Taxonomy (NCBI): domain Eukaryota; kingdom Metazoa; phylum Chordata; class Amphibia; order Anura; family Leptodactylidae; genus Leptodactylus; species Leptodactylus fuscus. The sequence goes on along the minus strand of NC_134266.1, from coordinate 104,616,615 downwards.
CAAATTTTTTTTGTGTTTCTTCAACTCTTGGACAGTCTGTGGTGCAACGTGACATTGGTGGATGGAGTGAGACATGATGTCCCAGATGTGCTCAATCAGATTCAGGTCTGGGGAATGGGCGGGCCAGTCCATAGCTTCAATGCCTTCATCTTGCAGGAACTTCTGACACACTCCAGCCACATGAGGTTTGGCATTGCCCTGCATTAGGAGGAACCCAGGGCCAACTGCACCAGCAGATGGTCTCACAAGGAGTCTGAAGATCTCATGTCGGTACCTAATGGCAGTCAGGCTACCTCTGGCGAGCACATGGAGGACTGTGCGGCCCTCCAAAGAAATGCCACCCCACACCATTACTGACCCACTGCCAAACTGGTCATGCTGAAGGATGTAGCTGTGTCTCCAGATGTGACAGAGTCATGGGGGGGGCCTCCAAATGCAGGCCTCCAATGGTTAATAAATTTGGTCTCAGTTGATGATTTTTGTGTGATTTTGTTGTCATCACATTCAACTTTGTACAGAACAAAGCATTCAATGAGAATATTTCATTCATTCAGATCTAGGATGTGTTATCTGAGTGTTCCGTTTATTTCTTTGAGCAGTGTATGTAACTGTGTACTTTGATAAGGGTCACTCCCGCCTCTGCCACAAATTACTATTTGCAAATCACCCTGTGATGGGTTCTTTCAGGTTCACATCTCTACCAACATACCTTGTGTATAGATAGATAGATAGATAGATAGATAGATAGATAGATAGATAGATAGATAGATATCTTGTGGCAGATAAGAAAGCTGACAAAAACATGATATTTTCATAAATTTACCAATACAATGCAGACTTGTGTTCTGCTTCGAACTGACACCAGGTTTCACTGCTGGCGTTCCACAACTGAACATGAAACTACTGTCAGAATCTGTGCAAAACATAAAATGCAATTAGAAAAGAGATAACAATAAGTAAATTCATCTTTTACTTAATAGTTTATGCATACCTCCCAACCGTACCGATTTCCGCGGGACACTCACGATTTCGGTGTCCTGTCCCGCGGTCCCGGTCGGCTGTTGGTATGATGAGCTGAATACATAGGCAGAGAGGGCATAGTGGGGGCATACAGGGGTTAGGTTCATCAGAGCCAACAAATGTTTATTATTTACACCAGAAATCTGTAGTAATATGGCCTGGCAGAAGCTGAATCTCATTTATGAGGAGGGTTGAAACCTGATTATAAATGTGGTGCACCCTCTACCAACTAATAGGTTATTAAAACTGGCGTAAAAAAATGCCAGCCTTCATTATACTACTCCAGTGTATAAAAGATTTATGCTAATGTCCTATGAAGCATCCCGCAGCAAAAAAGTGTTGCAGGAAAAACCACGGTGGCAACGCATCACGGTTGTTCACTCAGTGCTTTTCTAGATGTTTCCTATGCAGGCATTCTGCTTCAATTATACCTACAGGAAAACCGCTGGTGGTTCCATTGGTATAATTGACAAGCTGCAATTTCCAAAATCGCAAAAGTTTTGGAAATTCAGAGTGTTCGCTCTGCGTGTTTTTCTGCAAAGTGGGGATGGGTTTCATTAGAATTCCATCGACTTTGCTGTGACTTTAAAACACTTTTTTTTTCTGTGGCGTTTCTGCCAAACCATGGCGTTTAAACCACATGGGGGCACAGCCTTAGGTTGAGTTCAGGTGGTGCTTTTTCAGTAACTCAATGCTTTTTTTTCAACTTCAATAATAAGTAGCACATTTTGAGGGTGGGTTTATGCAGTACTTTTTACTGAAAAACTACATGCGAGTTTTAATTGCAGCAATGAGCAACACACGTTATTATGAATGTCACCTGGATACTAGAGCACATTAAATTGAAAATCTCTGGTCTGCATGTTTTTTGAACTGCAGTAAAATGAGTAGCACATGTCATTTTAAGTCAACGGAGCCAGTGACACCTACTGAATCCATGGTATACCAGGCAGCTCCTGATTTAACCCACTCCATTCTAGTGTGGTTGAGTGTAGAATGGGGAGGTTAAAATCAGGTGCGTCGTGGAGCCAGTATGTGCGGAAAGGAAAATATGAAAAAAGTTGCCAAAAATTAAAGTTCAAAGTACCCTGTATCCTGTAGGGGTTAAGAGTCTTAGGAGTTACCTGGCAGTAGCACAGTCTTTGAACTACACGTGAGAGAGCAGGTATCCTTCTTTCCATTGCGATTGCAAGCCAAGGAAGCACGAGATGGTGGTCCTGGTGTTGTACATCTTATCAACTCTAAATGGTAAATATATCAGCTCTACATAATCATTATGCATTTCAATACCTATATAGTATGTTGCACAATTCTTTGTAAAGTAGGTATCCACTGTCTGTACATGTCACTTACCTATACAATCTTTCTTGTTCCAATGTAGTTTAAAGCCAACAGGACAAGTACACTCAAAGCCTCCTGGAAAATTGGTACAACCAAATTTGCATCCACCTTTGTTTATGCTGCATTCATCAATATCTAAAGAATTACAACATAAGAACTTCTTACTTTTAGAAATTAATTAGGAACTATGTTGACCAATTCCCTGTTGTCAAAATTCTAACATAATTACAGACAAATAACCAATACATTAGGAGAGATTTATTATCTTCCTACCAGGAGCCAGAGTGTTGCAATTTTTTCAACCCTATTCACAACAACATTCATTGCAACCTGTGTTTTTATGCTGTCCTTATTTATCACCAGGTAGTGTGATGGGGTGAGACCATCAGCGCCAACAGACTTATTATAAGTATACAAGGTTTTGAAAAAAATCTGGTGTAAATTTCAGACAAAGCACATAGACACCTAGAGGATGTGGCTAACTGTGCACATGATTTAACAGTACATGGGATATCAAGATTGTTATGAAAAACAACAGTCTTAATAAATCATCCCAATGTTTTTCAAACATTCAACCAAGAGTGTTTTTTTTACATTTACCAGTTTACTCTCTAAAATATAAATATAAATAAATATAAATCAGTATTTCAAAATTACAATGCTTAAAAAGTAAATACAGTAATAATTTGCACCTCCACAGTGTGTGATCCCATATAGTGCATAGCCCTTATGACACAAACAGTGAAAGCTGCCAGGAGAGTTGACACAAATATGGTCACATGTTCTATCAAAGGAACACTCGTCAATGTCTGTATGAGATAAAGCAGAGAAGTGTTATAACATCGCAGGCCTACTTAAAAAAAAAAAAAAGTGTAAGCATCTTGATATGAAAATATAATCTATAAAGCTAAAAGGTTACACCTCATGGGTTTAGAAAATAGCATGCTCATTTATTAGCATTAATAATCCTAACATTTGAGAAAGGGTTTTCAAAAATTAGATAATCCCTTTAAAACATTATAGTATAGAAAAACTTACCTTGACATCCTCTTTCATTAATGAGCAATTTATAGCCCTTTTTACAACCACATTCAAAGCTGCCTACAGAGTTACGGCAGTTTTGATCACAGCCTCCATTATTTACACGGCACTCATCAATATCTGCAAATAAAAATAATATTCATCATTGCTCAACTATAATATAACTAAATATAAAGTGCAGAAATATGACATTTGCTTGTTTCCACTATTATTATTATATATTTATATTTCCATAAAAAGGAGAATGTCTTTGCAATTACAAGAGATCCTGCAACAAAGGGTTTATTCATTGGTGCCAGGGGCAGTGTTTCCCAACCTTTTCAGGGTCAGGGAACCCCTGTAAAAAAATAATTTCCTCTGGACACTCATACTAAATAATTTTTACCAAAAGACAAAGAAAGTCATATGGATGCAGATAATCCTATTAATATTATAAATGTGAAAGTTTGTGAGTTTGGATGTTTGTGGGTTTGTGTGTTTGGATGTTTGTTACTCAATCACACCTGAAATGGCTGATTAGATTTCTTAGATATTTCACACACACCTACATATTGGCCAGGAACGGGTAATAGGCTACTTTAAAAGTGTGTCACACACCCCAAAACGCCACTGCGACCCTCAAAAGTTGTCTCCGGCTCCACGTCGCCCCTGCCATGATGTCAACACAGGTTGTTATATGCAGCTCCTATTGGTGGAGGCCGGTGTGTGGGCGGGATAGGGAGACAGGTCAGCGGCCCCATAGGTTGACGCTGATATGTGGGCGTGGCCAGCACGCATAGACACTTCTCTCAACATGGCAGTGCCTCCACCACACAGCCACCTGTACACGGTCTTCCCAGCGCTGACATGCCGGCCGGCCACACACTCCCCCCATGCCGGCATAAGATGCAGCAGCGCGAACACGCCTCCAGCCCTGAGCCGCCCGTACCCGCGTACTGTGTGGACCACAACATACACGTCTTGCCAAACTACCCGCTGCTGCCGGCTCATGTTGCAGTCACCATACGCAGACCTCACCAGCATCTACAAGGTGAGTGCTGAGACTTCTGTCAATGGCACATTCCTTGGGGTGGGTGGGGGGTTCAACAGTTGGTGTGTTGGATCGGGGGAGTTGGGGGATTCAAGTGTTGATTGGGGAGAGGGGTTGGGAGCAGAGAGCCGAGGGTGAGTAGGGGGGAGGCTGATTCCACAGGTTAAATGGGGGAAGGGTGGGTGGGAGGATCACTGGTGTCACGGGTGGGTGGTGGTGAGTGCAGGGCTGGCAATGTGCAAGGTGACTGTAGGCTCTAAAGGGGGGAGGGAGTGCGAGTGGGAGGTAAGGGGGGGCTGTGGGCGCGCTTAGGTAGTTAGGAGGGAGCGGGGGACTCAGCAGCGGGGCACAGCACCAGGGTTTGGGAGAGGCCGCAAGGAAAGGGGTGTTGGGGACAACGGGCCGCGCAAGGGTGCGGGGGTTGCGGACGAAGTCGCGGGTACAGCTACTGTTGCATAAAGGCATGCAGTCATTTTCACAACCAGACTGTCACAGGCTCCTGGCTATTTTCCAAGGCAACCTGTTGGGAATCGCATGGTCGGCGGACTAATGAGTTGCAGTTGTCAAAAACATTCACTAATGCATTGTGGAAGTATGATAGCCAAAGTGAAACACACAGGCTAGCATTACTTAGAACCTCTGTAAAGTACCATATATAGAAACCAGCAAATAACTAACCCCCCCCCCCCCCCCCTGCAGTTCTGAACTAGCAGGGCCCAGGGTTTAAGCAAAGTGCAACTGTAGGAAAACATATTCAGGGACACTATCACTTTAAATGGCTTTAAAATAAGACCAAGATCATGTATGTGACCCACAAAGACTTAGAGATATCACTGGTTAAACCAGAGGTGCATATTCAAGAATAATCTGCCAAATTTATCAGCAGGAATGACTGCAGCATTAGCAATGTGATCCCTCTATTGTATATCTTACAGAAAACCATTACACTCATGCAACAAGGGATGAAAGAGGAGCAACAGTTTCCACATCTTATTCAATGTCATCGTCCTGTGTTGATGAAGGAAGATGAGGATCTGGGTTAGGGTCATTATGTTAGAGAAACTGGGAATCCTAGATTGGAAGAGGAGAAAGACTCTCTATTGTATGCAAAGGGAGCACATTATATGTCACAGGAACAGCCAGAAGAGGCTGACCTTTATCTGTTTGAAAGTGATGATGACGATGATCACGCTTGCTGAGAACACCAACAATAGCAGGACCCTAGATCCAAGCATATGCAAACAAACATGGCAGGATGTATGCTCTGCTGTTTACATAGTGATAAGTAGAGATGAGCGAGTACTGTTCGGATCAGCCGAACCGAACAGCACGCTTCCATAGAAATGAATGGACGTAAGCGGCCGGCCACCGTCAAAGTGGAAGTACCAGGTGAATCCATTCATTTCTATGGAGCGTGCTGTTCGGATCGGCTGATCCGAACAGTACTCGCTCATCTCTAGTGATAAGCATTAGAGATGAGCGAACAGTAAAATATTCAATATTTGTTTTGAATAGTCCCTCAATATTCGACTATTCAAACGAATATCGAATCCCATTATAGTCTATGGGGAAAAAAAGTTCGTTTCGGGGGAACCCAAATTCGACTCAAGAGGGTCACCAAGTCCACTATGACACCTCAACAAATGATGACAACACCTCTGGAATGCAACTGGGACAGCAGTGGAAGCATGCCTGGGTGCATATAACACGCCCAAGTCCCAGTATTACCCCAATATCACAGCCTATCAACTACACACTTTCCAAACTCAATGGAACCAATAAAGCGTATATAGCCTGACAATTGCTGTGTATCCCAGTTAAGTTTTGGGGGTACACAGCGTGGATAGCTGGATTGAGCATATATAGCCTGACAATTGCTGTGTATCCCAGTTAGGTTTTGGGGTACACACCGTGGATAGCTGGGTTGAGCATATATAGCCTGACAATTGCTGTGTATCCTAGTTAGGTTTTGGGGGTACACAGCATGGATAGCTGGATCAAGCATCTGACAATTGCTGTGTATCCCACTTTGGCGTTTGGGGGTACACAACGTGCAAAGCTGGATTGAGCGTCTATCAACTCCTCTCCCTGCAGTATAGCTCTGAAAAGAGCTGTTGTTGTTCTTCATTTTTTTCCTGCCTAGCACAATCTAATCCCTATCTAGCCCTCAGCAGATCTCTGTCCCTATGTCTCCAAGCCGCAAAATGAGACGAAGATGGCGGCGACTATTCTTATAAATCCGATATCACCTTATTTCAGCAGCCAATGGCTTTTTCCAATTTTTTTTCAATGCTTACGTTGTCGTAGTTCTTGTCCCACCTCCCCTGCACAGTTATTGGTGCAAAACAAGCGCCAGGGAAGGTGGGAGGGGATACGAATTTTTACTGCATTTGCCGCATGGAATCGAATACCTCGAACAGCCTGATATTCGATCAAATTGGAACGCCGCTCGCTCATCTCTAATAAGCATATTATGAAAATTACGGCATCCCGCTCCTTATTAGATCCAAATGAATAGGCCTAATCAGGAGTGAGTCTTGAGCCGCGGATGCCACAGCTGACTCAGCCACGGAATCCAAGGCAAGATTGGGCATGTCGTTTCTTTTTCCCGTTAGCTAGCTAGCAGAAAAAAAAGCAAGCAGCTCCTATTTGAGTCAATGGGAGCCTTTTTTGCAGGTTGATTCTGTGTCAAAATCCGCCTGCAAAAAACTCAGTATGAACTAGCCCTCAGGATGGCTTATTTCATCTGCATGGAAAGCTCCTCTGACCTCACCACAGGCGTGTCCATTTTTGATATTTGCTCCTGCTATTTTAGCACAGATGGGTTTTGTTGCCGTGTGTCAGTCCAGCCAGTGCTATTAGTCTTCTGGTCTCTAAGGGTCCATTCACACAAAGGAAAATGGTGAGGAATTTGGTGTGGAATTTCAGCGCTGAAAAAAAAAAGCCTAACATTGACCCAATGGGTTCCTTTTTCTGCTAGGAACCCATTGAAGTCAATGGGAGGCTTTTTTTTTTTTCAATGCTGAAATTCCACACCAAATTCCTCACCATTTTCCTCCATGTAAATGGACCCTAAGGAGTTAAAGTTTTTAGCTATTTGACATTCATCCTGGCCAATCAAGCTTAGGGCCTATTCCTTTATATAGTGTTTCTACCCTCTCTTTTATGCTTGCTATTGCTTTTTTGTGCATGATGGCTTTATATTGGTTTCTAATTCTACTTATATATTCGTGACCTTGGCTATTCCCTGTGACTACTCTTTTGGATTCTGATTCTGTACTTCATTGCTCTCTTGGTTTACACCCTTGGATTTCTTGACTACCTGTTCTTGTTTGTGTGTCCTGTCTGTGTTTTCACTTGCAATATAGGAAGGGACTGTAGCCCAGTTGTCCTCTGCACCTAGGGTAGTTGAAGCAAGAAGCCAGGGACTGGAGGTGGGTTCAGTATTAGCACTCACTGTCTTTATTGTTCCCCTTCTTGCCAGGTTCCAGCAGCAGCTACTGGGGAATTGTTCAACAGGTAATTCCCTAACAGGGGACATAACAATTAGTGAGTCTATCTCAAATACCATCCCTGATGAGCCAAATAACAGCCCCCCACCCCCGGGATATTAGTGGGGTTAAGTATTGCTACCATCCAATATAGACAGGGACCAGATCAAACAGAGAGCCACTAATGGCAGACTAGCTGTCAAATATAGTTTGCAGGAGCATAGTTTAATGATCCAAACTAATCTAACTTCTCACCTCATTTTCCCCATTTTTTGGGTTCCTCAAATTAAGGTAGGTATAAAGCCCAGTGAATGATGTTGCAGTAAAACTGCAGTTCCCGGAGCCCTGAAAACTAACTCAGAACCCAATCTACCAATCTTGAACACAAATCTTGGAAGGTTCGACCATCTCAATTGCTGATGTGTTAAATGATTCTGCTCTAACAGTCATTCCCAGATTGTGCAAATCATTGCCCCCGCCTTATCTGGCATCCTGCCTGCAGGAACTACTCCGCATTCACAATATGGAGAACCTGCTAACTGAGCTGAAAGATGAAGTTGGAGCCCACCAACAGCCATCGGTCCTCTGGGATACTTTCTACTACTCTGCTGACTTTCAGTCCGTTTTTGACCCCTCTCCCTCATGATTCCCTCGGTAACTCTTTTTTTCCTCCCTTTCATACCGTCCCTATGCCTTCTGTTTCTTACTCCCGCTCTTTCCTATACCCCTGTTCTCCAGTAGCCCCCCCCCCCCCCCCGGACTCTAGGGCAGGTGACTCCTCCATCCTTCCCCATATTTCTAGTTGGGTTATACACTTTCATCCTTTATTTTGATTGTTTCATTTTTTGATATAATGTTTAAGGGAGCGTTCACACTACCATCGGTGTCCGACATGTAGTGTCCGCTCCTAGTGTCCGCTCAAAATCTGTCACGGACACTAGGAGCGGACACTAGATGTGTCCGTGACACCTGTCATTCACTTGAATGGGCATCGGGTGCGTTCTTTTGCACTCCGTGCCCGTCCTTCTCTGTCCGCAAGAGAAGATGTCCGACTTCTGAAGCGGACAGAAAAACCCTGCATGCAGGGTTCTTCTGTCCGCTTGAGAAGTCGGACATCTTCTCTTGCGGACAGGGAAGGACGGGCACGGAGTGCAAAAGAACGCACCCGATGCCCATTCAAGTGAATGACAGGTGTCACGGACACATCTAGTGTCCGCTCCTAGTGTCCGTGACAGATTTTGAGCAGACACTAGGAGCGGACACTACATGTCGGACACCGACGGTAGTGTGAACGCCCCCTAACTCTGCTGTGTCAGAGTATTTGCTTGTCACCTCCCCCTTTCCACCTCACTTATCCTCTCAACAATTGTACCTCCGACGTCCCTCTTCTACCCTTCTCCCTCCCCCCCAAATCAGTGGTGATTTATGTTTTTTCCTTTTGTGCAAAGATTTAACAAGAACTTTAAATGAAAATAAATAAATTAATAAAAGATTCATGTAGGCAGTAACCTTAGACATGCCATGAAGTGTAGTGTGCCTTTAAGGTGGATTTCAAGTTAGTACTCAATATGTAAGTAAGAGTGTCTTACAATACTTGGAGAGAATATCTTCCCTTAGGATCAAAATCTCTTTCTTCTATTTGTTAGGAAGAACTGAGGCAAGTCCTACAAGATTACTCTTGCCCAATGGATTGAAATCCAGAACCCAATAAGCCTACTGCTTTATTGAACTGCCTGCTCCAACAGAGATAAAGGTTAATTTTAAAGGCTATTGTATCTTCATGGGCTGAGAGGAGACAGGCATCAGTTGATCTGTAGAGCAGCCACTTTGTCTATGAACCTTTGCAAGAGATTATAAACTGGATATTCTATCTAATTCTGACACCAGTTGTGAATGCAAAGTCCCCCAGGTTTAAGTCCAGCACCTTTACATTCCCTCCTTTATACTACATATGTGACGTTAATATGTGTAGTAGTTTATACAACTGAGCTGTACCTATCTTGGTGTAACTTAAAGGGGTTTTCTGGGCAAAAAATGTTTGTGTTTTTTTTTTGTTGTTGTTTTTTTTTTGTTATAAAGAAAAGGTCTGTTAGTGCTATAAATGAGTTAATAAATGCACCCAAATACCTTTAGCAGTGTTTTGAGTGATCTCTGTATTTCTCTGGGATCTCCTGGCATCTTCTGCATTTGTTTACTGGTGTAGCTTCCTGCTGTCTTAGCTAATGCATCATGGCACTTGTGGGCTGAACTTGTAGGCTGACTCACTCCCACGTCTGCACAGTAGAGGTGGATTGTCAGCTGTAGGGACTATTGCGCGTGCCGGCAGAGTCAGAAAAGAAGGAGGAGCTGTCCCGCAGGACAAAGTCTGAAAGGAAGAGAGGTAAGTATGGTGGGTTGGAGGAGGAGTATTAATGACCTTCCGTTTCCAAAAACGGGGAAACAGAGCATCACAGGTAACCATTACATTTCCTTGGGGCGGTCACATGACTACCAAGGGATATGGGTAAATAGACATTTTTATATCTTTATATAAATATTTTTATATGTCTAAATTATGTAATTTAGAAAGTAGGCGGGGGATGGTTTTTAGAATAGTGTAGGAATTACATTTTATCCTGGACAACAACTTTAAAAGGGCAAGCTCCTGTTGAGCTGTCATGATTGATTCCTGGAAAACCAATTCCTGGTTGGAATAATTCCCTTTTTTTATATACTGTGTGTGAGCCCACTGAGGGGGTATTATGCTCCATGGGAGGCCACTTATGGGCACTGTAATGTGTGGGAACCAGAACTGCCAGTGGAAGTTAAAACAAGGGTCCAAATAGGGAGATTACCCCATTATCACCTTAGCATCCCAAATTTGACTTCTCCCTTACAAGAATCACAATTTGCATATGCATTAGTCACATTGTCAAACAATTATAGTAAGGTGGTATATACAAATATATGTGCCAGCACAATAGTCCAAAACTGCCCATCACCAATCTTACTTACAGTTGAGGAGAGATATATGGTCAAACTTTGCTCAAACCCTGCTCATATTAAAGCTCTGGTAGTCTTAGCGTGGTGAGATGCAATAAATGTCACTGACAGCAGCACTGTTAAGACTCCAAAGCACACAACTTCATAATGTTAGACCAGGGAATGGCTAGTCATATAGCATGGCTATAACACATGCTGATGAAAGCATGTGTATATGGTGATCTGAGATTGAAAGTACTGTTTTAAAGTGTACTTGTAACATCTTTGCCCGTCCAGGCTTTGGCGTCATCATCTGGCCGCATGCTTCAGCACAAGTGGTGTGTTCGGCTGTGATTTCTTTCCTTGGGTTCTTCTTGCATTGTCTGAACACTGTCCTATTCTTTCACCTTGGTAATTGCTTTTCCACCACACCCATCTCCTTCAACTTCATTTCCCTCTGCTCCTCTAATAGTTAATTTCTATCTTTCCCTGTGATTGACGGCCTATCCGCCTCTCATCTCCGGGGCGGGTTTTTCCTCCCTATTTATTCTAGGCTCACATTCACATTGGTGCTTGCTATTGCCTTGTGTGCACTTGCTTTTTTCTGTCGCTGTTATTACTTGTATTTCAATCCTTGACCTCTGGCTTTCCCTAGTGACTATTCTTTTGGACTTCGATTTGGCACTGCATTGCTCGACTGTTTCCTGACCCTTGGCTAGCTGACCTCCCTTTGTTGTTGTTCGTCTTGTCTGCGTTTTGTGTAGCACATATATAGGAAGGGATCGTCCTTGAGTTGGCACCTATTACGTAGGATAGGGCCTGGCAATAGGAAGGGACAGTGGGGGGCTTCAGCTTAGGGCTCACTGTCTCTTGTGCCCCGCCCCAGGGTTTCCAGCAGCTACTGGGGAATTGCTGTCCTAGCAATTCCATAACAGTACTATACCCAAAAGCATAGTTAATTCTTAACTGTAATGTTTCTTGAAGATTTTTTCAAGTAACAAGGAACAGGAATAAGAAACAAAGCATTACACAGATAAATCCATTGAATTGGGTAGTCTTCATACAGCAGTGCAAGGCAAACTAAATGATAAGAATAGGGACACCAGCATAAGAGAAAACCAGGAAAAGAAAGGAATAGGTAGTGGGGGGAGGAGAAAAGTCATAGACCATGTAACATGTAGTGATTGTCAATCTCGGATCAAATTGCGTCACAAGTAGCGACTGTGTTATTCAAGGAGTAAGTCATAGGATCAAGAGGAACGCCTTGTATAAATAGACAATCAGTGACACCCTTATTACCCCTCCAAAAGTCATGTATCAGGGGTCAGACCCAAAAAGTATGATAGAGTGTGCCCACAGCAGAGAGGCATCTCCAAAGACCAGAGGAATTGTGGGATTTAGGGAGTGCAAGAGAGCACTAAGAGTGGTACTAATGCATGAGAAGCTTGTAATGCACTTCCCTGGATCTCACACAAGTTGAGGAATTAGCTGCCTGGGACCAAATAATCTACCATTGAGCAGGGAAAATTGGGTGGCCCAGTGCTTCTTCCCATCTAGTCATATATCTGAATGTAGAAGAGGCCCATTCTGGACTGGTGAGAAGATGGTAAACTTAGGTGGAGAAGGAAACATATTTTTTTCTAAGATATATTACAAAGTTTCAAAAAACAAAAACAGGAGGATGTGTGATGGTATCACCTCCTAAAGTCCTTTCAACTAATCAGTGCCAAAATAAATAAATAAAGAACAATAAGTGCTCGTATTTTATTAAAGGTACGTAACCTATTGTGATTAAAAAACTACAGTCCTATGAAAAAGTTTGGGCACCCCTATTAATCTTAATCATTTTTAGTTCTAAATATTTTGGTATTTGCAACAGCCATTTCAGTTTGATATATCTAATAACTGATGGACACAGTAATATTTCAGGATTGAAATGAGGTTTATTGTACTAACAGAAAATGTGCAATATGCATTAAACCAAAATTTGACCGGTGCAAAAGTATGGGCACCTCAACAGAAAAGTGACATTAATATTTAGTAGATCCTCCTTTTGCAAAGATAACAGCCTCTAGTCGCTTCCTGTAGCTTTTAATCAGTTCCTGGATCCTGGATAAAGGTATTTTGGACAAACAATTCAAGTTCAGTTAAGTTAGATGGTCGCCGAGCATGGACAGCCCGCTTCAAATCATCCCACAGATGTTCAATGATATTCAGGTCTGGGGACTGGGATGGCCATTCCAGAACATTGTAATTGTTCCTCTGCATGAATGCCTGAGGATTTGGAGCGGTGTTTTGGATCATTGTCTTGCTGAAATATCCATCCCCGGCGTAACTTCAACTTCGTCACTGATTCTTGAACATTATTCTCAAGAATCTGCTGATACTGAGTGGAATCCATGCGACCCTCAACTTTAACAAGATTCCCGATGCCGGCATTGGCCACACAGCCCCAAAGCATGATGGAACCTCCACCAAATTTTACAGTGGGTAGCATGTGTTTTTCTTGGAATGCTGTTTCTTTTTGGACGCCATGCATAACGCCTTTTTTTATAACCAAACAACTCAATTTTTGTTTCCAAAATGAAGCTGCCTTGTCCAAATGTGCTTTTTCATACCTCAGGCAACTCTATTTGTGGCATACGTGCAGAAACGGCTTCTTTCTCATCACTCTCCCATACAGCTTCTATTTGTGCAAAGTGCGCTGTATAGTTGACCGATGCACAGTGACACCATCTGCAGCAAGATGATGCTGCAGCTCTTTGGAGGTGGTCTGTGGATTGTCCTTGACTGTTCTCACCATTCTTCTTCTCTGCCTTTCTGATATTTTTCTTGGCCTGCCACTTCTGGGCTTAACAAGAACTGTCCCTGTGGTCTTCCATTTCCTTACTATGTTCCTCACAGTGGAAACTGACAGGTTAAATCTCTGAGACAACGTTTTGTATCCTTCCCCTGAACAACTATGTTGAACAATCTTTGTTTTCAGATCATTTGAGAGCGGGCTGTCCATGTTCGGCGACCATCAAACTTAACTGAACTTGAATTGTTTTGTAGAAAGAAATGGTCCAAAATACCTTCATCCAGGATCCAGGAACTGATTAAAAGCTACAGGAAGCGACTAGAGGCTGTTATCTTTGCAAAAGGAGGATGTACTAAATATTAATGTCACTTTTCTGTTGAGGTGCCCATATTTTTGCACCGGTCAAATTTTGGTTTAATGCATATTGCGCATTTTCTGTTAGTACAATAAACCTCATTTCAATCCTGAAATATTACTGTGTCCATCAGTTATTAGATATATCAAACTGAAATGGCTGTTGCAAACACCAAAATATTTAGAACTAAAAATGATTAAGATTAATAGGGGTGCCCAAACTTTTTCATAGGACTGTAAGTAAATTAAAAAATACGCTATTGCAGCGCCTGCTACTAACAATTGTTCATGGGTTTACAGCTTGGTGGCCAATGCTAATGGATTTAGGAGTTCATATAATGTGTCCATTCATTTTATCTTTTACACATTTCCTCCTTCAAACCCACATTGTTTGTCTTTAACACCTTGCTCCCCTGCAGGGATTAGTGAGATAAACTTGGGTGCAAACACTCAGTATCTGTTCACACCCATCTAATCCCTCTGTTTGTGCGTTCATCTAAAAAATGTCCTGCTATATTCAAGGCAGGACTTAATTTATGCACCTTATCTGGTGGCAAGGATCGTGCCAACTGATCTGGGGATCAGTAACCCTTTTGAATATGCCCAGACGAGGATATAAGGTAACCGCACTCCATCTGATTCATGGGTTAGTATATTCCCTTACTAACAGTTGCACTGCAGGAACTTGAGTCAAATATCACCAGTCAATTGTAACTAGTCTCCTCTTGTTATCTGCCTGCTTATTCAAAGACCCTGCCATCCTTCAAGTATAAAATAACTTTTCCCTGTCATATCCCCTCTTGCCCTACATGTTTCGCCATTAAATATAGCTCTTCAGGGGCTTCAGATATACGGGTTCATTAGGGACAAATAGATGGAGCAGACAGCAGACGGCCATGGTTGGGTTCAACAGGAGCCATAGGGACGAGACGATGCGGGGACTGCAGGGCCTGTACATGTGTGGATCAGAACAAACATTATTACAATAACTCCCTAAAAAAATGGATGCAGGTTAAATGTCTGGCAACCTGCAGGACAAGAGGAGTACTTTACCTATTGACCTGTATATGCAACAAACAATATATAGGAAAGACAAACAGGGAATTAAGAAGAAGAATCCTGGAGCACGTAGGAGATATAAACAGGGGCGCTGATACCACAGTTGCCAACCATGTAAACAGACATCATGAAGGAGTACCTACGAGCATTAAATTTAAAGTGTTGGAAATAGTCAAACCATCAGCCCGGGGGGGAATTTTGAAAAGAAAATCCTACAAAGAGAAAGTCGGTGGATATTTAATCTAAAAACCCTAAAACCAGAAGGACTCAGTGAGGACTTATCCTTTCATTCATTCCTGATGTAAAAGTACTCTTTTTTAGTTTTTTCATTCGTTCCTGATGTAATAGCATTCTTCTAATAAAATATGAAACATTCTGGAATAGATGCATACAGCTTTCACAGTTGATAAAGAATGATCCTAGATATAGTTAATAAGTACACAACCATCAAATAGAGGGGGTATATTCAGCCTTTAATAGCATTACACAGGCAAAGACCTAACGAACATACTTGGTAATAAACCAACTCATACATGTAGATGGTATGAATATTGATCAGAATGGTTATGTGGAAACGGTGACATAGCTGTGATAAAGGGAAGTACCCTGAAATTAATTGATGTCAGTAGTGATATGGATGGAATAAGGGAGAAAGTTTGCATCAGGTACTCTGGATAGATAAGGATAACAGAGTATATGTAAGATGGTATAATATATAGATGTGTAGATTGTAGATATGAGGAAAGGAGAGGCTAACCAAACATTGAGAATATGTGAATCCTGTATGAAATCATACTAAGGGAGCATTGAATAAATGCACGGCCGCAAACTAGCGCGGCGCATACGCTCCCCGCTCCCATTGAAATGAATGGGAGCGTGTACGGCACGCAAAGGGTCACGCGGTGTACACGTGCCAAATCTCGCGGGACGTTACGCCGTGTGAATGCTCCCTAATACAGACATTTGTTACTAGGGGTGATGGTTTGCTGCTCCCTTACATGGCCGCCGTAGTCTCTCTGTATAATCATCCTGCAGGGGTTTGTGGCAGCCGGAGGAGACGAGCAGGCACTAGGACCCAGAGATGCAGAGAACTGCAGGATCCGTGGATAGATCTGTTCGGCGGCAGGCCGCGCCCCCGGGTGGGCATGTCTTACAGCAGCGCTTGGCTATATCAAGTGCAGTATAGCCGGCCACGCCCTGCGGTCACACAGGCACCGATACAGACAGCGGGCGGATTACACTAGACGGTGGCCGTCTGCTGTCTGCTCCATCTATTTGTCCCTAATGAACCCGTATATCTGGAGCCCCTGAAGAGCTATATTTAATGGCGAAACATGTAGGGCAAGAGGGGATATGACAGGGAAAAGTTATTTTATACTTGAAGGATGGCAGGGTCTTTGAATAAGCAGGCAGATAACAAAAGGAGACTAGTTACAATTGACTGGTGATATTTGACTCAAGTTCCTGCAGTGCAACTGTTAGTAAGGGAATATACTAACCTATGAATCAAATAGAGTGTGGTTACCTTATATCCTCGTCTGGGCATATTCAAAAGGGTTATTGATCCCCAGATCATTTGGCACGATCCTAGCCACTAGATTAGGTGCATAAATTAAGTCCTGCCTTGAATATAGCAGGACATTTTTTAGATGAACGCACAAACAGAGGGATTAGATGGGTGTGAAAAGATACTGAGTGTTTGCACCCAAGTTTATCTCACTAATCCCTGCAGGGGAGCAAGGTGTTAAAGACAAACAATGTGGGTTTGAAGGAGGAAATGTGTAAAAGATAAAATGAATGGACACATTATATGAACTCCTAAATCCATTAGCATTGGCCAGCAAGCTGTAAACCCATGAACAATTGTTAGTAGCAGTATTTTTTAATTTACTTAGTTTTTTAATCACAATAGGTTACGTACCTTTAATAAAATACGAGCACTTATTGTTCTTTATTTATTTATTTTGGCACATATTACAAAGTTTCTCATAGGCACATGTATTATCCATTAGTGATTTTTTTATAATTGGTATAATTATTTAGAATGTGTGATTTGCTTGATCATCTTGAACATACAGTAAATTGTAAGTACATCAATAATACAATTTATTAGTATTACATCTATATATGATCATATTTTGTTATCTAATAGGCCAGAGGCCTATCTTGTTACTTTCATGTACAGTACATTTTTCAATGTCTCAGTTGTACTGCATGTAAGAATTAAGTAGATATACAAGAATAAACTACCTGTTCAGAGAATTAGCTTGTGCACATGTACAAGTAAAGTGACAACATCATTTATGTTCTCTTCTATTAATGTGTCCATGTGTTTAGGCTTAATCAGAAACTCTGTTTAAAATTAAATTTAGAAGGCCAGAGGCAGGGACGTACCTCTAGGGGTGCTATCAATATTTAGCACATGACAAATGGGGGCCCCCGTTGCAGATTTTGTATTGAGCCCAGAGGCTTCAAGTTATGCCTCTGGCCAGAGGAGTTATTTTAACATAAAATAAATGTTAAAAACAAAACAATATGGATGTTGAATAGTGAACAATCTCCAAAGAAATTAACAATATATAATTCTACATAACTATTTATAATATGAAAAGTATGTTCCACTAGTACTTACCTTTACAGGTTTTTCTGTCTCCTTGAAGCATAAAACCCATTGGGCAGCTGCAGTGAACTCCAGTGAAAGCATCATGACACCGACTATCACAACCACCATTATTCACTGAGCAGGTCTCTAGAAGGTTACAGAAAAAAAGATAAATAAGACCAGAAATACAAATATTTTTTTTTACTCTACTTCCACAAGCTATAACTTTTTTATTTTTCATAGAGAGGCACAAAGCATAATTTTACAGGACAAATTTTACTTGAAATCAACACAAAAACACATTAAAAACACAACAGAAAAAAGGGCAAGGTCACATTCGTTTATTTGAAACTAATACTAATACTAGAAAGCAAAGAGAGAAATGTCATAATTAATATGAACAAGAAAATCTGATTTTCACACATATACTGGGAGGATTATATAGAGATATACAAGTGTATCTCAATAAATTAGAATATCATCAAAAAGTATTTTTTTTTTAGTAATTCAATTGAAAAACTGAAACATATATATTATACTAGCTGGTACCCGTGACTTCATCTGCGGTGATTGTAGAAGTGGGTAAATACAGGCGCGGGTAAGGTTTTAGTAGTGTGTAAAAGGTGTGGAATATGAAATGTAACTTTGTATCTTGTTTTTACTGTAATTCTGAGAATACATGAGACTTTTGTGTTGAACGTAATCTGTATTTCAGCTGCTATACGGTGTTGTGAAAAACTGTACATACGATGCGCATGCTCCTGGCAACACATTGGAGTGGCTGGGTGGGCGGTGTCGCGTATCGTCAGAGCGGTGGGGGTTCGCAAACATGGCCACAAGGAAATATCAGGTTGATGCTTTTTGCAATCAATAAACAAATAATGAAGGATGGAATGTGGGCCCAAAACTGCTAAAACCTAATAAAGGCCTAATAAAGTAATGATCTGTTAAAAATAGTATAGGTAGTTAATGAAAATAAGAGTTAGGGCTCGTTCACATCTGCGCCCGGTCTCCATTCATGCAGGTTTCTGTTCCCTGCACAAAACAGGCCAGGAGACGGAAACCTGCAGGACTCTTTCAAACCCATTTATTTGAATGGGTTTGAAAGATGTCCGATCATGAGCGTTTTATGCTCTCCGCCACAAAACCGTTTTTTTCAAAACAGACACAGAGTCGGACATGCAGTACTCTGTGTCCGGTTTTAAAAAAACGGTTTCGCAGCGGAGAGCATAAAATGCTCACCGGCGCTCTTGGCCTGACCCGGTCTGACAGCTTTCCGTTTTCTGCATGCAGAAGACGGAAAGCTCAGAACGGACTCCGGGCGCTAGTGGGAACCTAGTGTCAAACTAACATATAAGGCTATGCTTTTGGTTATTTGAAGTCATATTTCTCTGCCATAGGTCAACAATACATTGGTAAGAAAAGGCCATTCAAAAATTTAGGGAAGATTCACAAGGAGTAGACTGCTGCTGGAGTCAGTGCTTCAACAGCCACCGCACACAGACGTATCCAGGACATGGGCTACAATCCATGATTGC
Organism: Leptodactylus fuscus; assembly: GCF_031893055.1. Lineage (NCBI taxonomy): Eukaryota > Metazoa > Chordata > Amphibia > Anura > Leptodactylidae > Leptodactylus > Leptodactylus fuscus. The sequence goes on along the minus strand of NC_134266.1, from coordinate 104,597,378 downwards.
AACATGTTGCAATCCATGTGTCAAGCTACTCATGACCAAAAGACAATGCCAGAAACATCTTACCAGGGCCAAGGAGAGAAAGGGCCAAGAAAAACTGGACTGTTGCTCAGTGGTCAAAGGTGCTTTTTTCAGATGAAAGTAAATTTTGCATTTCATTTGGAAATCAAGGTACCAGAGTCTGGAGGAAGAGTGGAGAGGCTGCACACAAACCAAGTTGCTTGAGGTCTAGTGTGAAGTTTCCACAATCAGTGATGGTTTGGGTAGCCATGTCATCTGCTGGTGTAGGTCCACTGTGTTTTATCAAGACCAAAGTCAGTGCAGCCGTCAACCAGGAAATTCTAGAGCACTTCATGCTTCCCTCTGCCAACAAACTTTTTGGAGATGGAATTTTCATTTTCCAACAGGACTTGGCACCTGTCCACACTGCCAAAATTACCAATAATTGGCTTAACAACCACAGTATCACTGTGCTTGATTGACCAGCAAACTCACCTGACCTTAATCCCATAGAGAATCTGTGGGGTATTGTCAAGAGGAAGATGAGAGACACCAGACCCAACAACGCAGTTGAGCTGAAGGCTGCTATCATACAACCTGGGCTTCCCTAACACCTCTGCAGTGCCACAGGCTGCTCGCCCCCATGCCACATTGCCGCATTGATGCAGTCATTCATGCAAAAGGAGCCCCCCATTTGGTCAACATTTCTGTGTTAAATAATTTTTTAACAGTTGGTTTTATATAATATTCTAATTTTCTGAGATAATGACTTTTGGGTTTTCCTTGGCTGTAAGCCATAATCATCAACATTAACAGAAATAAAGGTTTGAAAAAGTTTGCTCTGTTTGTAATGACCCAATATAATATATGTGTTTCACTTTTTCAATTGAATTACAAAATAAAAAAAAGCTTTTTTGATTATATTCTAATTAATTGAAATACACTTGTAGACACTGCTGGTAAGTTATGATTTTCTCTAGTCTAGGATTTCAATGAAATATCAGGTTGATGCTTTTTGCAATCAATAAACAAATAATGAAGGATGGAATGTGGGCCCAAAACTGCTAAAACCTAATAAAGGCCTAATAAAGTAATGATCTGTTAAAAATACTATAGGTAGTTAATGAAAATAAGAGTTAGGGCTCGTTCACATCTGCGCCCGGTCTCCATTCATGCAGGTTTCTGTTCCCTGCACAAAACAGGCCAGGAGACGGAAACCTGCAGGACTCTTTCAAACCCATTTATTTGAATGGGTTTGAAAGATGTCCGGTCATGAGCGCCGGTGAGCGTTTTATGCTCTCCGCCGCAAAACAGTTTTTTTTAAAATCGGACACAGAGTTGGACATGCAGTACTCTGTGTCCGGTTTTAAAAAAACGGTTTTGCAGCGGAGAGCATAAAACGCTCACCGGCGCTCTTGGCCTGACCCGGTCTGACAAGCTCAGAACGGACTCTGGGCGCTAGTGTTAACCTAGTGTCATACTGACATATAAGGCTATGCTTTTGGTTATTTGAAGTCATATTTCTCTGCCATAGGTCAACAATACATTGTTTTGTAAAGAATCTTTCATACAGATTTATAGAAAAAAGACAGTACATACATAAATCTTAAAAACATATTTACCATTGGCTAAAATTGGTATACTTGGGGTCTGGTCAGAGCGTTTCTCCCCTGTTTACAATAGACAGATCTATTAGTTAAATTAATAATTCATAAGAAATCTGTAAATTGACAAATATATGATACAGCTTCACATACCTATTGTAAATTTCAATTTACTAACGGGTTTTATGCAGTTTCTAACATCAATAGGCCATCAATATTAGATCTGCTGTTTACATACTGGGAAGTGCACTGCTAACTCGCAGTACAAAGTGTTGCAGAGAGTGTAGTTAGTGCAGTTCTGTCGCTTTGAACTCTATGGTGCAACCCTGCAATACCCTTTCTTGCTGCTCCAGTTTTTACATCGAATAAGCAGCATGGCTTGCAGTGTATAAACAATACCAAGAGCTAGAGGCGAAACTAGGAATGGTCGGGCACCGTAGTGAACTTTTGACATGTCCCCCCCAACCGACCCCCTGCATTCCTGCATGTACTATTAAGCCTCATAGTGGCCCCTGAACACAGTATTATACCTCATAGCGGCCCCTGCACACAGTATTATGCCCCATAGTGGCCCTTGCATACAGTATTATGCCCCATAGCGGCCCCTGCACACAGCATTATGCCTCATAGTGGTCCCTGCACACAGTATTATTACCCATAGTGGCCCCTGCACACAGTATTATACCCCATTGTGGACCACCCTTGAACAATTATTGAAATCTGAATAATCGGAGATCCAGGGAAGGATACAAACTTAAAAAACACTGTTACTTACCTTCCCTGGGCTCTGTCGCACTCCCTGCTGATGTCAGCTATCTTCAATGATGTACCAGGCGTCACTTGAGCTGGGGCTTGGTTCGCAGCTCATAAGGACGCAAGCCCAGCCCACGTGATGTCTGTGAAATCACCCAAATAGGCCTTAATCCTTCTGGAGCCAGGAGAGGTAAGTAACAGTGTTTTTTATGTTCGATCACCTCTCCTGGGCCTCCAATCATTATACTTGGGGGTCTGAAATGACCCTTTCCCGAGTATAATGATAGTGTTTGTAGGCTTCGAGGGCCTGTGGCCTCACTTACTGATACCAGGTCCTGCTCACAGCCACCTCTGCAGAAGGAGAAGCGCAGGCACCCATGAGCAGGAGCCAGGATTGGTAAGTAAATAGGGCCCGTTACCTGCTGGAGTTACTCCAGCAGGTAATAACCTATTAAAAAGAGCTGCATTGGTAGCGGCTACCGCCAGGCCCCCTAGTGTTCCGGGCCCTGTGGTATCCGCTACCACTGCTAACACGGTAGTTACGCCGCTGCTGAGACCTGAGCTGTCTCGGTATCAGTGTTAGAAACCACATAACCCCTTTAATTCAGTTCAGTTCATTCAAGTTCTGGTTTGCTGCAACAACTGTTTGGATTTCCTCACAAAGTTTACATGATTTACACTGTAAAACAGATACCTAATGTAAAGAGAGCTGACTTAACAAAAAAGGTTTCAAAAATAAGATAAAATCTATTAGGCCTTTAACTTATCTAAGCGATTTTAAGATTGTTTTTTGTGACACACTGTATTACATGTTAGGGGCAAATATTGATCAATATTTTCGCATGTGTTAATAAATAAAATAGAAAAATAAAAAACTTGAAAGTTTTCAGTAGTTGATACCGTTTTTAATGGCTAACTAATAATGATGGTAGATTACAACGTTTCAAAGCTCTCAGCTTCTTCAGGTATATCTAAAAACAATTTCTGAAGGCTGCATATCCTGCAGCAAGTCTCAGTCTGTGGAGTTTCTTTTGTTTATTATGGATTAGAGATATCCGCAGTTTATCATAGTATTGTAGTAATGTTATCCTAGAATTTTCTGCGATATTGTTCCATTCTGTTTTAATCTCCATTTGAACTTTGCTCTTTATGCTGTAGAACACATGTTTAAGGTGGTTCCTCAGTCTCTCTGAAGTTCTCTAACACAAGTTTTGTGCATAGTGAGTATTGTAGGTATATGGTAGTATGAAGATGAAAGATGGCACTGCTGTTCCTTCTTAAAGTAACACAGAACACAATTAAGAGTAAACGGTACATTGAATCACTATGGATGTTTTCATTTATTGTAGGTGGTGCTCAGCAACCCAAAAAAACTTTCAGAAAAATCCTCAATAAATAAGAAAATAAAGGGGGGCACTCAGTACTTCGATGAATTTTTTCTTAAAAAATCATTCTTTATTGCGATATTTTCATAAAAACATTCTTCAGGAAGGGAGAATATGCATAAACAGGCGTATAGAGGCAACAGCCGTTTCGCGCTAACAAAAGCGCTTTCTCAAGCCTTGAATGCAACACGCGTATCTAATCTTTCAGCATATGGTACCTTGTGCAGACGTGTGTATCTAATCCTCTGGCGTGAGATACTGTGTGCTGACCTGTGTATCTAATCCTCCAGCGTGTGGTACTTTGTGCAGACGCACATATCTAATCCTCTGGCATGTGGAACTGTGTGCATTGGTGCGTATCTAATCCTTTGGCTTGTGGTGCTGTGTGCAGACGCACGCATCTAATCCTATGGCGTGTACAGCTGTGTGCATATGCGCGTATCTAATCCTCTGGTGTGTGGAACTGTGTGCAGATCCACGTATCCAATCCTCCGGCATGTGGTACTGTGTGCTGACCTGTGTATCTAATCCTCTGGCGTGTGGTACTTTGTGCAGACGCATGTATCTAATCCTCTGGCATGTGGAACTGTGTGCAGACACATGTATCTAATCCTTCAGTGTGTGGAACTGTGTGCAGAAGTGCGTATTTAATCCTCTGGTGTGTGGAACTGTGTACAGACAAGTGTATCTAATCCTCTGGGGTGTGATACTGTGTTCTGATTTGTGTATCTAATCCTCTGATGTATCTGATGTATCTCAGTTTGGATATCAGTGTTGTATTGTGCATGTGGAGTGACCGTGTTTATTGCAGTTGGAATATGAGTGAAAGACTTGCAGGTTTGTATTGGCTAAGGGGGGGGGGGCATTGTGTTTGGAATGCTGTATCTCAGCAACGGTATGTCCGAGCGAATTGGAGTCTTGTCTTAAACCTTCCCGGATACCTGAAGTATCTCTGTACCAAATTTGGTGAAGATCGGTCCAGTCGTTTGGTCGCGCATAGAAAACAGACAGACAGACAGACAGACAGAAATTCATTTTTATAAGATAGAGAGATAATACCATTTCAGTGCCCAATACGTTGTGCAGACTATGTGCCAACAGAGACAAATACTTCTAAAATTTTTAAGTGGATTATTCTGGGTACAAAATAAGGGATCACAGAAGGAGTAATAAAACATAACTTTTAATAATACTTATTAAAACAGAAAAAAAGATAAAATAGTTGAATACTAATATTTAATAGAGGGCGATTTATACAGCTCACAGTGATGCGGGGGGATAGAATAACTCCACCCATTTGACTCTTATTCACATTCCCCTATACAACAATACTAAATGCTTGGGAGACATACACTCAGTGGATAAATAGTGAGTGGGTATGGGACCCATCTGGGCTAACAACCCAAAATATAAAGATATATGGATCCCAAAACAAAGGAGTGCTGTAGAGAGGCTGGACATACTAATCAGAGCCAAAATGTAACCATAATAACAATCAGTGGGACATACAGTGTTCCAAAAAAGCTAAACACTGTTCAAAAAGACTAATCAGAGCTATGCACTGCTCCAAAAGACTCCTCGACGCGCTTCACTACAAACAAAGTCTATCGCAACTCATCAGTAGGAGATTCTGACTACCATCCCAAGGAAAATAAGTAAGTTTCGGTGAAAAACACATTTCCCGTGTCCCAGATGGTAGGACAAGGTACTCTGTTGTACGCCGCTGAGCACTGCATCTGCTCCCACTATATGTCTGTAGTCATGCCCACACATGACCTGGAGAAATACCATTGGTCGTGCCCACCAACTACGTCAGCGGGAGTCTACAGGAGCGTAGGAGTGATGTAAGCTGCCCGATATAGACCTCATACAATCACTGTGTAGCAGAAAGCCACATAGTGAATTATAAATGGCCCGTCGAGCTAAATACAAAGGCTGGAGGTTAACTTCAAAACCCAATACTATCACCATGCCTAAATCGATAGTACTCACTGTAGGTAAGTCTGGTTAAAAACATAAACAAATGGAATAAAGTCTACCGCATACATAGTCCATATATTGACACACCCAGTAATTAGATACCAATATATCATAAAATAGATGTAAAGTCAAACCACATTAAGAACCGAATCGTCTGAACACGTCCCAAGATATAATGAACAAGGTAAGTATAAGATCTGAAATAAGGTGCAATCATAAGTATAACATGCTCTTGTATGTAAAATAGGTATTTTGATACAAATGATAATAACCAAATGATACTAATGATAATAACCAAGTAAAAAAAAAAATGGTACAAAGTGTCATTAATCCTAGACATGGAAAATACAATGTACTCATTCATTAAAAATGTATACAAATCCCATTAGCATCAGATGATAAAGGTGATTCAGCATAGAAAAATTATGTCCAATATCCATCCTTTTTCACTCTTTTAATAAGGGTCAAGTATGTCTATATTACTATTTGTGTTAAATGAGGCGACTCGGCCTTAAGAATGAGCACCTCACGGAAGAAACGGCTTTTCAATGACAGCTGTGTTTTTGGTTAGGATTTTGAGGCAGATATGGCCTCAAAATCCTAACCAAAAAACTGTGTGAACTTACCTTTACTCCCAACTACTCCCCTGCAATTTAAGTGGCATTACATACAGGATTCAACATATCTGTGCCTTGGTAAGAAACATATGTGTTGTATGAGAGACTCTGCATTGGGGATTGCTAGTTGAATCCTCCAGTTACTGTCAATTATTCAGCCTACTTTGAAAGATACAAACACCCGACCAGCCACGCAAGCAAATTTGACCATGGAAGTGACCTTTAACCAGGGACTCTGCTTCCACATTCACCTCTTAGTCAAGAATATTAAACAGATGTGCCAGAGGGTAGAACTTGAAACTCATCTAAAGCAGCAGAGTGAGTCTCCCAAGCCTAAAATTAACGTAATTGAGAGACCTCTTCAATTACAGTACAGTACCTGTTCAACAGCCTAGGAGTCCCATCTGAAAGTACTCACTTTTGAAAGATTCTGGGTCAATGAACACACATGAAGCCACTTGAAGCCTGATTCATTGTGATGGTTAGTAATGGGCAGCCTATACCCCTACGAGGATGTTGGAAATCCACCATCCGTAGGAAGTGTGAAATTTTCATGACAGGGTGTTGTAGTCTCGAATGAAAAAGTCCCTTCCCTTGTATTAGGAATGAACATTCCCAGGAATTGCTAAGACTAAAAGTTGGAGGCCTTATCTTTCGCCTGTTTCTCCATCCTATCAGAAGGGAATGCAGAACACCATCTATATCCTGGATGCCCACCAGAAAGGCCTTCATCCAAGCCATACATCCAGTAATCCTACAACCTGGGAGGGAAACCTTGCTACACATGGGCGCATCTTCAATGAGGCAGTATGAAGCGGCTGTCTCAGGTCGCATTACTTATGGAAAACTAGGGGTTGGCATTTTGGTACACTATTGTGTTAACCTAGACCAGCCCAAGACAATCCACTTTAAAAACACACTGACCTGTCCTGGTGTAGTAGTTAGCCACCAGGGAAGGAGATTGACATGAAGGGAGCTCGGCAGTGATACTGCCACAGCACAGTGCTGCACATTCAGTCACCAGAAGTTCCTGCAGCTCACACTAACCTCCATTAGGGCTGCTCCACCTCCTGGGGATGACTCATCCTTACTCCCGTGGTTCCGCAAGTTACGCAAGTTACAGTGGGCAAAATTCATGTCTACCCAGCTCAAGTTCTCTGTAAGGCTCCTGCAGTCTCCCTTCTACTACAGATGGGGGAAGGTAGAGTCTCGAAGGTGTGGGATAGTCTGAAAGTGATATCAGGACATAAACAAAAGGCTAGTCCTCAGATAGAAGGTGACAGGAAGTGGCTTAATGAGCTTAATCTATTCTTCAATAGATTTGACTACAAACCAACTGTCCCTTCACCAGCATGTCAGTCAACCCCCCCTCCCCTCACACACCCAACCCCCACGGACCTGCAATCAACTGCAATCTGACTATCTGATCCTCAAGGAGTCTCAAGTGTGTAGGGAAATCAAGAGGATTAAAGCAGACAAGGCCGGAGGAGTTTTTAAAATGTGCGGACACCAGCTGTGCGGTGTTATTACGCACATGTACAATATGATTCCATGTGAAAAATAGATGTCCGGCAGCTCTCCGTATAAAATATGACTTTTATTTAATCCAACATCATAAAATGACCAAAAAAATTGATGTAACAAAGAAAAGAAATAAATAAAGAAACCCCCTAAAAAAACGCAGACGCGTTTCGGAACGTCTAGTTCCTTCCTCAGAGCGTAACTGAATCACTATGGCCTGGGTTAATAAAGTCTCCCAACAGGGTGGGAGCTTCCGGCCATTCTCACTAATCAAATCCACCTGGAGTTCTTAACACAAAGCTATACGTCTGGATACACACTCTAAACATTCTTTCAATCTCATATAATTCACATCATACAATAATGAGCAAATACATAAAGGAAAACATACCCTAGATGATTACTATTCATATCCACTATACCTAGATTGAAAATACCATTATAACTAAGAGAATAGTTTATCGACTTTAACAACCCTGTTTATATACTCATTCAAGGTTCACATTGGATGCGCCTTTTTGTTTTTACGTATTAGAATGATCTCCTAATGCCTCAACACTATTCATCACCTAGACGGGTATCAATGTAATTACTAGTCTTTATAGTACTTTATAAATGATGATTTACCTCCTGATAATCTACCGCAGCTATCCGATAAGATACCTTCCGTCCGGATTGCATGCCAAAAGGGTGTATTACTCCAGTGCGACTAGTCACGTGATCAGCCAATGACAACATAGACCTTGCAGCCTTCCGTGACCCATCCACCCAGAGTCACGTGATTCAAAATAACCAATTACAACTTTGGTCCACCCCCTTCATCACTTACACTACTCAATATACCTAAAGCATACTACGTACGTTAATTCTAAAAGACTCGTAATTACAACCCCGCAGTGTTTAACTCTTATACTACTGACTGGCCATGCTATACCAACAATTGTAAGCTTGAACCCATCATTCCAGATGATACATTATAGATACACTACACAGATAAATAACATTGTTATAGTAGATGATCGATGACAAATAAAACAGATGACAATATTATTGCAGAAACTCTTACCTAATATATTATTACTGTGAATACCTATAACAGTATTGATAAACTTTGACAGGAACATCCTGCCTAGCATAACAATCTAGTTATTAGGTATTGGATAGCCTACACTACTGTTGCTAAATTGTAGGAACCCTTACCCAATTTCAGTTTCTATTCAATAAATGTAACTAAGGTCAGTTTTGATATTCATGCCGTTAGGGGTTCTGCAATTAAATTGCAGAATCCAAAGGGCCTCCCTTTGGAACAACAGTTTCTGCCAATTTCCCCCCTCTTAATGGTTTCTCCACTCTTTCAATAGCATAGAATTCCATTGTAGACATATCTGACTTATGTACCGAAGAAAAATGTCTCGATATTCCCGACATATGATCTGTCGGAAATTTGCTACTAAGACTGATATGCTCAGCTATACGGGTTTTCAACGGTCTTGTAGTACACCCTATGTAGTCCATTCTGCATGTTGTGCATTTGATGTTATACCCTACATGGTGTGTACTACAATTCATAAAGGATTTCAACAGGACTGCTGTGTTAGAATGATAGCTTTTAATCGTTGTCATTCTTCTAGTGTATTTACACACATTACACCTTTCCGTGCCACATTTTGCAAATCCTATAACTTTACTATTTGTTGCTGATATTGTAGAAAACATACCTGGGGAAAGCATGTCCCCTAACGATTTACCTTTTTTTGGGACACATTGTAGACCATTACTCAAAAGTTTTTTAGTAGTTGTATCTGTTTCTAGAATCGCCAAGTTGTTTTTGATGATTCTAGTGATTTCAGTGTATTGGGGGCTGTATGCTGTGGTGAATAGTATTTTTTCTTGTTTGGTTGTGAATTTACTACTTGGAGCTAACAAGGATTCTCTAGACCTGTCTTCAGTTATTTTTTTGGCTCTGTTTAAAGTCCATAAAGGGTACTTCCTTTCTTGCAATCTGTGCAGAGTTCTGGCTGCATGATATTGATAGTCCTTCTCCGATGAACAAGCCCTTTTCGTGCGAATTAGTTCACCGGTGGGAACTGCCTTAAAGATGTGAGCTGGATGGCAGCTATCCGCTCTGAGTATCGTATTCCCCATTGTTTGCTTCCTGAACAAGGATGTGTTCACTCTATTAGTATCAGAATTTCCAAAAAGTGTGATATCCAAAAAATTAATAGTGTGCAAATTAGAAGTGTGCGTGAACTGTAACGCAAATTGATTGGAATTTAAATAAGAAATGAAGGCTGGTATGGACGCCACATCTCCCGACCAGACGGTCAAAATATCGTCAATGTAGCATCCATGCCGTGCACCCCGAATGATTGTGGACATACAAAGCCCTTGGATATTGTCAACTCATAGATGAGCCTTACCTACTTTTTCTATATATTTATGTACAATATGAGTCTAAAGCTGGGAGTGGTACTTCAACTGTGGGAAACATCTTGTGTGGTACCAGTACCAAAGAAACCCAACCCGATGGACTACAATGACTACTTGCCTGTAGCACTGACATCGCACCTGAAAAAGGTCCTAGAGAGACTGGTCCTGACACACCTAAGTCCTCTAGTGTGCCCCGCTCTGGACCCCCTCCAGTTTGCCTATTGACCGGGCATTGGGGTGGATGACGCCAGAAACCCAGTAATGCCAGAAACACTGCGAGCAGTGGTGAACCTTGCTCCTCTGCTGCCTGAGGCGGTCGATCAAAAGACGACCCCCCCCCCGAGGACTGAAGACGGGGGGTTTGGGGGGGGGGGGGGCGCAATTAGGTTTTTCTTTTGATTGTCTGCATCAGATAGCGGGGGGAAGGTGTGCGTCTATATATATTATGTCCCACAGCGGCCCCCTGAAACTTCTATTATGCCCCACATTTGCCCACCCAACTCTATTATGCATTATGCTCCATAGCCGCTGTGGGGCATATTAGTGGTTGCAGAGGGACGCTGCTACTTTTTTTTTTAAAGGACCCCCCCCCTTGTTTTTATAACATACCAGTAAAACTGATATGTAAATGAGCCTGTCTGTGCACCCTGGGTGTTCCTCCAAGCCACCGTGCACCCCCTGCGTCATACCTTGAAACCGACCCCTCTTTAACTTGCGCACCAAAAATTCCTCCTCCTCTTCCCCTGTAACCGCCTCCAGCGTCTCTCATCTCACTCCTGTATATTGAAATCTTGGGCATGCGCAGTAACACTCCCTTCTGAGCTCTACTGCACATACTCGAGCGCCATTTTCTTGTGGACAGATGAAGAAAGGACGCAAGAAAAGGTGATGAGAGACGCTGGAGGCGTTTACAGGAGGAGAGAAAGAGGAATTTTTGGAGTGCAAGCAAGACGGGGTGGTTTGAAGGTATGACACAACGGGGTGCGTATAGGTTTCTGTTTGGGGATGGTCCAAGCAGAATCCCCGAACGGAAACCTGAACGCAGATGTGAACCGGGCCTAAGCATCACATTATAAAATACAATTTTAGTATGTATAATAGTAGATATGCATAGAAGCAAATACAGATAGATAAATAGAGACAATAGATAGATAGATAGATAGATAGATAGATAGAGATAGACAATAGATATTAGATAGATAGGAGATAGATGGACAGATAGATAGATAGATAGATAGATAAGAGATAAATAGATAGGAGATAGATAGATAATGTGAGAGAGTGATGGGTGTGGTCTGGGAAAGCAGGTACATTCTAGCCAGGCACCTAAAGGGTGTATGGTAAAGGTTCACACCAGGGGGGTCAGCTGACTAATCAGGCCCTAATAACAGTCTGAGTGTGAAGACTAGCAGTGTGGCACCACACTGACAGAGCTGATCTCTCCATACCAAACCTACAGAGCAGGTACTGTGCCATCCGTTGTTGTTGCCAAGGTGGGAGACTGGTAGCTAGTCTCCTGTATAGTCAGGGAAAAGTGTTCCTATGTTTAAGCCAGTTCTCAGCCAAGAAGGTGTTTGTTTTTGTTATTTGTGCCTTTGCAAAGGCAGTGTATGCACTACAAGTGAATAAAGTCTGAACTTGTGTGCAACCCAATGTCTGTGTCCCTGTTTCCTGCACTGCTACAAGCATCTACCTGAGCGAATCCTCACAACAGGTAGATAGAGAGATAGATGGATAGATACATAGATAGATAGATAGATAGATAGATAGATAGATAGATAGATAGATACCTATCTACTCACACACATACAGTCATATACAACATACAGACACACACACCTATCTACACACATACAGGACTCACACAGTACAGTATATAAGACACATAATGTAAACACATATACACATATTTTACCCAAGAATATATACCGTATATACTCGAGTATAAGCCGACCCGAATATAAGCCGACCCCCCTAATTTTACCACCAAAAACTGGGAAAACTTATTGACTCGAGTATAAGCCTAGGGGGGAAATGCAGCAGCTACTGGAAAATTTCAAAAATTAAAATGGTCGGAGTTTTTGGGTGCAGTAGGTGCTGGGGAAGGGGAGGGGGTGTTCTGGTTGTCTGTGCCCCTTCCCTGAGCTTGAGGACTGTTTTTTCCCCCCATTTGGAATTCAGCCTGGCTGAATATAGGGTATCTGCAGTGCTCCTGTTCCGTCGGGTAGGGGTTAATAGGAGCACTGCAGATACCCTATATTCAGTAGACACAGGGATATGGATATGTGCTTCACAGTCATTTTCTACTTTTGTATGTATTCTAGGGAAAGGAGTGATTTAGAACTTTTATTTAAAAAAAAAAATTTTTTTTGCACTATTTTATGTGAGATTCTATACATTGATATTGTGGCTGGTCATAGATCCCCCTCACCCTCCTAAAAAAAAAAAAAAAAAAAAAAAATTTTTTTTTTTTTTTGCTGACTCGAGTATAAGCCGAGGGAGGCTTTTGCAGCACAAAAACTGGGCTGAAAAAAATTCGGCTTATACTCGAGTATATACGGTACATACCTTTGGGTGTATTGCTGGATGCACAGGACATGAAGGAAACTCCTGCCTGGCAGTGGAGTAAGCTGTGACATCACAAAAGACTTCTCCCCTCACACTTCAATGCTGAGGGGAGGGGCGGCACAGCAAGCTGGTGTGTGCAGGGAAACTAGTCCTGATGGAAGAGAAAGTATGGGGCCCCTGAGGATGTTTGCTCCCAACGCAGACCCTGGATAGATGCTGAATTTCAAAAGGACCTTTGATGACATCATCACTGACATCATCAAAGGTCCTTTAACTTTAATACTGTTTAGGTACAAAAAAAAAGTCCCATGGATGCCACCCCTATCCAAACTGCTGCCTCATTAGAGGTGCGGCCCTGACTGCGAGAATAATGTTCTTTGATTTCTCCAGTGCATTCAACACCATTCAGCCAGGGCTATTGAGGGTGAAGCTGAACCTTAGTGGTGTGGACCAGCACCTGTCCAACTGGATCCTAGACTACCTCACAAACCGCCCTCAGTATGTGAGAGCCCAGGACTGTGTGTCTGACACTGTGATCTGTAGTACGGGGGCACCACAAGGTACTGTTCTTGCCCCATTTCTCTTCACACTGTACACTGCTGACTTTAGGCACAACTCATCCAGCTGTTACTTACAGAAGTACTCAGATGACTCTGCTATAGTAGGCCTTATCACTGATGGCGACGATAGGGAATACAGAGACTTAAACCGGGACTTTGTAGAATGGTGCCAGCAGAACCACCTCAGGATTAATGCTGGGAAGACCAAGGAGATGGTGGTGGACTTTAGTAAACGGAGAAGTGCTCCGACCCCGGTGGAGATCCAAGGGACATGCATTGAGATAGTCAGGACCTATAAGTATCTGGGCGTGCTCCTCAATAATAAACTAGACTGGGCTGATCACCTGGAGGCGCTGCACAGAAAGGGTCAAAGCAAGATCACTCCGTACAGAAAACTAATGATTATGATTATGACGTCTTCCTTCTTTCTTCTTCCGTTCCTTAGCTGCTATGGACTCCTAGTATATCTTCTCTTCTCAGCTTATGTGTGTCTACTTCCGTAATATACTATTGTGTATTATCCTGTATCTGTATTACTATGTTGCTGTAACATACTGAAATTTTCCCACTGTGGGACTATTAAAGGATTATCTTATCTTATCTCCTCTCACCCCAACTAGATCTGGTCTAGTCCTGCTGCCTGCTTGGAGTCCTTCCTGTGCCCCTGGTTCACAGCTTACACAACAAGTAAGCATTAATGCTATATAACTATGAATGCAAGTAATGCTATGAAAAGTATTTATCCTCTATGCATAGGCTAGGTTCATGCCGCTAGCGGAAACAAGAAGCGAGCTGCCCTTTCTTCAGACGGATTCCACGGCTCGTTGAGCCGCAATGTTCGCCTGGAGGCAGCAGCCTCCGAAGTCCGCCCATTCATTTGAGCCGATTCCGGAGGGGGAAGCCGCGACTGCAACAGTCGTGGCAGGTGGGTTTTGACCCAAGATTGGCCAGCTCTCCGCGTCAATTTCAGTGCCAAAATCCCACCCCACCGCCCCCCGTGTGAACTAGGCCTTAGCAACCTGCTCATAATTCAGGCAGACTCTTAATGGGAGATAGATTTTGGAGCTGTTTTTTGAAGCAGAATTTCAAAATCAGCACCCAACAGCACTGCATCAAATTCCCGAAGCAGAAATTTTCTGCCTGACAAATTTAGCGTCATTTTTTTCTGTGTGAACATACCCTTTAAGGGTGTCAGTGGTTTTGAGATAAAGACATGCCTGAATAGCTATTAACCCCTTCCCGACATGCGCCGTAATAGTACGGCGCATGTCGGGTCTGTAACTATAAGCTTTAAGTAGTAGACAACCGGCTCTAATGCCTCCGATCGGTCCCTGGACCGATCGGAGGCATTAACCCCTCCGGCGCCGTGGTCAAAGGCGCCGGAGGCGCCATTTTCCCGGCGGCGCATGGGCGCCACCATTTTGCCCGGGATCGCCGAGTCCTGGAGCATGCTCCAGGGCCAACGTCCTGTTGCCATGACAGCCGGGAGCCTGTACAAGGCTCCCAGGCTTGTCTGCAAATCCTCTCTTTTGCAGACTGGTCTATGCAGCCTGCAAAAGAAAGGATGATTTTTTTGCAATACATTGCAATGCATTAGCAGTGTAATGCATTGCATTAGTGATCAGACCCCCTGGGGTTCAACACCCCTAGGGGGTCTAATAAATGCAAAAAAAAAAAAAGAAGTAAAAAAAAATATAAAAAAATATAAAAAGTATTAAAAGTTCAAATCACCCCCCTTTCCCTAGAACACATATAAAAGTAGTTAAAAACTGTGAAACATATACATGTTAGGTATCCCCGCGTCCAAAATCGCCCGCTCTACAAATCTATAAAAATATTTTTCCTGTTCGGTAAACGCCGTAGCGGGAAAAATAGTCGAAAGTGCCAAACTGCTGTTTTGATTCCGATAAAAATTTGAATAAAAAGTGATCAAAGCAATAACATTTCCCGAAAATGGTAGAACTAAAAAGTACGCCCGGCCCCGCAAAAAAAAGACGCCCTATGCATCCCCGTACACTCACGTATAAAAAAGTTATGGCCGTCGGAATATGGCGACTTTTATAAAAAAATTTTTTTAACACAGTTTTGGAATTTTTTTAGGGGTCAAAATGTAAATAAAACCATATAAATTTGGTATCCCTGGAACCGTACCGAAACACAGAATACAGGGGACATGTCATTTTGGCTGCAAAGTGAACGCCGTAAAACCAAAGCCGTAAGAAAGTCGCAGAAATGCATTTTTTCTTCAAATCCACCCCATTCTGAATTTTTTCCCTGCTTCCCAGTATATTATATAGAATAATTAATGGTAGCATCATAAAGAAAAATTTGTCCCGCAAAAATTAAGACCTCATATGGCTCTGGCAGCGGAGAAATAAAAAAGTTATGGGGTTTAGAAGGAGGGGAGTCAAAAACGAAAAATGAAAATCAAAAAATGCCATCAGCGGGAAGGGGTTAAAAAGGCTATTATACTACTACCTCCTCTTTTAGATTCTCCCTGCCGTTCCGTTGTAAACCTGGTTAATAACTCTATGCAAATGAGCCCATGGCGCAACCTGGGCATTCCCCAAGGCCTCCGAGCACCCCCCTGAGTCATACCTTTCATTCCACCCTCTGTAGTGCGTGTGCTCTGTCTGCCCTCCTTCTTCCCACATACTGTGCTGCTTTCTTTTCTCCGCTCTTCTTTTATCTCACTCTGACAGTTCAAATCTCAGGCATACTGAGCAGTATGCTCAGTTCTCCAATGAATTACACTAAAATGGCTGCCGCACAGACCCATACATTTGAAAGACCAAGAGGAGCAGAGAAATAGTGCATTACACGTTTTTTTTTCTCAGTGTCTCTCCATCCGTGAAAGACAGTGGATGTGTGAAAGGCCCCATTGACAATTATAGGTCTGTATGCAGTCTTATTTGTTTTGTCTGAAAATGAGCCTGCGTGCAGTATAACATTAATAAATAACTTTACAGTGAAGCAGTCAGTAAGTTATGGTCTCCCCTCCGCAGCACTGACCTCCTCTCAGATTTCTGGCGTGAGTTATAGTACATTTATTGTGTGACGATTAGGACCATGTGAAGCTAGCAGGATGTAAACTAATTATTTTTTTTTGGATGGGGGGTGCCTTTCTATTGTTCAGCTCAGGCAGTAGAGCGGCTAGGTTCACCCCATCCCTGCTGCTATGGTGCCAAGTTATTCTGTGAATCCAAGGTCAAGACTATCAAGCCTTAGTGGATCCTATACTGATGGAAGAATAGTGATGGCTGCAAGGAGTTTTGTGAATGTCTCCAAGGTTGAAATAATGAATCAATACCCGCCCCGCTGTCAAAAGTTACTCTTCCAGATCTGATTGATGCCCTAACAGATACAGTGCCGCAATAGAGATAAGCCAGAAAAGACAAACATTTAGCAACACTTTGGTGGACCTCCACATAGGTATGGTGACAATAACTGCTGAACAGATTAGTAGAGTCCTCCCTGTATTAAGAATTTATCAACATCCTTTTGACTGCCCAAGTATGAGACACCAAACATACCATCCTGTTGGAATCAAACTCTCAAATCAAGGAGGGATATCTCTAGCCACTTACTAGCAGTTGAAAAAGATGTTGACCAAAATTAAGGGTTGATGTGTTCAGAGACAGACACAGTCTTTGAGATACCTCCCTTGTGCTTGTGTTAAAGAAAGACAGGAACATTTGGTTCTGAGTATACTACTGGAAACAAAACATCACTCACAAGGATTCATACCCCATCCTGAAAAAAAATCAAAATCCATAGACTGTGAGAAGACAACTACATCAATCTTATGGACCTCTTTGATTTCTATAGTATGCCCTTTGGCTTATGTGAAGCACCAGGAACTTTCCAATGACTGAAGGAACTTTGTCTAGGTCACAGGAACTTCAAGACTGTCCTGCTGTACTTGGACAATGTGATTGTCTACTTTAATACCTATGAGGACCATCTATAACACCTTGCTGAGGTGTCCCAAACTCTGATCTGGACCGAAAGTAGAACTGTCCATGTGTCATCTTTTGCAGCCCCAAATCAACTACCTAGAACATGCTTTGAGCTTTGAACATGCTTTGAAAAGATTGCCATGGTTATAGGAATAGGTCTATTCCAACTACAACGAAAGAACCAAGATTCTCCTTAGGATTAGTTTCTTATTATAGGTAATTTATTCTAAATTTTGCCTGAATTTCCAAGCTGGTGCAAGAGTTATTGAGAAGGTATCATAAGGTAGATTTGAAGAAAAGTATCCCTATTGACTGAATAGCACGAACTTGCATTCCAACAACTGAAGCAAAGACTACTACACAAACTAAGGCTACAAAGATTACAAAGAGCTTCTTGCACTTGTACGGGCTGTCACAAAAAAGTTTATGCGACTGGATTGGCTGCAGCAGACACCAGAACGCTAGGAACAGATATATGACTAGTGGCTCCTTCACAGACTATAATGTCCAACAGTGACCTCCATATAGTATAATGTCCTTTAGCAGCCCTCCACATAGCATCATGTTCCATAGTGGCCCTTCCACACAAATTTTCCAAAAATTTCAAGTTCAGCCAAAATTTTGGGGGTTTTCCACTCACACACTATTATTATAATTTGGGGTCTTTTCAGATCCCCGACTATAATAAGCAGAGGGCCAGAGTCGGTGATTTAATATAAGTCTTTGAGCCTCTTCAGTTATCAGAGACATGATGAATGAAGTCATGGACTTCTTGGGCTTCAGTGGTCACATGGGTCACATGTGCATCATGATACAACAAATATGGGCTGTTAGCATAATATAAACAAAGCCTAATCTTTGGAAACTGGCAAAAACAATGTTTTGAACCTTCTTGCTTCAGTTCTGTTTTTTTGTGTTTTATTTACATTTTCCCAAGAATTTTTTTGTTTTTGATTTTCTTTTAGTTCCTATATTAAACTTTAAAATTTAAAGAAAAAAAGAAACAAACTAAGAAAATTAAACAAAACTAAATATCGTTATGCTAATTTACTTACCTATGCAAGTCTTGCCATCAGAATGAAGTATAAACTTCACATGACATCCACAATGGGGACCATGATCAGCGTCCTCACATGTATGTTGGCAACCTCCATTTCCATAATTACATGTCACTGTATCATAAAAATGTATAAAATATAAAGAATTTCATTTACTAAAACTAGTACTTGTGTTAAACAATAATTAGGTTGTGAACTTGAGAATTTATAGCATTACTGATTGACATGTTATATCATGGATGTTACTTGGAACTAACAAAAACATTCCACAAAATTTCCTTATAACTAATTATTTAGCCTCTAATGTCTTTGTGATGTATGCCCACCAGGATCCTCAAAATTATATCCCAGTAACCTGTCAATCTACAGTAATCTGCAGTATTGTATATGAGAGAAGCCAGTAGAAAGGAAACAGTTCAAAATTCTGCTATGCATTACACAGGGGAACAAAAATAAATAAATTTTCTGTTGAGTTAAATTTTTGAGCTGTTTAATACTGAAATTGACATGCTGAACTCAAATCTGCAGTTACTTTTCTTCTATCACATCAAGTTTTTTCTCTACAGCGTATCTTGATGTGACCACGATAGGCTATTTGGTAACGCATGCGACAAGGTGGTGGGAGGTTGTGCACCCGTCTCCCGCGCGCGTGGTGACGTCATAACTGTCCCGACTGATTGGGAGAAGACGCTGAGAGGTGAGTACTCAGTGTCGGGCTGTGGGGAGCACCATGGTTACTATACTGTGCGGGCGGGGGTGCGATAGGCAGTATACTGTGTGTAGTGGGGCTGCAATGTAGCACTGTGTGTTTAGTGGGGGCTGCAATGTAGCACTGTGTGTGTAGTGGGGCTGCAATGTTGCACTGTATGTGTAGGGGGGCTGCAATGTTGCACTGTGTGTGTAGGGGGGCTGCAATGGGGAATGTTATTGTGATGGAGCAATGGGCAGGCTTTGTGCCCTGCGCTCCAGACATCCTGTGTCCTGTTCTAGTCTACTACCACAGAATAGAACAGAGCAGGCCTCGCACACGGATCTGTTTTCACGGTCGTGTGCGGGAAGCCTTAAGTATATTAGTCCGGCCCTCTGAAACCATTCCAATTTCTAATGTGGCCCCATGGGAAAATTGCCCACCCCTGGTCTAGATAGCTATCGTTTTCCGAATCTTGTTGTGAGTTCTTGTTTGTAGACAAGCAGTTAACAGAATTTATTCTTTTATAGACATAAGTACTTTTTTGCTGTCCATTCGATCATGTCTGTGGCTTCATCTTCTCGTCGTAAGTGCCTCAACAGCCCTGATTCGTTTTGTTACATCTGTGGCAGTTTCACCATTCCAAGTCAAAACTTTACTACTTTACTAAAACAATGGACCAAACTGAGCAATAAATAGCAATTGTAGGAAGAAAATAACTCTAGTATATTCAGATTAATTTCTGCTTCATTGTCATGTAAGTGTATATTTTGTAAGATTTTCACAAAAAATGGAGGGTATCCTGTATCTTAAAAACTTGACGTGCTAGAGAAAAACGGGAGTCATTTTTGGAACCAAGAGCTAAAAGTAAGTCTGAAACAAGTGTCAAGTCAACAAAAATTGTGTTCCCCAGTGTTATTGTTACCCAATTAGCTGGCCAATTAGCTTGCACTACCACACATCTGATAAATTAGATTTAATATAAACTTATTAAAAGCTGATATTCATACAATGGAGAGGTACAATGTTATAACTTTAAACTTTTTGATGGTCAATAAATGAAACCATACTGCCATGGTAAATATACCAGAAGTGTCTATATGTTGTAGCATTCCAAGTTCTATATTCGATTTAAAGAGGAGGAGCTCCATCTCTCGCCTTACACCGCACTCTGACAACAATGTTTTACAAATAATTATAATCATGTAGTATTTGTCCACCGACCTGCTACCTTACTTACATTTGCATTCTTTCTGATTCCTTGTTAGTTCAAATCCTGGTCGGCATTCACAGGATACACCTTTAGGAGATTCTCTGCAAATATGAGCGCAACCATGGTTCTTATCCATGCAGTGCACGCCTTCTACAAAATGAACCCAGATTGCAAAAGAACAAAGAAAGAAAGTAGGAACTGAGTAACACATTTTTATGTTTTAGTAAACATTTACCTTCCCTTAAGCAGATTTTGCACCAAAAATCAGCAAGAAAGTTTAATAAAAATACATATGACTAGAGTTTTCAAAATCCATGTGCCTCAGAATCTGTGTTGGTTTTTCTGCAAATTGTTTCTTCACATTTACCCTAACTAATGGGTTCTCAGGTTATAGGTATAACAGATGGGAGTCCATACTCTTGTACAGACATTACAGTGACAGCAGGGCTGGATACACCATTGGTACAACCTGTGCAGCTGCACTAGATCACTGAGCCCCATTTTAGCAGCAGCTTTCTAAAGTCTATCACATTGTGGGTAAACACATAAGCTAAAGACTTACTGGTGCATTGTTAGAGACGTAACAGAAGGCTCTATTCTGTGATACTAGCAAACAGAAGGCCCACAACTGTTCTTGCACAGGGACCAGC